>NC_142368.1:18730282-19092782 GCF_059441175.1 Urocampus carinirostris
TAACAGTCTGTGGTTTGCAATAGTCTGTGTAGCCCTTTGAGACTCCTTGTGATCAAGGGCTATACAAATGGACGGCTTCTCAATGTTATAGCCCTTATTTTCATTGCACGGTTGTAACAATGCACTGTTCTTCTTCAGAGCATATTTATTATTATAAATTACATAATACAAAATCTAACTAACAGCAATGTCCCAATATTTTTCAACAACCCGAAAAAAATGTTTGTTTGTTTTTTTGGTAACTCGAATCTTCGTAAGTAGGGGAGCGCCTGTATTGTCATTAATTAACTGCATGGTACTAAAAGGTGCTACTAGCATTAGCTGGTCTATGAGACTCAGAGCTAAATTTGAATGCTGTCCCAGAAAATACAATGCTGCAGTGAACACACATGGTGTAGATGCGCTGTAATCCAGGCATAATCTCAGTTATGTATGAAAACTCCTACAAAGTTTGATGGGACAAAGAGGACCATAAACACGACGGGGCCACATTCTTGCCTCATGGAAATAATATAGTTTATGTTGCAATTGAAATTAGTGGCCGCCTATAAATTATGTACAATTGCACACACCACACTATTCTGCTCATTTGGCACCAACTGCCTCGGACTCTGATTGGCTCCTTGAAATCATGCATGGCACGAAAGGTTTGTGCCAGGTTTCAAACCCACCTGTTGTCAGTCCGTCTGCGAACCTCAGTTTACTCTAGGCAAGCATTTTTCGACCCTGACTCCCCGGCTTCGACCCGTTTTTGATCCTGACCATGCCACTCTCCTCTCATGGCTTTCGACTCGTTTCCGACCCCGACCACGTTTTTTGCTCCCCTGTCCCGGCTACTGACCTGTTTTTTTCTGTTCCCGACACTGCCATCGCTCGCCACGGAAGTCCCACTTCCGCGGTCAGAGCGACCCGCTTCCCGCGCCCAGCGTTCACCGGATCGTGGGTGCAACCCTTTCCTTTATTTCCAATAAAACTGAGAGAACCGTAACGCAAGTGGGTCCTGTCTCCGTTCTGGTCCTGACATAATTACACTAGAGAGCAGAAAACACACACAACACTTGTGCCAAAGTACAGTGGAGGCGTAAGGCAGCAATCTCGTTTGTTTCCGAGGGCAGCCTTTGTCCACTGTTGTCATTTTTCAATACATCATTTTGAAACCACACAGAGTGACACGAGCACCTTAGGTGACAAGCTAGTTTGAGGTGTAAGTTTTCACATTCTTACTGTAAAATGTATCAAAAGGTTACTGCAATAAAATATGTGAGTGTGTGTGTGTGTGTGTGTGTGTGTGTGTGTTTTGCTGTCTTTTGTGTTTGTTCATGTGCTCCATTTAAAGGCCATTCATTATCGAGGGGCTCTCTCGCAAGCGTGTTCTTTTCTTCTGATCGTTAGGTTAGTGTTGCAGAAGGGAGCACTGTCCAGTCCTGTACATGTTGGACGCGTTTTATAATGAGTGGCTGGTTCTTTAGAATGTGACGGACAATCATGTGCCTGCAGAAAGTCCCTAAGCTATAAATATAACGTGACGACAACAGTTCTTGTGTGCACAAAGGAAGAGGGATATTACGAAGGTCAAGCAATCTCAGCGAGATCAGTAGAGGTGGGCTATTGGAGAGAAAAAACACAAAAGGGAAAGATGATTATTATTATTATTATTATTTTAAATGTTAAATTTAAAGTCAAGTCAGTTCAAGTCATGTTTATTTGTGACACCCTTAATCACAAGGAGTCTCAAAGGGCTGCACAAACCACTGACTATTGCAAACTACAGACAATTATGACACCATCCCCTGATCTAAAACCTACAGGAGGGCAAGGAAAAACTCAAAAACCTCAGTCAAGTCAAGTCATGTTCATTTGTGACGCCCATAATCACAAGGAGTCTCAAAGGGCTGCACAGACCACAGATTATTGCAAACTACAGACTTTTATTACACCATCCACTGATCTAAAACATTCACAAGGGCAAGGGAAAAACTCAAAAAACTCAGCATGAGGAGGAAACCTTGAGAAGGGACCACACATAAGGTAATCCCCCCTTCCAGGGTGACCATACTTCATTGGCTTATCCTGACTAAGGTCGCGGGGTAGCTGGAACTCAGGTGGGAGACAGGGTCGAATAAGGCTTGCCTAGTGTTCACTGAGGTTATCTTTGGGATGTGGGCAGGGGACAGCCTAAACTGGTTGCCAGCCAAAAGGATGACCAGGTTGCAAATGATGTAGCATTAAATCATTTATCTCTACAAGTCCCATAGTGCTTTGCATCATAAAAATATCACAAATGAGGGAAACTGAGCATGCACAGTAATGCATAGAAGTAAGCAGATTCCTTGTTGTTCTGTATAATGCGTGTGAAAATATGCTGAATGTATAATGGCTTAACTGTGAATACAGCACAGCAGATCCCCAGTTGAACTTATTAAGGTGCACTGCATGAATATTTTAGCGAGGTCTACTGCTGGAAAGCCGGGAACAGGGAGGGGATATTTCAGTTCATCAGCTCACACGCTAGCGTCTCACGTCACACAGGCCTTTTCCTTCACTCGTGAAACAGGAAGCAGAAAAGAACAAAGCAGGAAACAGTCATTCCAACCCGCAAAACAATGTGTATATTGTGTGCATGTGGGCCCAGGTTCTGGTCCAGTACAGACAAAGTGTGTGTTTGTTACTGACAGTCAATATATTTCCTACATGGCAACGGGCATTGTGACGTCATCTTGGATGACTCGCAACAGAAACAAGAGCCTCAACTAATGCAACAAAGCATTGCTTCTTCTACCAAAAGCTACAAGACGAGCAGCAAAATACATAGCTGCTGTAGATACTAACACATGGTTCTTGAAGATGCCCTGCAGCAGTCGTGACAAAAGGAAAATGAAACCTACGAACGACCAAGACAAAAGACGATGATACGGTACTGACCTAGAAGAGTGACTCTTAAGAATAGTCCTCAGTCCTATCTGATTTCATGATATTAATCCCTGCAGAAGAAAATGGGACAAATCACTGTTCTGTCAAGCAATGTGAATAGAGTTCTTTTAAGTATGGGTGGTAATCGGTTTAGTTTGGCTGGTCTCTTTCATGCCTTATGTTTGAACACAGACCAAGAGAGACACAAAATGTATTCTTTACAATGATCTGTTCCATGCAACTCCACTGGTCTCAGTGGCGGCCATTTAATCCCTTGCTGGCGACTGAAAAGGACATCAGCCTTAAGGCAACTCAGAAAACAAGTGAGCTGTGGTTGATTCATACCTGGGCAACTGCGATGTCACATAGAAGCAGGACATTAAAGAAAAGACCCCTAGGTTATCATCCATCCATCCATCCATTATCTGCACCGCTTATCCTCTGTAGGTTTGCGGGGGGTGCTGGAGCTCATCCCAGTTATCTTCGGGCAGTCGGCAAGGAACAGTCTGAACTGGTTGCCAGCCAGTCGCAGGGCACACATAGACAGACAACTCACTCGCTCATTCACACCTAGGGACAATTTGGTTAGGCCAATTAACCTGACATGCATGTCTTTGGAATGTGGGAGGAAAGCGGAAAACCCACACAAGCAAGGGGGAAACATGCAAACCCCGCACAGAAGGTCAGGTAGCCGCCCTTGATTTTACTACCTTTTCAAAATTGCATAATTCTCACACTAAATTATTAATACTATTAATTCAACTCCTGTGTAACGTAGTACTGTTCTGAGCGTCTGCAGGTGCAGAGTGAGGCACGCACTTCTCTGGCCTGTGGGCAGAGGGTGATAGTGAGACCAATAATTATGATATGGTGCACACCTCAGCCCCAAACAATCGAGTTAGTGATAATATTAGTGTGTGGGAAGGACACTCCTACCCCAAAAAATGGCCTGGAGAGGGAGGGGCTCCACCAGGCTATATTTGCACCAGACACACCACAAAAAGTGGTGTCTTAAAGACCCTGGCGGTTGAGGGATCCGTGAACGTGAACTACCTATATAATGTAGTAAAACATCGGCCTTAGATGTAGATGGAGAATTTCCAAAATTAATACTCCCAAACCATGAGCAAATACATCTTGTGACATTTCAGTTGGATTAGGCATATTTAAGAGCTTCCCCAAGACCAATTTCATCATTTTATCTAGCGCTAATTTTGTTCCAATTCAGTTTCAGATGTTATTTGGGCTGAGCCGGGTATTCGAGTGAAACTATGGCTACTGCGAGGAAAACGATGAAGGTTTGACTCATCAGCCTTCATGGAGATCATGGCCCTCCCCCCAAACAAGAACACCACTTCCACCACGAACCTCGCTGCCTCTTTCATCGTCTTCCCACAAGGAGGGCAGCTGCTTTAACATCATCGGCTGGGGCTACGGCTGGGGGGTCGGCTAGGGTGTACGGCTGGGGATTCTGTCATGATTACTGGTGTGACTCAGCTGTGCCCGCTCTTTTGGCGCCAACTGCCGCGGGTTCTGATTGGCTCCCAATCAGTATTTGAACCCAGTCCTGTCTGTCCCCTTTTGTCAGTCCATCTGCGAACCTCAGTGTATACTAGGCAAGCCTTTTTCGACCCTGACTCCCGCGTCCAGCAATCAGTGTTTCTTTGCTTTAGTTGAAGAGTTTAGAGGAAATGGGGGGTTAAAATTTGCCCTTTTCTGTCATATAGTATATTCATATGCAGGAAAAACTCACTAAAACGTTTTTGAAAGCTATCTAAAAGAGCAAAAATATCAGAATTTTCTATGATTTATACTGCAAATCGTCGGATTATGAGGGTTGGGCAACCCGCGGCTCAGGATTTGCATGCAGCTCTTTAGTATTTGAACCCAGTCCTTTCTGTCCCCTTTTGTCAGTCTGTCTGCGAACCTCAGTGAACACTAGGCAAGCCTTATTCGACCCTGTCTCCCACCTGTCACGTTTTTGATCCTGACCACGTCTTCTCTCCCGTCCCGGCTTCCGACCTCTTTTTGTCCCCGACTACGTCTTCTCCCCTTTTCCGGCTTAGGACTCGCTTCTGACCCCGACCACATTTTAGCCCTCCTGTTCTGGCTACCGACCCGCTTTTACTGACACCGCCATCGCTCGCCACGGAAGATCCACTTCCGCGTTCGGAGCACCAGCCAAGTACCAGAGCGACTTGCTTCCCGCAACCAGCAAACACCGGATCGTGGGCGCAGCCCTTTCTCTTCAGCAGGGGGTTCGGCTGGCTTTGAGGCACCTTTGATATGTCTGATCAATGCGAAACTTCTCAGTCTGCGTTTTCCCAGGGTTACACACCATAATCAGGCCTTTGCTGACGAAAAATCACAAGTTTAAAAATAAGGACCGCCCTAAAATAAGCTTATGAATTAAAAGAAGAACCAAGAAAACAATTTCCAGGATTAGAAAGTTTTGGTATCTGTAATAAGGGCTGAATCATTTATTACGCATGTTTGACTGGACACTGACACAAGGGCGGGAAATCGTTGACCTCAATCAGTTTCTGCCTTCAGGCGAGGGCAGAATTTTGCTTATTCCCATGGCTGACACCAAACGGCAAACACCCAGTCAGCATTAAATAGGAGAACGTGCTCTGCGCTTCCAGATCACTCGAGATTTGATACAGTTCAGCAGTATCGTATAGGGCAATGGGGCAGTAAGGAATACTACAGGCCAGACGAAGAAATCTACACAAGTGGAGTCAGTGTTAGGCAAGTAAAATTAGGATTACTTCTCTTTTTAGTAGACAACTCAATGCTATTAGAGTCAAGTCATGTATATTTGTGTAGCCCTTAATCACAAGAAGTCTCAAAGGGCTGTACAGACTAATAGATAGATAGATAGATAGATAGATAGATAGATAGATAGATAGATAGATAGATAGATAGATAGATAGATAGATAGATAGATAGATAGATAGATAGATAGATAGATAGATAGATAGATAGATAGATACTAAATCGCAGATTTCTTCTTGGCTCTTGAAATCACCAGCAAAGCAACGTGTGAACAAGAGTCATTATATAATGCTTTCAGCTCTACATGGTGAAGTCTATTTCCCATTATCTAAAACCTGGTGAATATTTGATTGAGTGGAGTATAGGTCATTGAAATAGTGCCAACTCCACACAATTATCACAACGGTTGGTTTAGTTTCCTGAAACCGCATTTGTCAGGACCAGAACGGAGACAGGACCCACTTGTGTTATTTTTCTCACAAGTTTTTATTGGAAGGAAGAGACTGGGCTGCGCCCACGATCCAATGTTTGCTGGACGCGGGAAGCGAGTCGCTCTGGTACTAGGATTGTGGTCCTAACGCGGAAGTGAATCTTTCGTGGCGAGCGATGGGACGAAAAAAGCGGGCCGGTAGCCGGGACAGGAGAGCAAAAAAGTGGTCGGGGTCGGAAGCGAGTCGTAAGCCAGAAAAGGAGAGAAGCAGTAGACGGGGACAAAAAGAGGTCGGAAGCCGGGACCGTAGAGCAGACGTGGTCAGGATCAAAAACGGGTCGAAACCGGGGACAGACTGGAGCAAACAGCGAGACAGGTGGGAGTCAGGGTCGAAAAAGGCTTGCCTAGTGTTCACTAAGGTTCGCAGAGGGACTGACAAAAGGGGACAGACAGGACTGGGTTCAAATACTGATCGGGAGCCAATCAGAACCCGCGGAAGTTGGCGCAAAAAGAGCGGGCACAGCTGAGTCACATCAGTAATCATGAAAGCATTGTTTGATTTGGTGGTATAAAGTAATAACTACTGGTGCTAAAACCTCCACATTAAATACTTAATGCAACCAACCAATAGGTCAATATTACTAGAAGCAAGTTTATTCTTAAATTATATTTTGACAGTTCTTTTCAGGCCAAATTTTGTCGTTTACATAATACAGACAAAATATCAACTGAAGTAAACTTGACCGTGTCCTGAATCAATACAGTAATGCGATATAGCAGCAAGGTTACGGTATTTAAAATATATCATTTGAAAGTTCACAAGTTTTGACAAAAAACTTCAAAGAAGTACAGGACTACCATTTGTGAAAGGTGAGTTTGAGATCCGTGTTTAAAAAGTTGAAGTAGAATATTTTCTCTATCAAGTGTAAACCATGCCTAAATGAGTTCAACGAGCCTTTATAATTGTTTACCACTGCACCTATCTGCTTATATTAATAATATCGGGGACACACATCAGGAAATGGGGGAGATGAAGGGAGGCAGAGAGTGTTTTCATGCTTTGGATTTTTGTTTGTGTAGCACGAAAATGGTGAAAGTAAGAGGAGGCCTGTTTCAAATACAGTCCAAACGCTGACCCAAATCCCCCAAAATATAAAAAAAGAAGAGTTCATTCGAGAGTGTCTAATCAATGCACGTACTTGCATGCCCCACAAAAAGAGCTTGACAGAGGCTGCAATGATGACTTACGCCAGAAGATGGCGTCCGCAAGTAGAACTAACAAATTCTGGACAGCACCTTTAAACAGCCTGTAAATTGGGTTTGTTCTTTGGTTTTCAATTTATGTTAAAGTATTTGATAAATAAATAAAGGTTTCTACTACGCGGGTTTTGACTATCACGGGACCTTTTTGGAAAGCAAACCCCGCAAAGAAAGCGGACTTACTATATGCTAAAGTGTAGCCTTACCTTGTACTTTGCAGTCAGCTGCTCAGTGGCTTCCTGCTCTTTGCGCAGATCCCCCATCATCCTCTCCTTTTCCCCGAGAAGCTTCTGCTTCTCATCAGCCAGGAGCGATCGATCACCTCTGATGGCCTCCTTCTCCCTCTCCAGACGTTGCTCCTCTTGTTTCACGTACTCCTCGGCCGCCTTCTCCACTTCTTCGTCTTCACATTCGACGTCTTCATCCCCGGCCGAATCCGAGGCCTCATCGTCCGGCCGCTCCTTCTTCTGCTTGCTCCTCCACTTCCTGTGGTTGAGCTGGGCCCTCAGCCGAGCGATCTCCATTTGAAATTCTCTGAGAAGAGCGTCTTTGGGGTCCTCGTTGACCCGAGGCTGGTTTTGGATGTTTTTGGCCCGATTAGCGTAGCGAAGAGTGGTGAGGGTTTCATCGTAGTGTTGAGGAGCGGGGCCTAAAGTGGCCACCATGACAGTCTTGGCGTTACCACCCAGTGAGTCCTGCAAAAGGCGGGTTAGCTTAGAGTCCCGATACGGCACGTGGCCGTTACGGCCGTCGGCCAGCGCTGATATGACGTTCCCGAGTGCGGACAGAGAAAGGTTGATCTTCGCCGCTTCTTTCAGGCGTTCCCCTTGGACGCCTGTCTTGGTCTGCCTTTCGCTTCCGGCCAGATCCACCAAGTTGAGTCGCCCGACCCGGATGTGCTTTCTCCCGTCTGGACCGGGCTGACCGCACTCCACGGTGATCAGAAATAAGGCGTGGGACCTTGACGAATATTCGTTCATGTCCGTTGCCGCGACTGCCCTTGCTTGGTTTCCTACGTTCATGACCTCCTCTATCTCTTTGATACTCTTGCAAACGCAAGAAGTGAGATCCGGGACGTAAACTCCGGTTTCCGGGCTCTCCCTGAGTTCTAATCCCCGCGAGTTGGCGTGGTTGGAATCCAGGAGATCCCGGATCTCCTCGCGATATATCTCCAGGTAGGACGCCCGTACCAGGTATTGCTTGTCAGACTGCGAGCGTGAAATGTGTGTGAAGATGTGGTCAAAGGCGTTGGGTATCACGCCCCGTTTCTCCGGGTCCAACCACATCCCCTGCATGGTGTACGTCTTCCCTGTTCCTGTCTGCCCATACGCGAATATGGTCCCGTTGAACCCGGCCAGTACGGAATCGATCAGAGGCCGAACACTTTCGTCGTAAAGATCTCGTTGTTTGGAATCGGCGTCGTAAACGGCGTCGAATGTAAACGTTTTCTGTGGTTCGCTATGTGCCGCTCGAGGATTCCTGAGGATCACCTGCCCCAATCGCAGGTCCATTTCGACGATGCCCCCAGAGGGACCGTTGGATTCCTTTCGGTTCAGGGGTCGACATCGAACAACCACCTTCACCGACTCGCTGCTCTTATTCTTGGACATGGCTGGCGTTTTTGTTTTGCTAGTCGCACAATAACATAAAATACAATCACTTGGTACTAGCTTTGCCCCACCATAGGTTTTGTTACCATCCACAAAAGCTTCAGTACAGCTTCTTTCTAATAATTCCTTCAATAAAAAAGAATTACCCTAGCCTTGCATCCACCGGCTCAAATGAGAAGACGCCATCCTCATTTCTCAGTGACTATCGTCTGTAAAATTAGCATAAATGGGATGAGCTCTCACGCGCTGCCTCGTTGCTTCATTCTCGTGTGCAGACATGAAGGTAAGAAATTCCAGAGATTTCAAGATAAAAGGAGCAATATATCGTTCATATCTTCATTGTACACACCGAATGTATCCACGACATTCAGTGTCCCGTGCATTGATGTATCCAAGACACAACCTCCTACTGCGCGCACACACGCACACAACCACACGGAGGCGAGCTCCACGCCCCGTATCACTGCGGAGAAGCGCAAAGAACGGTGGGAAATGTAGTTATTCATATGTTCAAATATTACTCATTCAAATGCGGGTTTAATTTCTCCTGATTAATTGTAGGTAAGGTAGAATATATGCTTACAAATGATTACTAAAAATTGATTTCGTTAATATTAATGGTTCAAACATACATCTTATGATCTATTTTGGGGTAAATTTGATGATGTAATTGCACTTCTTTTGACTGTACTATTGTTAATTGCACTATTAATAATACTTTGGCCAGTCTCTGAGCACTAGTTTGTAAATATTTTCGCCTATTTATACTGATACAATTTCATATTTTTTCTCTTTTGAGTCCTTATTCATTACAATTTAACCCTGGAATGCCATGTCTAATCCCGTTGCATTCAATGTTTCACAGTGTTGATATAGACGACAATAGAGACAATTCAAAATTCAAACGCTTGTTTTAGTAATTGTTAGATATTTTATTTTAAATTTAATTTTCTAAAAGAAATACAATTTTAAATAAATGAAGTACATTTTGGGGGAAAAAATGTGTAAATATAGTATGTAAAAATTCGCCCCGTTTTGAAAAGTAGAGTGGCAATAATTCGGGAAAAAAAAGGGAATAGTAACACAAACTGCCGATGTGGTGGGTAAACAGCTCATGAGTGACATCTAGCGTAAGCGTAGTAGAACACACGTTACCTAAAGACCACCTCGGTGAGTTACTCTTGTTTCTAATTTTCAGGTAACAGGGGGATGCGCTAGGAGTATTCATAAAATCGGGGAGAAAAATGTGACCTATCTGATGTAATTGTAAGAATGATTAAAAAACGTTGATGTGAAATTGTAAATAGTACTGTATAATACAGTGTGTTGAGACCAAAATTGATTTGTAACGCCTCCATGGAGGGAATCAAGTATTCACTCAATGTTGATAGATACATAGATAAATAGATAGATGGATAGAGAGGGGGGGGGGGTAGGGAGGGAGGGATGGATGAATGGATAAATGGATGGATGGATGGATCTCTTTCTATGTTCCTGTTTGTCTCTTCCTCTCTGTGTCTTTTTACCTTCCTTTTCTCTCTCTCTCTATCTTGCTTTCCCCTTCTCTATTACTCCCCTTCTCTCTTTCTCTTCTTCTCTCTTTCTATTTCTCTTTGGATTTCTTTCTCTCTCTTTCTTTCTTTCCCCCTCTTTCACTATTTCTAATTGTTCTCTTTTGATTCTCAAATTATTTCTCTTTCTGCCTTTCTTTCTTTCTTTCTCTTTCTTTATTTGTCCCACCTTTTCTTTGTCTCTCCCTCTCTTTCTCTCTCTCTTTTTCTTTCTCCTCAATCTACTTGTCCGGCCCCCAAGAGAAGGTTAGTTCTATCATGTGGCCCCTGAGTTAATATCAGTTTGACACCCCTGGTGTTTAGCATGCATTTGTATATGTTTTTTTTTTTTAACTATCAAGTTAATTGATGAGCAGCACGGCGATGCAGTGGTTAACACGTGTGCGGCACAGTTCTGAGGTGATGAGATCAAACTTTCTTGTGTGGAGTTTGCATGTTCTCCCCCGTGCTTGCGTGGGTTTCCTCCCACATTCCAAAAACATGCATGTCAGGTTAATTGACCAGTCCCAATTGTCCCTAAGTGTGAATGAGCGGGTGAGTTGTCTGTACCTGTGTGCCCTGCGACTGGTGTGCCCTGCCCATCGCCCGAAAATAGCTTGGATGGGCTCCAGCACCCCCGCGACACTACTGAGGATAAGCGGTGCAGATAATAGATGGATGGATGGATGTCTTATACCATAGAATATTTAGTTTTGTGCACTATCTGTCCAAAACTTCCATATTTGATCAAATAGGAGGGAAATTCGAAATCCGATGTATCGATTAATCGAAAAAAATAATCAACCGATTCGTCCATGATGAAAAAAATAGTTAGTTGCAGCCCTGTTTTTAACATTATAGACCCGAGTGACCAATTGCCATCTGTGTTATCTTAAGTTGATCATGAAAAATATATTAAAAGCAGAGAAAAACAAGCAGCTCAGTTCATTTGACAGATTTATCTTCCTGAACTGTGCAAGACGCTCCCTAAGGGAAATATGAAGAATGCAGAAATGTATGCAACTGTTTTTTGTGTTCATACATGATTTATAAGGCCGGAGAAGAAGATCAACTGCAGGGTAAAGAGGAGTAAACAAAATGGTGGAGAGTGTTTTATTAAAATTGCTGTTTAAATTGAAGTATACGTAATTTGTTTAAAGCAGGGGTGTGCAAACTTTTAAGAAAGGGGGGCAAATTTGGTGAAAATGTCAGCCTGTCATTCTTTCAAATTCTGATGAATTCACCCACAGTGAAAGGTTTGCATTGCTTGGCGATCAGCGTCGCAACCTCTTATCTCGCCTGGGTAGCATTTTCCTTTGACTCTAAGGGGCTCGTGAAAAAAAAAACAGCTTCCAGTTGCTTCACCTTTTCACAGCGTTTGTTTCCAGTTAGCCTGTCCTAGTCAGCATGTTTCATCTGGCAGTGCCTCTTGATATTAAATTCATTGAAAACAGTCACTGTCTCTTGGCAAATAAGGCGGACGTAGTTCCTTCAGATCTTTGAAGAAAAAACACTCCGATATCACTTGTCCTTGAAGCGGCAGCCCTCACTGTCAACTTTCCTTTTTTTATGTACAGTAGCCATGTCGGAAATGGGGTGGGATAAAATTCTCACAGAAAGCCAAGGGCAAGTTAGCTAAGGGGCTACTGCCATCATCTGGTGAAATTGTGATTTTTTTTTTGTACAAATGTATCTTTTATCAGCGAGCTGCATATCAATATTATGAGGGAGGCCGTGGGCCTGTAAAAATGTAAACACGGGCTGTAACTAGCCACCGCGCATGCCTGGTTTAGAGGGACTGTGTGCATTATTTGCCCACTAGATGTGCAACTAAAAAGAGTGCTAAAAAGCACAAGGAACATCTCAAACTATAGGGACTTCAAGTGACCCAAACATACCGTTTTACTTTTTATCTTTTCCAAACCTTTTTGAGGTTTATAGGTACCCGTAGCAGCAGAATTATGGAAAATCATGTTCGCTCTTTCTAGGTGAGCCACGCGTTATGTAAAAGCAATGCAAATCTCTCGACTTTTGTGCATTATTTTAAAAATACATGTGTATAAGATAGTTTGTGTATTTCTGCTCGTTTTTTAAAACAATGTTGGTTTTCTTGAGGAATTAAGTAATGTCAAGTCAAGTCCTGTTTATTTGTGACGCCCTTAATCACCAGGAGTCTCAAAGGACTGTACAGACCACAGGCTATTATTACACCACCCCCTGATCTAAAACCTACATGAGGGCAAGGAAAAACTCGAAAACCTCAGTCAAGTCAAGTCATGTTTATTTGTGACGCCCTTAATCACAAGGAGTCTCAAAGGGCTGCACAGACCACTGACTATTACAGACTACAGGCTATTATTACACCACCCCCTGATCTAAAACCAACATAAGGGCAAGGAAAAACTGGAAACCTTCATTCATCAAGATTTATGACTTTTAGATATTGAGTAAATTGCGAATACATTTCATTTTTAGACAAATTTCTCCCCATATTGGTGTTGGGAACATATGACAGTCATAGGTAGCTTCCATTTCAGTTCTTCCCATTACTATTTGCCACTTGGAAACACTCCCTTCATTTTTTTGCAGGGCCCATAATCGATACAAAATCTTACATCAAACCTCTGCCCTGCAAGACGTGGGATCTGACTCAGTCCTGTTTCCTGTTGGTATCCCCTGTCCGGTATTGTTCCCGTTTATTTTTGTCCTGTTAAATATCGGTTTCCAATTTCGTTCCGTCTATTTTTGTCCTGTTTATCATTCTCTCCAGTTTTCGTTCCCGTCTCGTTTGTTCTGTTTATTTTGATATCCTGTTTCATTATCAATCTTGTCTGTCCCGTCCTGTCCGGTATCGACCCCATCGGTCCAATATCTGCTCGGGCTATTGGAATCGATCTCGTCGGTCTCCAGCTTCCTGTCTTTCCACGCCAGACCGCTGCCTAACGCGCATGAGCTAAAAAAATATATTGTATTAGGATAGAACTAATGTATTAAATCACTTACATCTGCTTTTTTATTTCGTATTTTTTTTGTTTGTTTTTTTTACAGTTGACATTCTTATTTCGCCCTATAAAATTCCCTACACAATCAAACCGACTTCAGTTTTTTTATCCATAGCAGTGTAACATTGGCTTCCCGGACGATTATTGAGCTTGTCTGTACTTGGCGATAGATGACATACTCTGCATTCTTGGAGGAGTGCCTGAAGTAGAAGAGGGAAGGAAACCTGGACACATGCTGACTTGTAGGGCTGCAACAATTAGTCTACGTTGTTGACAAAAAAACTGATCATGTAAATAGACGAAAATGAATTCCATTGTTGACTATGTCGCCAGACACGTTTTTCCAACAGGGTGAGGAATCTTTCGTTAATATATTCTTTCTTTAGAGTCGCTTCTGCACAATAGCTTCTCGGTCTTGAGCGCTAACAAACAGAAACAACTACCACGTGTACCAAAAAATTTGGGAGCATTTCATTCTGGATACTTTACATAAGAGACGACTTACAAAGATAGCAAAACAGACCTTGCGTAGCAAGGCAGTATATCGACAATGCATGAACACTTAAAGAGAGCAGTCAGACGATTGAACTGAACTGAGTCTGACTCGCCTCGGTGAGATTCAAGTAACATTCCAGCCAGTATGGCTTTGATGACACGCATTGTCGATTTTATACGTGTATATTTTGCTATAAAAGAGAGCTTGAGAGTTAAACGTATTTGAAATTTCTATCTACCATTCGGCTTATAATCGGGTGCGGCTTATATATGTACAAAATGTGGTTTGCTTTGAAAATGGGTGCATCTTATAATCAGGTGTGTTCTATCGTCCGAATTTTACGGTACTTTTGTTACAGACTTTGTCGCTGACCCCTAAATGTACGTCACAGACTGCACATTGTATTGGTTTTACTGACTGTTCTATTTTTTTCCAGCACAATGAAGCACAGCAACGCATATCAGCTATAAAAAAATGGTGTATGAGGATACTCCATTTACAATGTAGTGGTACAGATCGTGTAGACAAGTCAGGACAATTCGGTTTAATGTCAGGAGGAAGATAGGTCGGTCTTCAATTTCTCTTAATAGTGCTTTTTGCGCTTTCCAACATGGTGAGCCACCTTCCAATGGTGTTATATAATGTTGGGAATTAAATATCAAAATGTACCGTTTACCAAATTGTTCGAATTAGTTATCTGACTCCATTAACCAAACACAACTTACATTCACCAAACAATTTATGCACGCTCGTTTCTTGATGGAAAAGATGAACAAGAAAGCCGACATTTTCACATGGGGGCAGATTTAATTTCATTAAAATTTTAACTAAGTGTACTTCATCGAAAACGGCCGAATTGGTGACGTTGGAGTCTCTGGAAAGCCCTCTTCTGAAGTCCTTTAGCTCTCTCTGCTTGGCCCACGTCTCCCCGTAAGATGGGGTGCCGGCTCCTCCCTCGGGCGTGCCAATGAAGCCCCCTGGGCTTCACCATCTCGGAGAAGAGCGTCGCGATGTCTGGAATAACCAAAACAACACCGAGCGTTTCTATGTCATCAGGGCCTCTCTGTGTCTGGATGTGCTGATTACCTTATCAGCCTTACGTCCCGTTCTCGCCGTTCCTGTAAACAACATTTCTACTAGGGTGCCCTGATATCGCACCACAGCCCAGCCAGTGAACATCTTTTGCATTAAATGTAATATGTATTCGATCGTATAAAATCCTTTATAGTCAAATGTATAAAATCCTTAAATAGTATGACATTTGTTTTTGTCTACTGTTAACTGGTCTCACCCACTACGTTTTACTGCCGCCCGCCATGGTCTCGTCGTGTGTGTGTGTGTGCGCGTAAGGGGTCAATTAGTTGCTGCCCTACTGACTTGTAACTTTGGTTTTTGTTGTAAATAGAAAAAGATCTTTGCAGTACGAGTGCGTGCAAAGTCGAAGCCGAAGAATGATCTTTTACATTTTGAAGGCAGAGGTACTTTATTATGACATTCCGACTGACTCACAGCTGAGTGTGTCACGGCATCAGATTCCAACTTGCCATTGAAACGCAATCACAACTTCACCCGCGGGGCGCTGCGGAAACTGGCGGCCATTTTGGGTCGACACAAGTGTCCGGTCATTGAAACAAAAGATAGGCTTGAGCCAAAATGTCAAAGCAGCCGTCCCAGTATCGTTTGCCCTTTCTGTCACTTTAAACCACACCCCTTCTTTGTGTCTGAGAAAATTACCAATCACATTCGGTTATCTATTTGAATGACACTCGTTTCAGCTAATAGAAATCTTATTTCTCAAACTAGGCGGGATCAAATTTGCGTCTGTCGGTAGGGTGTCGCCGTCCTGCTGCTCCAATTCCAAAGACGACGAGAGTCGTCTTTAAGTTTTCAATCTCTCCGGGAATAAAAACTAGCTTACTTTTTGAAGGGCCAGGTCATTCAGCACATTTTCACTCTGAATTTCTATTAGAAGATTTCTCCGTGGAACTCTTGGCCGGGCTTTGGAATGCCGGGGTGTGCCGAGAATTTGAATTAGCTCGCTGTTAGTACGAAGAAGGAGCTAGTCGGGGTAGCGAGAGGAGCCATTTTGTCCCGACCGTGAGAGAAAAGAAAGTGGAAAAAAGGGAGAACCTTACCTCCGCTAGTTCACTTCCTCGCGCGTTTAATGTCGAGTCCGCCTTTGGGGATTTGACTTCTCTGACGCGTTTTCATTTTCGGTGGCGTTATTTAGCACAGCGACTCGCCGACGAAACCCGGGTAGTAAACTGTCAATATTTGGGCCAGTTGGTCGAGTTGGCGTTAGGAGGGCTGGCTTCAGACTCAAAGCTGCCAGGAGATTTTTTTTTATTTTTTCATTTTTGTGCGTGTCAGAGGGTTTAAACCCCGATTTTTCAATGGCTAAGAAGACGTACGACTTGCTATTCAAGCTGCTTCTCATCGGAGATTCGGGCGTGGGGAAGACTTGTGTGTTGTTCCGCTTCTCTGACGACGCTTTCAACACAACCTTCATTTCCACTATAGGTAAGCAACGGGAGCAAATTTCGGGATTTTGTTGCTGTTTTATGCTAGCAGGGAGGCTTGCACCCTTTAGCTAGCGAAGTGCTAGCTTGCCGAGGCCTGCTCTGGTTCGCAGGGACACAAGTTGTGCAATTTTTGTCAGCTACCGTATTTTTCAGACTATTAGGCGCACCTAAAAAACTCAGATTTGGCCACAAATGTGAAGGTGCGCCTTATAAGCCAGTGCGCCTTATATATCATAAAATTCTCAGAGGTAAAATTGGAAATGCATACAATATTGATTCATAAACGTATATAGCGCTTTTCAAGTGATTGAAGACCTCCCAAAGCACTTTACAATGTGCTTCACACTTACCTATTCTCACACACTCACATGATACCATGCAATGCAACTACCCGCTTATCGGGGGCATTGGAGTTCAGTATTTCATATAGCACGGAGGGGCCAGGAATCAAACTAGCGTCTTCTTGGTCCCAAGACAAATCCTCTACCTCCTGAGCTACTGCCTCCATGTGTGTTCACCAATATCGCAAAACATTGTATGCAACAGGAATCGAACACCTAACCAATAGACCACCAGTGATACAGACAACATATTAAAACGCATTTCATCTTATCTTATTAAAGATTATATTTACTCTCTATGTCAAAATGCCGATCATAAACCTGTGCCCCTTTTATAATGCAGAAAAAAAACAAATATACTTAAGTAAATCCTCCTTGAGGTGAATATGACATTGACACTAACTCCATTAAACTGGTTTAGATAAATCCTGACTAATGAGCGAAGTATTGGTTAAAAGCAGTGTTGGGCGCGTTACTGAAAAAAGCACGATTAGTTACAATTGCCAGTGGCTTATTTAAAAGTAATTCAGTTCACCCCCTGACACCAAAAGGTAGGGCGGTAATCTTAAAGTATCTAGTTCCAAATTACCGTATATACTTTCATGGAAACCCCCTAAAACTGCTTTAATAAAATAAATAGAAGAAAATGTGTATACAAACCTGTAGAAGAAGTAAACCTTTCATATTTCTTGGCTTGTGCAATCCTGACCGCTTCCAGAGACACTCCATACCCATTTTGACCCTGGGCTTTAAACCAATCCAAGATCTCCTCAATTTCTGGTACTGTCCAAGACATTTTCTTTTTTCCCCTCTAGGTATATGGTGTATTGCAAACATAATTTTAGAAATAAAAAGGCCAAAATTCTGCTCACTTTCACCATATATTCTCTGCTCATTTGGCCTATTGATTTTCCGTTGGTTTGTCGTTCCTGTATAAGCCACACACACCCCTTCCCACGTGCTGCCTACCATTCGCTACAGGTGACACCAGACCAAATATGCCCGTATAAGCCGACTCCTTGATTTCAGTATTTAAATTTGTAGTTGCAAATTCAAACTAGTTGCGAGTATATACAGTAGGAAGAATATCCTCACCAGGAGAAATTCAACGCCTTTTGTAATCTGTGCCTGAGACTGCTTCACCATAACTATATTCAGTTGTAATTTGTAAGTAAATATAAGAATGCTTACATTTCAGGAAATAGTGCTGGCTGATCATGGGTTGTATGTATCATGAGTGGTGCAGTTGTACTAATCTATTAGAGGACACTTTAATTTACAGTTCGCATAAATAATTTGCCAAAATAATGCTGTAAAACGCCATGGAGTAACAAAAGCCTTCGTTTGTAACACGTTCGTCCTAAAACTGGTTAAAAGGGAAAGTCCAACAACCCACTCCCTCGAAACAATTTGTCAATAAAATGTGTACAGGTAACTGTCCCTAGCTATTTTAAATATGTTGATATGAATAAAGCAACACTAAGCAGCAAATTCCAACTAACAACTATTGGTTGACAAGTTGCCGACTTTTGTAACAATTGGTCGAATAATAAGATAATTGTTAGATTTTCTTTTATTTAGCGTGAAGTTGTTTTAATTATGGGGCAACTTGTTACTGTTTACCTGACTGCCCATTTTGCACATCTGGTTAGCTGCTCCTCTTGCACTATTTGCACTACTGTAAAATACTATACATAGCCGTAATTATTTAGTGTATTATTAGTACTCAATACTCCAACTCAATACAACATTTTATTTATATCTGTACATTCAAGGAAACTGTGCGGGTCAGATTTATCGACATTTCGTTCTGTATACACGTATACTAGAATGACAATAAAGTAGATCTGAATCTGAATCTAATAAGATTGATAAACACTGAAAATTGTTACAACGAAAAATACATCTTTTATTCAACATACTGCGGATTTTTACTTAAATAAAAATACTAAAACCTAAAACCAATAAGGCACTGTGATTGATCACTAGAGACAAATTCATAAATATACCGTAGTCCATTTTTTAAGGACAGGGAAATAAATAATGAATTAAAATCAAGTAAACCTTTTTTATTCCTGTGAACCCAAAACAGGTTCATTAGCAGCAGTATAACCTTAGCTGAAACACATGATGTGCATTTTGTGAAGTACATTAAGCGTTCAACTGGAAGGTCTGGACAAAAGTACTAAACGATTCTCGACAGTTTGAAATCAAACGGTTTTAACAACTGACGTTTGTTCTTCCAACTGCATGCATTTAATTTCAATATAAGGGTATAAAATGGACAATGCGCGTAATCAGAAACGAAATGGCGTTCTTGTTACTTGAATTTTAGAGGCGAGTCAGACTCTCTTTCAACTATTCAACTGTTGCGTGCATCACCGAGGTACTGCCATTAATACTCATGTTCCGCTTTGCAATCTCGGCAAGTCGTCTTTTAATTTGTTGTATCCAAGCTAAAATGCTAGCAAATTTTAGAAGTTTGCACAAGGTTTACTACGGATTAAAAATGGTGAATTACAACGGGAGTAGGTTTTCCACATTTTGTCTTCAACAAACTCTGCTGCTATTAATTACACTATTTTAAAATATAAGCTAATGGAGATGACAAAGTATCCTGATTTTAAAAAACAAATAAGCCAGAAAAGATGGAGTAGGAAATGAATCTAACACATTTTATCATCTACATAGTACCATATTTCCAGACTATAAGTCCCTCTGGAGTACAAGTTACACCAGCCAAAAATGCATAATTAAGAGGGAAAAAACATATTAAATTTGCACTAAGAGTATATGTCTCTTTTTTGGGGGGAAACTTGTTTGATAAACTCTAACATCATAAACATACATGTTATCTTAATAGGCAATTTAAAATAAAAGAGAAAAACGGGCTGAATACGTTCGTATGGTATACAAACATGATTGACATGCCTGTTAGTTTTGGTAACGGCATTTGGGCTCCAACAGCTAATCGATGAAATCTATTTAAGTCGATTAAAATCGATTTATTACAAGCGTTTGCAACTCATTGATTCGTTGTATCACAAAATTTAGGAGTCACTATATACATTCAATCGATGCAGATAAAAGTGCACACGGTTTTAGACATTTTGAAAGAGTTGTAAATGATTCACTTCTCTTTCCAGACATCTATCCATAATTGTGCACACTTGTGCGTAAAAATGGATCCTGAGTTGCATTTATTTTTGGTTCTGATTTGATCACACATCGAAAAATTGTTTACATTTATGTTGGGAATTTCATTGACTAACTATTCGGTTACCACTGGTTAAACATATTTGACGCTATAAAAGGCAATCACGTTTACACCTTTATAAGCTAATAAGGCCAGTGGACCGTGAAAAAAAAGCCTGCTATTGGCCGAGAGTGGTGCCAGCCTCTGTCCTTTTGATTAATAGTCGTTTTGGGAAGTTCATTTGTAAACGTGAGTTATGTAGCGAGACGAAAGGATTACAACAAGGAACGTTCTATGATGCAGAAATGCTTTTAGACTTTTTTTTTTATCTGTGCATTTTCGTGTGTTTTGGAGTAAACAAATTATATAATTTGTGTTATTACCTTGCTGGTATCACTAATGGAACTTCTCAGATTTCATTAAATACAGATGTCAGCAATGTCAACAAATGCACTAATACTCACTTTGACCTGTATTGCATGGATTACCTTGTCATGGGTCACTTTTAAGAGAATGAGACGTAGAGGAAGCGTGGAGCATTCCTTAAGTTTCTCTCCTCACGTTGGTTTTTGTCTTTCATTATAATGATGATTATAATAATAATCACATTTATGTAATGAATGTAGTGTTATCTCTGGAAAAAAAGCTGCATTCCTTCTAGGATGACGCACACTCCTTAGCCCTCCACTGTCAAGAGGTCGTTTTCAACACAGATGCGTACATGACCTTAGCACGACAACACTGAAAACGGGGCTGCATAGTATAATACTTTAGAGTCATGTAGGAAAATTTCTAGAAATGTCAATGTGTCTTTATGCAATGTTCCTTCAATTTAATGGCAATATGTTCAACAAGTTGTCAGGCTGGCTTTCTTTAAAAAAATAAGCAATTCCTTAGCAAAGGTCTTGAGTTAAAGCAAGACTGTTTGAATCAATGTTGAAATGCTTGCTATTTGGCCCTACCAATTCACCTACAGTTGTGTAGAATAGTTTTTATATTCAAACTTAGAAAACAGTTTTAATGGGTGTCGCCTACTTCACCATGCAAAGTCTGACAGTTTTGGGAAGATGTTGCTTTTTGGCGGGTATTTGAAGCATTATATCGCTGTTTATGCATAGACAGAATGAGAACATGGCCGCTTGCTCGCTTCTTGGGAAATCCTGCATCTTATGAATCAACAAGCTGTATTGCAATTGCATTTTGGTGGCTTACCCTATGCATGATGGCTGACTCACTTGAACGACTAAAGGGCTCGTGTTGCCACTCCGTCGAATGGAATGTGATCAAGTATTAACGCTAAGGCGGTCGTTTACTCCGCAACCGTGAATACACTTAAAAATCTATGATGCATAGACTGAAAAATGGTCTCAATACTTCTCAAAATACTCTTCGGAAACCCTCGTGTTCTATTAGTTAATCATCCTTACTTCCAGGCCCCTGGATGGCTGTGACTCTGATTTAATTGCAATGCATTATTTTGCCTCTCACGCGATTTTTTTTTTCCCAAGTAAAAATGTCACCTTCTGGTATCCCTGAACGGATATTCAGCCTTTTTTTTAAGCATAACTATTCTCTTCCGTCCTCTCAGGGGTGCATAATACTCAATGAGTCACTCTTTGGCAGCGGTTTCCTTCATTACACTGTGGCCCCGCCCCTCAAAAAGCGCAGATGTTTCTTGAACTTGTAAACTGAGTACAAACTTTTTTGCTTTAGTCAAAATGACAGCTCCGGAAAACAACACTTGCTGGACTTGAATCACAAAGCCTCATGCAAATGTGAATTTCTTCAATGAATATCCTACACATCTGGCAAAGTATAGATTTTTCAGTCCTATGCACCTGTTTAGCGTGGTGGTGGCCCTTGGAAAGAAACTGTCTCTAGGAGTATTAGTCTTTGTTTTAAGCGACCTTTAGCGTCTACTTGAGGGAACCATACAGAGTCAGCAACACAGCCAGAAAATCATGGCTGCTCTCTGTCTAGTCTGAAGGACATTGTCGGCTTGCACTACCGCAGCAGAGCCAACAACACTATAAAGCAATGGTTCCCAAACTGTTGCAGGCTGGCGCTCCCTTGGCTCCCTAGTGAATTCCTCAGAAGCGAGCGACAACGCGGGCGTTTTTCATCTGTTCCACGTCCGCTTCGTCAAAGCCAAAATAGGTCCAAACAAGTAATGTACCGTCCTTCGGTGTAAGCTTCGCTTCCTTCTCGTTTGTTGACTCTGGGACTACGTTTACGGAGTCCGCCATGACACTCAATGAGCTCACACGGTGGGTGTGGCATAGTGTGGCGCTTGCAAACTTTGAATTACGTTTATTAGCTTGCGCTATATTAAAACTTGTCTCTGATTGGTCTGCGCTTTTAGAACTCGAACAGTAACAATTGTGGTTGGCCAAAACTCCCATCACTCACTACAAAACCTTGAAAAAAAACACAGTGCTTTGCTTTTTCACAAACACACTACGTCATATCGCAATGTTGATACGGTTTCGGTTAATTGTGCAGCCCTAACGTGTTGTGTACAAATCGTCAAACAAACATTAACTTCTGACTTTGACTTCGTACTGCCGCCCCCCTACCGCCCCTTCTTCCTCACTGCCCCCCAGATCTTTCCACTGCCCCCTTAGGGAACCACTTCTATAAAGGATCCTCTCCACCCCGGTGTTGAAAATTAAAGATTACAGACTGGGTCAAAGAAAATATATTTTCTGGCTTCTTAATCGGTTTATTTAGGTTTACTAGACTACAGTATATGCATAATTTCAAAATGTCTCAACATTTGATCAGTTCGGCCTTAAGCTTGTGGGATAATTATTCATTTGACCCTTCAATAAGTGCCCTCTACTTACTGGTTCCACGGCCAGTGTTTCCGAAAAGTGGGTCGTGGACCCCTTTTCAGCTGGTCTCACCAAATCTACATTCTGCAAACTGATCCAATGTGCCTCGACTTGTGGCTAGTGGATGGTGAAGTAAAGATTACTTCTTAAAAGTCATAATTTTCCCACATCTTGCTGGGCAGTCTGCAACACTATTTTCCTTACCAGTTTCTTGAAAGTCGTAACGTTTTAACTGATTAATGTCAGGAATATTGTGACAATTTTTAAAAAAAAATAAAAAACAAATCCGTTATCACCTATATTTCTGTTTTGTCTGTACAGCCATTTGAGACTTTTTGTGATTAAGGGCTATACAAATAAACATGACTTGGCATCTCCAGTCTGTAAATACAGTCTGTGTATATGCACCGTGCAGTATTTCGCTGACATGATGATTGTGTTTCTTTTGTAGGAATCGACTTTAAGATCAAAACTGTGGAACTACAAGGAAAGAAGATCAAGCTACAGATCTGGTGAGTGACTCAAAATGGTGTTGGATTGAGCAAGCTGCGTTCATTGTTTTAGCTGTCTATTTTGATCTTGGTGATCAAATGTAAGAGTGTCCAAACTCATCCGCTCAAGTGACATAGACTTGATATAAATGCTTTTTGGCTTCCCTCGAGGCAGGCAGTTTATTTGTATATCAGTGAGACCTGTTTCTGATATTACATTTCGTGCACGGTTTACCCCTGGGTCCTAAAACCTTTCCGGCCTTATTTACGTAGCCTATTTGGAAGGTACAAGTATATGTTAAGAGTTTGGATTTAGATGGAAACTGTGGTTAGACAAGCACAAAAAAATTGGAAAATGTTTTCAAAAAATATGTAAAAAGATTATAATTATTTCTCCTGGGAGGTGTGAGAATTCTCCCACCGTTTTCCGCTGCGTGTCGTAAGAGGCGACTAAAGTGGAGGGAGCGAGGGGACTGGGGATCCTCTCCTCTCTATCTCTACTCCCTAAGAGACAGCAAGGGAAAGAAAAAGGTCTCGCAAACCCTAGTTATAGGGTTGATGTGTATTTCACCTGTAAACCAAGTAAAATATTTTTTTGCAGCGCAATATATAAAATAATTAAAATAATAATTCACATTTGTAGCATTTGTAGTTGCATAAAAAGCAACACCGATTTTAATGATTCACATTAGTCTATATCATATTTGATAAGAATATTCTGTTTTCAATATTGGAAAGCTGCAACAGAGATTGCGTAGGATGCCGGTTCGTTGTTTTGACTATTATTGTGCACTGTTGTTCGTTATTTTGACTATTATTCCTATTCCTGGCTTAAAGGAGATACTATAGAAAAGGTTGGAATTTCTAATTGGAGGTCCGGGCACTCTTTCCTGTTCTCCTTGCAAGTTTAAAATCGATTGATTTCTTCACTCCTTATTTTGAGTGGACTCAACTTTAAACCTATCGATTATTCGGTGTTTTTAAACTCTGGTCGAAATTTGAAAACATAAAAATCGTTAACATCAAGGAAGTCCCTTTCCTTTATTAAAAGCTTGACAGAGCTGAATCTGATGTCAATTTGTGTACACGCTTTTAAGGGACACGGCAGGTCAGGAACGATTCCACACGATCACCACCTCTTACTACAGAGGCGCCATGGGCATCATGCTGGTCTACGACATCACCAATGCCAAAAGCTTTGAAAACATCAGCAAATGGCTGCGCAACATCGACGAGGTGACACCTAAACACAAAAGGCAGCCTGATGGGCGCTCGTTTCTAATGTTCATTTTCAGAATCTAAAAGAGAAAACGTGTTCTCAATCTGCAGCATGCCAATGAGGATGTCGAGAGGATGCTACTGGGCAACAAGTGTGACATGGAGGACAAGAGGGTTGTACCGAAAGCAAAGGGAGATCAGGTATATTCGATCATATTATACAAAGACAATGGAATAAGCCGGGATATATTTATGTTCTTGGCTGAATTTAGCCTCAAATCGGTTGCATGAAAGCAGGGTAAATTTAACCTGGCTCAGTTACTATGGTGATTTAGTCTCTACAGCTAGCCTGATCCCCATGATTAAATAAATAAATTAAAAATTGTTTTGTCATTGTTCACGATAAGATTAGACGTGGCACTCAGGAATTGCACAAAATAAAAGAATGTAAAGAGAAAAGCCGAATAAAAAGACTGTTATTATAAATGGGCAGAAGATTTGCCACTTTGGCCGGGAATCGAACCCAGGCCTGGCGGGCACACCCTATACCACTGAAATAGCTAAAAAGTAAAAAAAGAACACACTTTCATTGAGCGTGTGTGCAATTATCTGCCAGGCTTTCTTCCTTTCCTCGTGTAACTTTTTTATCTCATAATTTCTTTCTCATCTTCAAATTCCATAAGGAGCTGTTGATCAGCATTAGAGGTGAGAACAGGTGTAAAGAATTCAGCCCGACCCTTAGTCGCGGGTATATAAACCCGAACCTGACAAATTAACTTGTTCTGATAAATAAACCTGAAGCTTTCATTTGCCGCCAAAGTAAACACGAAGCTTTGGGGCAGAGTCCCTCAAATCAAGTGTGCGCTGCGAGTGCAGCGCCTAAATGAACGATTCTGCGCATCTCGGCGACGTGCAGCAAAAGAAAGTCAAACCAAACAAAATGGCACCGAAAGGAAAATCAAATTCTGCAGATTACAAGCTGCAAATAGTGAAAGATTTGTCCCAAAAGCAGAACGTTTGTAAATCTTGTAAGCTATTTGCAAGAAGCAGAAATGACGTCTGACGTGCAGGAGGTGGAAGGAGGAAGCCGTGAGTCTTTTACCCCAACACCAGGGATGAAAATGTATTAGGATTTCATGATTTTGAGTTAAAACTTTCTTTATCTAACAAATTAATTGAGTAATAGAATAAGTGCATGCTGTGTAGCTCCTCCACAGGCAGGGAAAACAAAAACCTCAAGCGAAAAGCCCGACCGGCCCGACTTAAAGATTGACATAAGTTTATTCTGCTCTTAATGTTACACCGTAGTGCAACAACTAATCGATAAAGTCAATTATTAAGTCGCTGATTAAAATCTTTGGCAACCAATTGGATCGATTTGTTGTATCACGTGATTTATGAGCCACCAAGTACGTTAAGTCAATGCAAATGAGTGCACACGATTCCGGCAGTTGTGGTACCGTTTCGGTCTTGCAGAGGGCGCTAAAACCGCATTCATCAAAAAAGTTATCTTACATTTTGCATCATTACAAACACAATTGGCATTTAAGTTTTAACTTTGTAATGTTTGACTGTTTCATCCACAATTTTTAAGGGAAATACAAAGAAGAAAAAACAGAATAAGGTCAATAAACTAAAAAGAAAAAATAATAATAGCATGTTTAACTATACACAAGGGGCAGATTCTTTAGCATTTTCATATTAGGAATGTTTATCATATTCAAAGACTTAAACATATATATTGGATATATTTTTTTTGTGGAAAAAAAATGAAATGCATAAGATGAAATGTATTTTGTATGATAAGTCTAAATAATCTTAATATGATCTTTTGATAAGGTGGTACGAAAAGGGGTGTCTTACATATTTGCAGGTGTATTGCATTTACCATTTGATTTTCATTACATTTCCATGTATTTTTGTTAATTGACACACTTGTATTTTTTTATTGTTTCCTATTACAGAATATCCCGTCCAAAATTTCAATACTTGAATAAAGAGGAAATTAAAAAAGCATTTGAGAAATTCCATCAATCGATTCATCGAGAAAATAATCGACCGATTCACCGATGATGAAATGAATCGCTAATCCGCAGTAATAGGCAAAATAACTATCGGCCAATCTCGTTGCTTTTATTAGAATCCCACACGATTTGGGGCGGACCCATCCGCTTTTTAGGAGATTTGATGAAAAGAAAGGCCTCAGGCGAGGGATTTTAAAACGGAATCTCTTATCTGAAGGGTTCCATATATCTCCAATGGTCTAAAGATTTGTTGTTGCCAATAACGGCGAGATATTTTTATAATGGTGACTCGATATCAACGTCGCCATTTTATTTTTGGACATGCACCTCTTTGAAGGTCAGTGGTCCCTCTCACCGCTCTCCCATTCCTCCCCGCAGATCGCGAGGGAGCACAACATCAGGTTCTTTGAGACCAGCGCCAAGGCCAACATCAACATCGAAAAGGCCTTCCTCACGTTAGCGGAAGACATCCTCAGAAAGGTAGGTTAGCAGGGCAGGGCTGCAACAACTCATCGACAAAAATCGACGACGGAATTCATTGTCTACAATTGTCCCCGGGCACGTTTTTCCCAACGGAGTGAGGCATCTTACATGATTGTGGTATCTGCTGAGTCTCCCTCATGTGGTAAAATACAGAAATGATCGACATCAAGTCCAAAACTTCTAATGTTTGGGAGTATTTTAGGCTGGATACGCCAAATAAAAAGACTACTTAGTATCATGGCAGGACCCCAGTGATCCACCAACATTTCAAGAGAAATAATGTTGGATAGTTAGTTATCAGTGTTTCCAATAGTCGGCGACCAGTTGACGAAGAACTGGGTTCCCACGGGGGCTTAAATGCTTGAATTTAAATGTTGTTTTCAAGGTCAAATGCTTGAATTTTGAGCAAAGTGTTTGAAAATGCTTGAAAATGTTGCCGTGTTCCTGGCCTTCTGACTCCAGGTATTGATTTAAGAGAAATAAAGTGCGTGAAAATGACGCCGACACGTCTGGTCTGGTGGCTTGTCATTTGAAACGTCATCACCCCATACTTGTTGCACCCAGAGGACAACTCTATTTAAAAAAAACGGACTCTTTTGACTCAGCTCACTGAGAAGAGCCAACTCATAATAATGTAAAATTTTATGCACCAAACTATTTAGTAGTTATGAATTTTATTTTGTGCAGAGGATCCTTGCAAAACAAATAAAATATAAATTACAATATTCACAGGTCTGCTAAAATACAAAAAATTTTTGCTTTTTACACACTGGACAGATTTAGAGTTGAACAACGACAACACAAAATCCCTACAAAAGGCAAAAACGACAAAATATTACTTCTTTAATGCTTTAAATAAATGATAAAATGCAAAAAACTAAAACCTATTTCTATTTTAACCAATTTTGACACCATTTTGGGGAGAAAAAAAAACACAAAATATAAATTGCCCCGGGGCGTGAATGGGTAATTGCCCCTAGGTGTGAATGAGTGAGCTGAGCCAAAAAAGACTTTTCTAACTCGAGTATTTTATTCTTCTTCCGTATTGAACTCAATTATTACCCTGAGCTTATTGAGCCCTTTCCGTGTTGGTAAACAAATGTGACGTAGCCAAGCTGTGCAAGCATTGTTGATGCAGAATGGCAGAATTCATGTCACTTTATAGCAGCCCATAGACACAAAAAGATAGGAACATCCCAATGTATGTGCTAGCAGCAAAAGAGCGACTTGATTTTAGTCTTCCAAAACAAATGAAAATTTGCTTGAATTTGGCCACTCACCGACATGCTCCGCATCCCTAAATCCTCCCGATGTGTTTTCCAGACGCCCCAAAAGGAGCCGAACAGCGAAAACGTGGACATATCCAGCGGGAGCGGTGTGACGGGCTGGAAGAGCAAGTGCTGTTGAGCAAGTCGCAGCAGCAAGACACACGACTCAACCAGTACACCGACGCGCACGCACAACACCCTCCCTTTCTCTCGTCTCTAACGCTCTTCCCCTTTTAACTCCCGTCGTGAGGTTTTCTGGCACACTGACACTCTTGATCGGAACCACTTCATTTAGCATCTGTTTCTAACCCCCACCCGTCCTCCACCCTCGTTAGCCTCCTTCATATTTCTCGTCGATTTATTTTTAATATTCGGAAAAACAATAACGCGGGTTTGCGTTTGTAATATCCCCCCCGTTTTTCGTACGCTCGCCGTCTTCAAGTCTTTGCGGCGGGCTCCTTTTGTAACGCGGGGTTTTTTTTGTCCTGTGCCTTAAATGGAAGACAGGGGCGGGGCGGTGTCGTGGGCGGAGCTAGATCCAACCAATGGAATCACACTTTACTAAACCGTCGGGTTCGAGCGCCTCGACGTAAAAGTGTGTGAACTTCGGCATCGCGCGTCCTCTTGATCAATGTCTCGTTTTTAACTCCGATTTGAGTTTTTTTTTTTGTTGTTATTTTTCTCCCCTGCTCCTCCTCCGATCCCCTATTTGGATTAGTTTTTTTGTTTTTGTTTTCCTGCATGCAGACCTTTTTTGGGGGGTTTGGAAGCATCTCTGTGTCATAATGTAAGGGATGCCACCGGGTAACTTTTGGTGGGAGGCTCACATGTTCTTATGAAATTCAAACCGTTTTGCAAAACCATTAAAATAAGCTTGTGTAAGTTAAGTTTGTTGTCTTTATTGGTGGGATACATTGTTTTTCTCTTTTTTTTGCACTGATATTTTGAAATTTGACGGGAATCTGCTTTTGATTTAAAATTGGGTTATTGAGGTTCAGATACAGCCAAGTCTCTCTCTCCTTGGACGCTACCCACACCGCGTCTACTGATTGGATAAGCCACCGGGGGCGGAGCCACCGAAGCAGGAATAATAGAGCGGCAGCTCTGTTCACTCGATTAAGAGACTGTGTAAACAGTGTAGTTGTTTTAGAGAGGCACTTTCTGGTGAAAACAGACTTTTATCATAACATTAGTTCATCAATGAAAACTGACAAAAAGTTCAATACTTTCACTCAACACTATTTAGTCTGCACCGAAATGGCTCACAATAGTGACATCTAGTGGTCAAAAAATCGGATGAGTTTATTTTAGATTTTAAAAATATATGCCGATGCCTGCATGCTTATTCCTTGCTGCTATTACTACTCAATATTTTTGTTGGATTTTACAACACAACTTTCCATCCTTGGGTTGGTTTACTTTAGTTATTAGCTCACACAGATAAGACATTTGAGTCAAATTTAGGACTTATCAGAATTGAAGGCCTTAGCTTTTAGTGTTCAAGGTTTTTAAGACCCCGCGGAAAGAAAGGGGGGAAAAGCTCCTGGACTAGCTTTAGGTTTGAATGAAGAGAGTCAAAATGAGTTTGAACAAAAGCCGGCAATTTTATGAACAAGAACCGATAGACAATGAGCATAAATAGTCAAAGAACGCACTTACTTGGTTTGAGGCAGGGGTGTCCAACAGGCGGCCCGCTGGCCGGATCAGGCTTACTAAGGGATTGAATCCGGCCCACGAGACAACGCTCAGAGAAGCGCAAGAGAAAAACGAGCTGCAGGTTGAAATGTGTCCACTTGATGTGGCCAAAGCCAGGTGTCTCTCACAAACGCTGTACTTCTCTCTCTCTCTCTCTCTTAAACTCTGTCTTTTTCTGTGTCTTAGTTCCGCTTGTCTCTTTGTCTTTTTTTGCTCTCTTTTGCTTTTTCTCTCTTGTTTCTTTCACCCCTCTTTGGATTTCTTTCTTTCTCTCACTTTTCTTCCCCCTCTATCTCTCCCTCCCCTTTTCTCGCACTATCTCTGTCTTTTTACCTTATTTTGCACTCTTCCTTTTTTCTCTTTTCCCTTTCTCTCCCATTTTCCTTTGGATTTATCTCTTTCTCCCCCCTCTCTTTTGTTTATCACATTCTTTCTCTTTTCTCTCTTTGTCCCACCCTCTCTCCCTCTCTAATCTACTGGTCCTTCCCCCGTGAGACTGTTTACTTTCTATTCTACAGTTTTCTTCCTCTGCCACTCAAATGATAAGACCTTCAGCTCATTTATTGTAAATCAGTTTTATTGATCACCTGCTTCCCGAAATGTAACCCCTCCAGATTCAGTGTACATACAAAACTGCAATCCAAAAAGTTCTGAAAGAAAACTCCATAAACCGCAGATAAAAACAGATAGAACCTAAAGGGCGTCGAGCTAATCGAGTAAAAGGCAGCAGCGTCGAAGAGGGCCTGCCCTTATAGAGGAAAAAGAGAAAATTATTTACAACTGTGTACAACTTCATTTATAAATATGGGTATAAATTAGAAAAATACAAAAAACTATTGTAATTCAATCAATGGTCTACTTCTACATATACATTTTATTGACAGTCTGTTAACTAAATGGGAGGGGCGGGGGGCTTATGAATAAAGGGTACAATCACTCCTTAAAGGGACAGTGTGTATGAGTTGACCAGAATAGTGTAATGCAACCCCGAAACAAGTGCTAAAAACCACAAGGAAGAATATCAACCCCGGAGACTTCCGGTGACCAAAGCGCAATATTGTACCTTGGCTAGCCTTTTTGAGGTTTTTGGGTACCCGGAGCAGCAAGATGACGGCCAATTTTGTAAGCTCCCTTCTAGGTGAAACTCATGTTGAGTCATAAAAATGCTCATTTCTCGTTCTAAGAGTAGTTTAAAAAGCCATTTTTTGATGATGTTTTTTGATGAATCAGAGTTTTTTTTGCCAGTAGAAGGCGCTATATAATACACACTGGCCAATTAGGCATCTATCGGTCACATCGATGAGGTCCCAGTCTTAACAGTTGAAAATTCTTCGATATATAAAAAAAAAAAAAAAAAAAGGAGCAGTTGCTGACGAATCGGTTCTGGGTTTGAAGCAGTGGTGTGCCCAGGGGGGCCACAAACGTCCCGTCAGATAAAAAAAGGTAAAACTATAATTGTGTATTACGCGCATTTTTTTCCTTTTACCTAAAAGAATAACCCAAAGGTTTGGGTCGGAGCTTTACTGGAGGATATTATCGTATTTGTGCGATACTTGATCAGCACAAAAGAATTGCTGACCACAAACACAAAACATCGGACGCAATGGGAAACGAACCCGGGTTGCGGTGGTGACAGTGCTAAACCTACCACTAGCCCCACAGTGATGTAGATGTCATATCATTTTTGATCGCAATATCACAATATTTTCATTCGTGGTACCAGAGAGTAATTTCATCTTGATATAAACAAAGTCTGATTCATCAATCAGGTATACAAAAGAGCTGTTTAGCTATTTTTGTGTTGAGATTAGAGAAAATATAAAGTCATCCTAACATTCTTTTCTGGCACTGTGAGTAAAATCAGTGCGATAGCGAGATCAAATCTAATGCCATTTGGTATGTCGTCTGTAGCACCAGTGTTCTAGTTTTAGGCGCTGCGGCGACCCGGGTTCGATTCCCGTTGCATTTTCAACGGACCGATCGTTGGACAAATCGGGAGTATACTCGATGAAGCCCGAGAGCCTCGGTTTAGAGTAACCGGCAGGATTCGATCTAAAACGGCTTACCCAGGTTCTGCACCTAAACATAAATGAGATCTCGGTTCTGAGGAGCGGGGTCGTCGGGGCCCTCGGAATCCGCCTGGTCTTCTTCGAGGCCCTCGTACGCGATGGGTTTGGGGCAGCTGTACGGGTGGCCGTTATCGTCGAAGAAGCGGCGGAAGGTGAACTCGTAGAAGGCGTGCTCGGGGTGCTTGCCGTTGCGGAACCAGCAGCCCGTGTCCCCCAGGCCGTCCTCCGTCTCGCTCTCGCCGCTCCACAGCTTCTCGGGGTCCACCGGGTCAAAATTGGAGGTGTCCGTGGAGTGGGCGATGGTGGGGACGTAGGGCGCGGCCTGCTGACGGAGGTCGTTGGAGAAATCGATGCTTTTGAAGAAAGAGTGGACCTTGATTTCGTCGGCGCCGTTCCCGCCCAGTCGGTCTTCGGGGCCGCGGCACAACTTCACGATCAGGTCTGACGCCTCCGGGCTGAGCTTGGCTGGGGGCGGGATGTGCAGGGTGCTTTTCCAGTTGATCACCTGGATGGGGCGGCAGGGGTCAGGTATTACCCTATTTCAAGGACTTTTTTTTTTCCCCCATAGTTTGACCGGGGCTGCGACTTATACTCCAGGTGTGACATTATTAGCACATAATTACCGTGTATATCATTTCACGTGTTACACACTCAACCGCAAGAGGGCGCCCTCGAACCGTGTTGACAATTTTAACCTTGCCGTGTTGTGCTGAAAAATCCCCCCCCCCTTGCATTCATCATCGGCGCAAACGTAAAATGACTTTGTGTCTCATTTCTTAGAGAAATAGAATAGAACAGTGGAATACAGAGCATTTGCACCTTGTGCTGAAAATATTTAGTTTGGCCAAACAAAACCACCTTTTTTACAAATTGGGACATGAACGTTCAGAATGAAGGATTTTATACATTTGACGATAAAGGATTTTATATGATTGAGTTTAATGCTGTAGTGATTTACTGACTGTGCCTTTATTCAATGAGCAGTGAAAGTTCAGGGCACCCTGGTAGGAAATGTTGTTTACAGGAACGGTGGGAACAAGACGTAAGGCTGATAAGAAAATCATCACATCCAGACGCAGAAAGGCCCTGATGACGTAGAAACGCTCGATGTTGTTTTGAGTATTCCAGACATCGCGATGCTCTTCGACGAGATGGTGAAGCCCAGGGGTGAGCTTCCTTGGCACGCCCATGGGAGGAGTCAGCACGCCATTATGCAGGGAGCAGATGGCCACTAAGAAAAAGCTAAAGGACTTGAGAAAAAGGCTTCCCAGAGACTCCAACGTCACTAATTCGGCCGTTTTCGATGAAGTACACTTAGTTCAGTTGTTAGAAAAGTTAAATCTGCCCCCGTGTGAGAATGTCTGCTTTCCTGTTCATCTTTTCCCTCAAGAAACGAGCGTGCATAAATTGTTAGGTGAATGTAGGTTGTGTTTGGTTAATAGATTCAGATAACTAATTTGAACAATTTGGTAGACGGTCCATTTTGATACTTAATTTCCAACAAGAAGATAAGGCAAGTCTTCCACCATCTTCCCGGTAACTCTGCAATAACGTGACGCTTCAGGGAGGGGGTGGACATGGTCACCACTTGGTAGAACCGAACCCCGACCCCTAAAGCCCGCACGCGCTCCCAGCTCTCTTAGGCTCCAGGCCGGCAGGCACATAGGCGAGTGACTGTGTGGGGGCAGCACAGCGGCGCGACAGATTTGGGACGTTAGCCGGGCATGCCTGTGACTGTGGTCCGCGTCCCACTGCCGCGACGAGTTCCGGACATCAGCTAGACGACTCCGTGCCTGACTGCAACCTTTATCCTGAGGTTCCCGAAACCCCAGCCCCGACTGGTTCGTACCCCGACCCTGTGACGGAGGTCTGCGGCCAACTGTCGCAATTAACCCCGACACCCTTGCAGCGAGAGGTTCCAGATGTCAGCTGGGCGACCCTGTGACAGAGGTCTGCGCCCCAGTGCCAACGTTATTCCACGGCGCCGCTAAGGGTTCGGGAGTCCGCTGGGGGGACCCGTCCCATTGGTACAGCCAGAACCCAGTTATACTTTGAATCACCACAAGTTAAAATTACACTCTCCCATCCCAAAGTTACTCACGCAGTCAAGAAAGCAAAAATTAGGACATTGGAGGGTTCAATTTAGGACTTGTAGACAAATTGTAAGACATTTTCAACGGATTTTAAGACTTTTTCCACGTTTTATAGACCTTGAGGGAATCCCGTATGAGCTTTAAATAGCACCTTTGGTTCACATACCTTAAGTTGCGTCTCCAGGGGTGTGGTCGCTAAAAAGGGAGGCTGCCCAACAACCATCTCGTACAAAATGACGCCCACGCTCCACCAATCACAGAGCTGGGTGTACCCTACAAGGAAAACGCGGTCAAACTGCAATCGAAAATTGGTGCGATTTATCAGAGCGTTGCAGGCGTACCTGTCCTGAGTAGTACTTCTGGCGCAATGTAGTTGGGAGTCCCCACCAGCGAGTGGGCCAAACAGCGCTGATGCTGTCGGGCCTTCCTCCTCTCTAGCGGCTTCAGCCGATCCGTGCATCGGCAGTTTGCTGGGTCCTCCCACTCCTTACTGAAGTCCATGCTGTCTTGCCTCACATGGTCCCCTGCCATCCAAACACAACCTCAACAAGTCTGCAAAGCTTGTGGCACCGGACGCCATGTTTACAATACATGGGAAGATTCTGCCAGGCTGCCGGTGTTTAATTAGCCCTGCCAGAGTCTCAAACGTGGACAGTGGTCCCTCTTAATACGAGCACCTCTACGCACAAGTTTCTTTTTTTAACTACCCCCCTCGCGGAAGAAAACCAGTTCACAAGCAGTCCCCGAGGCTAACCTGGTGTTGGTGAGTGACCAAGGCAAGAAGTACAATCGGGAAGCAGCGAGTGCCGATCACAAAGGCCAAGAACTTATGCAGCGCCATGCTGTAAATATTGTAAATAACCAATGGTAAACCATCGAAAAGGGTTTCCGTAGTGCAGTGGTTATCACATTCGCGTAAATTGCAAAAGTTCCCCATTTCCATTTATCTGATTTTGGCCTGGAGAGGGATAAGTGTCACCAGGCTGTACTTACTTGCCCGATAAAAAACACAGGAAATGGTGCCCCTACAACCCTGGTGGTTAAGAGGTTCCAACCAACCATAGAAGAAGAACCTGCACTTTGTCATTGCAGTGATCACAAAAGCACTGTACTGATATCTGATACTGTACAATTAAACGTACAAAATCTTCATACAGGGGAGCAGGGGACCCCCATTTGATTGTTCAGCCATCAAGGGTCTCACAAAATTCGATTGAAAGATTACTACTCACCACTCTGGTAATACTTGGAGTCGTGAGTCCAGCGGAATCCGGTGCATAGGCCAAAGTCAGTAAGCTTAATGTGGCCGTCCCGGTCGATGAGGATGTTGTCCGGCTTGATGTCGCGGTGTATAAAGCCCATTTTGTGGACGCTCTCCACGGCACAGGTGAGCTCAGCGATGTAGAACTGAGCGAGCTCCTCTTTGAAGATTCCCAGCCGGATGAGGAGGCTCATCATGTCGCCCCCGGGGATATACTCCATGACAAAGTACAAGTTGTCGCGGTCTTGGAACGAGTAATAGAGGCGCACCACCCACTCGTTGTCGGCCTCGGCCAGGATGTCCCTCTCGGCCTTGACGTGGGCCACTTGGTTCCTGAGGAGCACGTCCTTCTTGCGGAGAGTCTTCATGGCGTACAGCGCGCCCGTGTCCTCCTTACGGGCCAGGCACACCTCACCGAAAGCCCCGATGCCCAAGGTCTTGATTCGTTTAAACATGCACTTGTCCATCTTGGCCCGCTTTAGCCGGATGTAGTTGGACTCCTTCTGGCAGAGCATCATACGCATCTGCTCTTGGGCGTCTGACGATAATCCCACCTAGAAAATGGTTGTTGACGGGTCAGGGAATGTCCAGAAAAAGCGGATGTCGACATACATGCGGTTTTGGTCAAAAATGTGAATCATGCAAATGAAAACACGCAGTAATAGCAATTTTCCCACCGAATGAAATATGTCATTTCTTAACAAAGAAGCTAGCAATCATGTGACCAGTGTGGGGTCTAAAAGAGACAAAAAATTGGACATCTGGTTTATAAAAATTGGCTAACGATAGAAAATGCACCTGGCAAAGACTTAAATTTTTTAGCCAGTTGCAACCGGGGAGATGAGCTCTTTCCATACTCTCTCGCTCAATCTCAGTCATCCCCGTCTGCCTCTGTGTTTTATTGAGATCACAAGACATGAAAAGTACTGGTATGTTGAGACAAAAGACCCAAGACCACCCCCCTGGAAAAGTACCAACACATTTAAACAAAGACAGGAAGACTAAGGGACGACATCAAACTGATTAGAAATACACACCTTGAACAAATACGTTTAAGTCTACTTTACACCAGTCACATCTTAGGTACTTGTACTCTCACAAAGGCAATTGATAAGTTTATATAGGACACCTACAAAGGAGTTTACAGAGAATACCAGTTGATTATTTTGACTATTATTGTGCGCTGTTGTTTTGACCATTTTGAACTGCTTACTTCATAGTCAATATCGGCCAATAACGTTGTTGTTCTATGAATACCACACTCTTCCTGGTGGATCTGCTTTTCAAACCTAGAGGTTTAATAAGGATTACCTTCTCCCCCTGTTATTCTTGCAGGTTAACACTCCATTGATGTTTCCTCTCCTTATTTTGAGTGTGATTTAATAAACCCATGATGATCCTGATGATTTCCAGATTTATCAAACTGCCAGTTAAGCACCAACTACTCCTGAAGCGGGTTTAACCATATTACTCCATGTTTTTTGGGGGGGCTAAATATCAGTGGCTGATCCGGATAGTCCAAATAACGACCCAATTCTTAAAATAAACAAAAACTGGTATAAGCTTGATACTTGTTATTGGAACTGATGCTTTACTGGTCAAGAATACATAATCTTAAAAAAACTATACATAAAACTACAGGATGCTTTTATTTACAAAAAGAAACATTCAGACTATGGAGATAGTTTGTGACTTTTCTAAAGGCATAGCATGTCGTGGTCTAACAACTTGCCACTGCAATCGACAGACAAACAAAATGATATGACTGACTTCAGTGTAGAGTTGCAATAACCAATCAAATCAACATCTTATTGAATTTCAAACTAACCTGACGCAATTTATGCATCATTTAAATACGTTTTGTGTTAGGATTTCCAAAAGCCTAACCGTTTTGTATTCTTAGCTGTACATAGCTGTCAATTTTGTTCTACACAAAATACTCATATAAAGCTTTTGTATATAATTATGAATTATTTAAGAAAAACAACAACATTGACGTATTCAAAATGTGAAAATGCTAAGTTTGATGTCTTGTAAAGGTGACCTTTACAAAGGTAAGAGTTATAAATCGGGAAATTAGCTTTCACTAATGATGAATTTCACATTGTGAAACAAAATTATTCTTACAATAAGATTTACATTGGTTATGAAACAAATTGAAAATGTTGCATTTTAATTTGATTTTACTGTAAACTTGGACTAGGAAGAATAATCAGTTTGAAGCAAGCATGCTCGCCCTCCATGAATACAATTATTATAAAAGCCACAGGCAAAAAGTTCATAAGTATGTTTTTAAAGTGTAGGTTTACACGGGTTACAGGTCTGATAGGGTTTTGCCACATTTAAATGGGAAATATGCAGTATTGTGATGACCCAAACAACGCAAAGTACATGCAGGGCAAAAAGTGTCTCGTGAGGGTGGTGAGCATATGTAAACATTACAAAAGAAAACTTTACCTCTCAGCTCAGCTGTATGTGACAGAGGGGAGAGAAAGAAGAGTCGAAAAAACAGAACAGCTTGAAAAAGAGTGTACAGGAAGCACAAAAGAAGTCAAAAGGTTGGAAAGTGTTTAACCGCAGCAGGAAAGATGGCTGATCTAAAAGTCTTGGGTGACTCACCCTCTGCATCTCGCTCTCCAGCTGCTTCCTTCTACGGATCCGCTGTTGATGGTTCTTCAGGATGTTCTCCACGTGCTGTTCCATGAAGAACTTAAACGCCTGCGGGGAGTACAAAGCCACACGGCCCGACTCTTCCCGGCGCTCCTCGTCCTTCTTGTTACGCCGTACGGGGACAGGCGAGGTTGTGATTTGCTTTTTTTCCTTCTCGGACGCAGCGCTTCCCTCCGCGTTTTCGCCCGCTTTCTCCCCAGGGGTGGTTTCATCTTCTGCGGATTCCTCATGGCTCGCACCTAGCTTGGCTGCCCCTTGGTCATAGGCCGGAGGTGACGGCGCTGCTTGCTGTTGGAGAAGGTGTTTGGGATAAGGAGGAGGGGGGCCTTGGTAGCTGGGGACTTCTGCGCCGACCGGAATCGAAGCAACTGCCGGCGGGGGCTCCGGGTAAGAGGTGACGGTGCTGGGGGCTTGCATCCAAGGAGGGTGCGTGGGCGCGACGGCTGTGTGCAACTCTGGTTTTTGGACTCGCATGCTTTTGACGGGCTGCAGGATCGGAGCTTGCGTGATGGCCGTGACAGTCGTGGCCGACGGTTGCGAGCTGGCCGGGTGGGTCGATCTGTTGTTAAAGGAATTGGATCGTGCTAGCATGCTGTGCTGCCAGGACTGAGACGCGTCCTGGTTGCAGCCGCTGCCCGATGCAGACTGCGGCTGGGACCAGGAATGCGCGACCCCCATGTTGTACATGTCGAGGTTGTGGCTGTTTCGGTTGGGAACCATGCTCCCGCCGTTGACGTATGACGGGGACGAAGCCGGCCCCCCGACCTGGATCTGGTCGGTGGGGCTGTGTCGGCTAGTCTGGTTAAGCGGGTAAGGAGGAGGGGGCTGCCTGCCGCCTCCCGCCATGCAGTCTCCCTGAGGCGCACCGTGCTGAGACCAGCCAGATGGGAAAGTGAACTTATTTCCCACCGAGCTTTGCATGATGATGGGTTGGTGTCCCACAGGGACCGGGCTGATCCCACGCTGGTTCTGTGGCGATGCGTTCTGGTAGCCGTCGGCCCAAGCTCCCTGGGGCACCGGGGAGATGCGGGACACGAGGTAATCCACGTTGCCGGAGTAGCGCTTGCTTGACGGGTTACTATCCCAGGAGGACGCGGATGGCATAGGGCCGCGGTTCGGAGGAGGCGTGACACTTCGAACCTGCAGCGGCAGCGGGGGATTGACTCTCTGATTGTTGTGACCCTGCGGGAAAGCGGTGGAGGGACCCGGACTGTCCGAGCGGTACATCATGGCGTGGCGAGGCGCCAGTGACTCTTTGGAGCCTTTCCAGCTGGATCTCCTAAGAAGGGACTGCTGAATGTGAGGAGCACCTGCAATAAAAGCACAATGAAATGATATTCAGCCTTCGAGTGTCCTTTTGTGGTTAACATGGTAATTGTTTGGCACTAAAAGGAAACATAAGCGAAGCTCAGAACTTCAACGCCAACTTTCAAACGCTCATTGCAAATCCCCTTTTGTTGTTGCTAATGTAACGTTTTGTACAAGATTACACAGCTTTGTTTACATTATTGTCAACCCTTCACCTTAGCATAGAATGCATCTGTAAAGTTAGCAAGCTAATGGGACATTTTTGTACTTTGTTTTTCATTTTATGGCGACCTTATAAGGGTAACGGTTGAGGCCATCGACCGAATAAACAACCCTTTGGGAAAAGAAGCCTTGGTATTCGGTACGTCTTTCACGCGCCGTCTAGCTTAGCAAAAAAAGGCCATAACTCCAAGCAAGGACAGCACAGTAACCATTGATGAAATATTTCATATTTAATAATTCATGGCGACAAATTTCATTATCAGTGTGTTGTGCAATTTACACGCCACTCAGCAAGTTCATTCCATGAAATAAGAGTGCATTGAATTCCACTGAGAAGTTAAGGGGACATGCTTGTAGTACCACATTGATCCAGCAGAAGGCGCCTCAAGACCACATTTTGTATGTGTGCGTGTCTGTTTACAAAGGACATTTTGACGGCTAAACTGATTTTCTTGAAGTTTACAGTTTACTTTAGGCCCCCACGAGTATCTTTAGCTAGGTTTCCTGTCAAACACCAACTAAATCGATAAACATCTGCTTGCATGGCCGACTCCCTATTGGTGTGTGAATGTGTGTGAATGGGTAAGTGTGAACCACATTGTAAAGCACTTTGGGAGGTCTTCATTGACTTGAAAAGCGCTATATGAATGCAGACCATTTACCATTTATTTTAGTGGTGAAACCAGATGTCCTGATGTTATTTATGTTTTATGAAATAATTTTAAAGAAATACATTCATTTATTTTTATGCAACCTTAGCTACATGCGCAAGATAGTCGACTGCGCCTTACATCTGAAAAATACATCATTTTTGGGGGGGTTGCACTTTATAATCCGGTGTTTATAGTGCGGTAGTTTGAAGTGACCAAATGTGAAGTTTATCCATGTGGACTGTTCACCTACCGGGGGCTTTGAGACAAGCGCTGTTCAGATTGGAAGCAACCATCTGTTCCCTCAACGCGTCCTGGTATGTCGCCTTTGCAAGGTAGTCAGCAGCAGTCGCCACACTGCGACTCGTAGACTGCACAGATGTGAAAATAAAAAATTGTTCATTTTAAGGACAAAATCCAAGATTAAAAAAAAACCTTTACATTTTATTTCATGATGGATCAGTTTTATTTCCTCAGTCCCAAGATTACAGGCAGTCAAAATGGAATCGTTTTAATTTTCCTTGATAACAACGCAGTGAAGCATTGTATGGAACAAGATTAGACATGACTTAAAAGAGAAAAATAAGATATAAGACCGTCATGATAAATAGGCGGAAATATTTTCAATGTGGAGCCTAGAGACTGCCCCAAGTTATAATAATAGTGCAATGAAAAATAGTGCATTAAAACACGTGCAATTAATGTGAAACAAGAACAAAAATTCACAAATAAGAGATGTTTATATTCAGTTTTTCGCTCTTGTCTAGGGTGGTGGTGGCACTGGGAAATGAACTGTCGATGAGCCTGTTTGTCCTTGTTCTGAGGGACCTGTAGTGCCTACCAGAGGGCAACAGGGTGAGAAGAATCCTTGAAAAGGTTGATGGCTCTGCAGCAGGGTCGCAAAATGCCAATAACTGATATTTTGAGCCAATGTCATATACAGCACTGTATCCCAAAATAAGACCATCGTGATAAAGTTATTTACCGTATTATCTCTAATGCAATAAAGAAAATGAAAATGTCATACATTCTGGATTTCTAACAAATCAACTGAAACAGTGCAGATCATTTAATCTTTTAGTATTACCAATGACGACGAAAACCATACTGGTAGGCTGTAAGTGATAATCAGCAATATTAAATATTAATATTAAAATAATGAAAGGTTTACAATGGTTTCAGGGTAATGAACCCAGTGGTCGTGTCTCTCAAAGACAATTTCATGATAGAAAGATCGCCATGAAAATGATTGCATCAATATACAAAAAAAAAAAACATGTGAAGAAGGCGAAACTTGTCCCAATAAATTTGTTGAGATACATTCTATAATGTATCTTCAGTGCACTAAGAACTTTGACATTTTTATTGTTTAATATTTCGTGCATGCATTCAATATGGTTTGAAATGAAAACGAAACAAGAAAGCTTGATGCGGTTTACAAAATGGTTGGATCGCTTTTTTTCGGCCACTCTCTAACACGGAGGAGGACCTCTTGAAGCGCATCTTCCAAATGTAAGTTGAACTCAACTATATCTCTATAGAGCATATATATTTTATGATTATTTTTTAGTACAAAAAAGTATAGGTGACTTATATAAACCTTAAACATGCAAAATATAGCACGGTCTCGTTCGTAAGTAAGGCAGCGTATGTATATTCATTGCATAGGATTTCTAAGTGTCACACATATTTATCGCAACTTCACGTGTGTTCTTGCGATTGTACCCATTAACGTGATGGAGAAAAAAGATGAGAAGATTAGTTTGCAGCAAAACATTATTGGAAAAAGAGGCCTGCTGTTCATGGAAACATGGATAGCATATAACTATTGTGGATAAAGCAGAATAAGACGCAACAGTTGAACACCCGATTATTAAAGCATCATGCGGATTACCGGTACTTAAAACATTTAAAAGGAGGACTGGAATTGATTTTACTTAGCGAGGCATCAAGCGGCAACCAGGAAGTTGAAGAAGATTAATGTAAGGTCCAAATTGTCCCTAGGTGTGAGTGAGCGGGTGGTTGTACGTCTCTGTGTGCCCTGCGACTGGCTGGCAACCAGTTCAGGGTGTCCCCTGCCCACTGCCCGAAGATAGCTGGGATGGGCTCCAGCACCCCCGCGACCCTACTGAGGATAAGCGGTGCAGACAACGGATGGAGGATGGATAGTTTGAAAATCAAACAAAATACGCAGGGGGTAAAAAATTGAATACGGTCAACTAAAATTTAAAGAAATACATCCCTGTAGTATTTACTGTTATGAAATAATCTCACATTTCTACTAAAACAAATTACAATTTTAAAAAATGCTGATGAGATTGTCACACAATTATCAATAAAGCCTTCATTTTTACCCCATGGTTCTTCTTTGAGGGCAGCACGGCGGCGCAGTGGTTAGCGCGTGTGCGGCACAGTTCTGAGGTCTTGGGAACCACCTGTGTGGATTCAAAACCAGCTACCAGCCTACCTGTGCAGAGTTTGTATGTTCTCCCCGTGCTTGCGTGGGTTTCCTCCGGGCACTCCGGTTTCCTCCCACATTCTAAAGACATGCATTTCAGGTGGATTTTCCGGTCCAAATTGTCCCTAGGTGTGAATGAGCGAGCGAGTTGTCTGTCCCTGTGTGCCCTGCGATTGGCTGGCAACCAGTTCAGGGTGTCCCCTGCCCACTGCTCGATGATTGCTGGGATGGGCTCCAGCACCCCCGCGACCCTACTGAGGATAAGCGGTGCAGCTAATGAGATGAGGTTCTTCTTTGCTTTATTTATAATTTCATTGTTTTCTTCGCTACTAAAGGACTTAACACACTCGTCGGAGAAGAGAGTACTGAAAATACTCATCAATCAACTTGGCATTCTGGAGATTTTTCAAATAACTATTCAATAAACAATGCACCTTGTGTTCGGGAATTACCCAGTAATGTGCCGATTATGATTTAGTTCATGTCACGGTTCACGGATCGCCTAACCACCACTTCCTGTGGTGTGTCATGGGCAAGTACAACCTGGTGGCCCCCAGCCCCCTACTGGCAATTTTTGGGTGAACTGATCCTAGATCTTAAATCACTGGGGAAGAACTCTATAAGGTAGATCTGTTTCGTTTATATTCGCATCGTACAATACGCATTCCATCACTTGAGGCTTTCATATTTATATTGTGAATGTGCTTGATTGCTGTTGAGATTGTCATGATTGTTTTCTGTTTTTAGTGTCAATAAATTTGTTCAAACCAAAAATATGTTTGGCCTGGACGGATCTATTGACACTAACAAAGATGTTATATAATGAAATTGTGAATATGTTTGATTTTCGAGAAGGTTTGTTCAAACCTCACTTTGTGTTTGCTGTTAAAAACGTAATATTGGAATATAATATTGTGAATGTGCTTAATTGCTGTTGAGATCGTCATGATTGTTTTCTGTTTTTAGTGTCAATAAATTTGTTCAAACCAAAAATTTCTCTTGGAAAACAAACTTTGTGGCAATGACGTTACGTACTTTGGCTTTTGTGACATATTAAAAGGCCCAAAAGCTCTTTGTCCTGTAAAGGACTGTTTTTTTATATATATATTCAACTTATTTGTATTTTTAAATGAATAAATAAATAGAAGGATTTAAAAAATAAAGGTTCCTTAAAAAATAAATCATTTTAAATAAGGTAAATAAATACATAATAAATAAAATCAATAAAATACCTAAATCATTAAACAAAATGGCTCCATTAAAAATATATGGACACGTAAACATCTAACCAACTACCTCCCAGTCTTGAGAGAGGTGCCCTACCCATAGGCCACCGAGCTGGTGGTCAAAAGCATTCATTCGACCAAGGGATTTTTGACTGTCAGACACTAAAGGGACTGTATTATTTGACCAATAAATGTCGCTGTATTGTGTGGTGCAACTAAAAAGCAGTGCTAAAAACCGCAAGGGAGAATACTAACTACTATGTTTTTACGCTTACGACATTTTTATTAAAACTGTGTACTTTATTTTACAATACACAGGGTGTAGCCCAGGAAGTGCTGCAAATTAATTATTAAAAAAGTTATTTTTTTAATATATATATATATATATATATATATATATATATAGTTTTTATATCTTACTACAGGAAATCTTTGTTTCTGTCGAAAAAAAAACAAGTTTGATTGTATTTTTCAAAATACCTAATTGTTTTAAATGTGATTTAAAAAAACTAATTTATTTTTGTATTACATAAAGCATTATTGAAGGTATTTTATAGCTCAGGAGGTTAGAGCGCTCGTCTTGGGATCAAGAGGTCGCAGGTTTGATTCCCGGCTCCTCTGTGTTATATGTGGAAGTGTCTTTGGGCAAGACACTGAATCCCTAATGCTCCCAATAAGCAGGTAGGCGTCTTGCACTGACTCCCTATTGGTGTGTGTGTGAAGCACATTGTAAAGCGCTTTGGGAGGTCTTCATTGACTTGAAAAAGGGCTAAATAAATGCAGACCATTTACCGTTTAAATAGATGTGATATGAAGACAAACTCACCAAGCGACTACACAGTACGGTTTTGTAATGTGTGCCGTAAAGAGGAGCTAATGCCTTTTTTGCACGAGCTGTCGCTAAAGCAGTTTTAGTATATTGTTCCTACTTCGCGCATATTCACCGAATTTGTGTGCTTATGAAACGGATTCACCTCTGAAATCTCGGGAAAAACATTACATTACATGTTCCGTTTCGACAACCGCATGATAGTTACGTGGATGTGTTCTTCCAGTTTTCTTGACGAAATACAAACTCATCATACCTCTTCAAAAGCAGGAAACGGGATCTCTGACGATCCTGGTCTGTTGATCTCGGCCCCAGAGCTGGCCTCATTGGCGAAAGGCATCAGGGACTCTCGGATCTCCCGCAAGGCCTTGTGGTGAGGGTTCTTAGGGTTGAAGCAGCGCCCCTGTTGCCTCAGTTCCTCCGGGAGCATTTTTCCGCTAGGTGGGTCGGAGGGTTTGGACAGGTTTCGCAAACTGTTTCGTATTTCCTGCAGCATATGTTGACTGCTGCCGCTGTAGTTGCTGGCCGGGAAGGTTTTAGGTCGCATCTGCCTGTAGCCCTCTGGTTTCTCGCCTCTCTTCATGTGAGAGCATGTACAAAGACGGTGAGATGGATGAAGAGGATGCTTTACGGGTCACAGACCTCCTGGGCTTCTTTATAAAGACAGACTTCACATTAGGATACTACTGACATGAGTGCACCGTTCGTGATGAGGCATTCAGAGCATCTGTCAAGTGGTCCAACAGGTTGGACAATGGAGAAGCAGAGAACACATGTTGGCGTTGTTGATTTACAAAGACAACCGAATTCACATTTTAAAATTAGACACTGCCTTAAAATATTTCGAATATTTGTTTTTTTTAAAAACACCAGAAAACCAAACTTTTAAAACTCTGTTGAAGTCATTAATAATACATGGCACCAGATAATCGCTACTACGCACGCGAGCTGCTAACTTTAGAGTGTTAAATAATGTTAAAAGCATAGAATTCTCAGTTCAACGCTAAATACAAGCAAATCGGTTAAACGACATAATTAAACGATCCAACACAATCTAAGCTAGCATCGCGGCCTATGTTTGTGTTGCTGCTAAGCTAACGCAACAAGGCTAAATGTTAGCTTAATATAGCACGAATTCGTTAGGCGGCTGCTTTTGACCACTTACCAGTTTGGGTAACAGCGCTTTCCTTAAATATTACTGATAAATGAGGTTACTATATTGTTACCAACTCATTCAGTTGGGACAAAATGTCCTTTATGAGACGAGTTAGCCGATAGCGTGTAGTGTTGAATTCCTGAGATAGCTGAATGACAAGTTCAGCCAACAAGTTACCTGACATGAGGTTCATTTCCGGTTGTAAAGAAAATAAAAGAATAAAATGAGGCACTACTTCCGACATGATAATTTTCTTGAACAACAGGATATTTTACGAAACCAAAAAAAGGGATTCAGTCGGGATGTGTTCGTTAGAATTGAGCATCACTGGTTAGTACCCCCACCCTCCAGTCCAGAGGTCACGGGTTTGATTCCAGTTACCAGCATCCCAGAGGAGTTTGCATGTACACCCCGTGGGTTTTCTGTACGGGTGGGCGATAATGGGAATTTAGTCATTAGTCCGATCAAAGCAAATACACGGTAGTATCGATCGATACCGATCTGACACTGATACTGTTAACTCGTAAATGCCATGGCACCGTTTCCTGTGGTGTGTCTTGGGCAGGTATAGCCCGGTGGCGCCCATCCCTCTCTAGGCCAGGGAATGCCATGACCATTGAATATTAAATAATTGAACCAATCACCCCTTGTGTTAGTTTATAATTATGATGACCACAGCACCAATATTTATAGTTATAAATGTATTAAATAACTACAATTTAAACTTTAGCAGTACACGGTGTAATATTTGACCACTAAATGTCGCTGTATACGAAAACAAGTGCTACAAAGAACAGGGAGGAATACAAACTACAGAGATGCAAAATGCAACTTGCAAGTTTAAATAATAGTTCATGAATGTTTACTCATGATTCAAATCAGTTTTTTTTTTTAAAATAATTTAAGTCTATTTTTTACCAGTAGGAGGCGCTATACAATACACAATGCCCCTTAAATATAAAAGATGAAGAAACAAATATTTCTGCTGTGTCAGAACGAAAAGCCAAGAGTCGAAAGCAATTGTAACAAATACTGTATAACAATGTCAACAAGTCTACTAAAATACCTTCCATTGCAATGTTTTGAAAATGAAGTCAGTGAGATTAGCTGTCATGTTTATTTGTCTAGCCCTTAATCACAAGAAATCTCAAAGGGCTGTACAGACTACAGACTATTATTACACCATCCCCTGATCTAAGACCTACCTGAGGGCAAGGAAAAACTCAAAAACCTAATAATACATTTTTCAAAAGTACAAGATTAACAAATACATTTAAAAAGGCGAATCTTTTACATGGTCCGGAAAAGCACAGGAGATAAGAATTCAACTACAGTTCCACAAAAAAGAGAAAACACAAAATCTGATATGCTCAACAGATGTTTAGGTCTTCAACCTAGAATCTCGGAAGAAAAATGAATATTGACCAATCACAAGAGGGGAAAAAAGCATCTCGTTTACAAGAATAAATATGGCATAAAATACTTAAAAGAGAAAAATAAGAAGAAGAATGTTGAAATATTTAGGCAAAAATATTCTAAAGTCACTATCTTGCTGCTAGCACCGACTTTATGCTATTTTGAGCTGTTCCCATCGATGTTCTACATTATTTCTGTGTCAATGGGCTGCTAGAAACTGACATGAATTCTGCCTCAACGATGCTTGCGCAGCTTGGCTACGTCACACTTGTTTACAAACACGGAACGGGGTTTATAGGTGTTAGGTAATAACTGAGTTCAATAGAGAAGACAAAAAAAAAAAGTACTGTATGTATAAAAATCTGAAAAATCAGCCACATTTGGACCCATTTTAATGATATTGATTGCTGCGAAGCAGAGCGCATTCAATCTTTCCATCGACTGCTGATCTTTTTTTTTTCTTTTTAATTGCGTTTTTCAGAAGATCTGTGTCTAATTGTAAATATTTAATTGTTTTTCATTTCATCATTTTTTTCAAAGCACAGAAGAGTACAAATTTAAATTTATAATTTTGCAATTTTGTGTTCCACTTTAAATATGTTCAGTGCGTAAAAAGCTAAAATGGTTTTGTATTTTACATATATCTATGAATATTTTAATTGATATTTTTAAGGGATACTCTGCACAGCATATAAAATTAATAATCACTAAATAATTTGTTGCATCAAGTTTTATTGTTATTGATAATATTTTATTAAAAAAAAGAATCTGAAGAGCCATTAGGGAGCTGAGCCAAAATAGCCAGTTTTCTAAATCGAGCTGTCCTCTTGGTTGCGACCAGTAGGGGGCGGTGACAATTCACATGACAAGCCACCAGAGCAGGCGTGTCTGCGGGTTTTTTCACGCACTTTTTAATTTTTCTTCATAAATTGCGACGTCTATAGAGTCAGACTGCCAAATTACATGGCAATGGCAATAATTCCAAGCATTTTCAAGCACTTTGCCCAAAATGCAAGCATTTGCCTGACCTTGAAAACACATTAAAATTCAAGCCTTTTCAAAGATTTCAAGCACCTATACAATTCCTGAACAAAGTGCGGAATACATCAATTGCTTTAGTGATTTAATAAAAAAAATGTATCAACAATTATACAAAAATATGTAAAATATTTAGCTAGGAATCCATAACACACAAATATGATCAACTAGCACGCAAAGAATATGCACCATGATATAAGGTAAAATCGGGCCTAAAATATTCAGCCCGACCCGACCCGAGGGAATAAAAACCCGAACCCGACGAAAAAACCTTGATTTGATAACCGAAGCTTTAATGATCCGCCAGAGTAAACACAAAACTTCACTCCATTCCAGCTGTGCGTACTTCAGCGCCAAACTCTGCGATTCGTCTCAACTACGCAGCTTTGGGCCGAGTCCCTCGAATCAAGTGTGCGCCGCGAGTGTAGCGCCTAAAAAAAAAAATCGGTTCTACCTCACAAAATGCCTAAACTGGGACCTGTCTGTTCACAAAAATAGCCTCTCCATCAGTCCCGCACACAAGACACTGTCCGAGTATGTCCAAGCTGTTTACGGATAGCGTTTGGCTCGGGAGCATGTTAGTGGTCTCCAGCTGACCTTTATTAGAATCTCCGCTGAGCAACGTGTCGATAAGAGACTGGTTGCACCCGGTGCCGGGCGCAGCGCTGCGGGATACCGCGCTTTGTTTTTTTCCACCTAAAGGAAAGAAAAAGAATGAAAATGACACACACAGACGTGAGAACTTGGGTCATCTCTGCAGTGTTGGTCAGAGTTACTTTGCCGGAATGACGGCACGTCAGAAGGAGTCGCTGTTTCCCAGTGCAGCAGTGAGCCGTCCTCAGAGCAGGTAAACAGATGGTCTGGGTTTGCAGAGTGGAAGTGGACTTCCCACACTGCAGACACAGTAACCTTGTGTTTAAATTTGATTTCCAAGTACTGTATATACGGTGAATAAGTATTTGAACACCCAGCTATTTTGTTATTTCTCCCACTTATAAATCATGGAGGGGTCTGACATTGTCACCGTAGGTGCATGTCCACTGTGAGAGGGATAAACTAAAAGCAAAAATCCAGAAATCACAATGCATGATTTTTTAAACAATTTATCTGTGTGATACAGCAGCAAATAAGTATTTGAACACCTGTGAATCATCTAGAATTCTGACCCTGAAAGACCTGTTAGTCCGCCCATCAGAAGTCCACCTGCACTCCAAGTATCATCCTGAATCAGATGCACCTGTTTGAGGTCCATAGCTGCAGAAAGACACCTGTCCACCCCAAACAATCAGTAAGACTTGTACTTGTAACATGGCGAAGACCAAAGAGCTGTCCAAAGACACCAGAGACAAAATTGTACACCTCCACAAGGCTGGAAAGGGCTACGGAGCAGCATGGTGAAAAAAGGTCCACTGTTGGAGCAATCATTAGAAAATGGAAGAAGCTAAACATGACTGTCAATCTCAATCGGAGTGGAGCCCCATGCAAGATATCACCTGGTGGGGTCTCAATGATTCTAAGAAAGGTGAGGATGGAAAAAGAAAAAAACAGAAATCACATTGCATGATTTGTTGGCTATTTATTTGTGTGATATAGCTGCAAATAAATATTTGAACACCTGAGAAAATGAATGTTATTATTTGGTACAGTAGCCTTTGAGTAAAAAAGGTTGCAGACTCCTGGTCTAGACTATATTTTCTATTTCTATCTATCTATCTACCCTGGTCATATCCCTCGGAGGGGTGACCGACAGCAAGACAAATACTTACAAACACAAAGAAAATTAAAAAAAAAGGGGGAAAAAGTAGCAAAAAACACACAAAATTTTTTGGACCATGGCCAACCCAAATGCCCAAGTTAAGCACCTCGGCACCCAAGTTGGTCATGCTTTTCGTCCCTCCAGATGAAACAGGTCACAAGAAAGCGGCCATGTCAATCGGGTCAGGGTGACACAACAGCAGGGCCCAACAGCTTTCACTGGTTTACCCCTGCCGCATCATACAGGTGCCCTGCCCATCCCTTAGAACACGTCTAAACATCCCACTATCCTTTTACAACTCCTCTCCACTCATTCCTATCACCAACAAGAGCTCAAGCGTCCACTATATTTAGACCTCTTTCCTGCAGTGCACTCATAACACCATCCATCCACGTCAATCGCGGCCTTCCTCTTGGTCTCCTTCCATTTACTTCTGCTCTGTAGTTCCTCTTCAACATTCGCTCCTCATCCATCCTCTCTGATGTGTCCAGACCAACTGAGTACTCTCATTTTCACACACTTGCTCAGTTCCACTACTACCCGCGTTCTGTCTCTCACAATTTCATTTCTCAATCTATCCAATCTTGTCACTCCTAACATACTCCTCAATCACTTCATCTCAAAAACATTGACATACTTTCTATTTACTTTGCTAAAAAGTGGACAAAGAAAAGTGTGACTTGTCTGGTCGACTCTGAAGGATTTTATATATTTGACTATAAAGGATTTTATACGATTGAATACAAGTTTCATTTATTAAGTTTAATGCAAGATTTTCACTGACTGGGCTTTAGTTCAATGACAGGTCACGCTGTTCCAAATGCAGAACATTTTGACTAGGGAATTTTGATAACAGGCCTCTGACGGAGGACGGCAGGCGTTGTTTTGAGAACAAGGCCCTGATGACTTACAAACGCTCTGTGTTGTTTTGAGTTTTCCAGACATCGCGACGCCCAGGGGGGGCTTCCTTGGCACGCCCATGGGAGGAGTCAAGACGCCATCTTGCGGGGAGACGTGGGCCAAGAAGAGAGAGCTAAAGGACTTCAGAAGAGGGCTTTCCAGAGACTCCAACGTCACTAATTCAGCCGTTTTCGATGAAGTACACTTAGTTAAATTGTTAATGAAATTAAATCTGCCCCCGTGTGAAAATGTCGGCTTTCTTGTTCATCTTTTCCATCAAGAAACGAGCGTGCATAAATTCTTTGGTGAATGTAAGTTGTGTTTGGTTAATGGAGCCAGATAACAAATTCGAACAATTTGGTAAACGGTACATTTTGATATTTAATTCCCAACAACTCCAAGATTTTAAACTATAGAGTATACAAAAATCGATCCTACTTTCAGCTGAGTGCGCCTTTATGAGCGAGAAAGGCGTGTTGCTTTGTCTCACATCCCAAACACATAGCGATCCGTCCTGACCCCCAGTGGCAATGATGTGCTGCTGGTTTGGATGTCTGTCGACGCAGTGCATGGGGGCTCGATCTCCGGACCTGAAAACGCAACATCATATTTTCATCATCGCAGTGGTGGATCAACTGCAGACGTTCGGACTTCTTACAGGGAAAGAATCTGTGACGGGGAGTCGTTCTGTTCCCTCAGATCCCATATCTTGAGTTGGCCGATGGAATTCACTGTAAGGATCTCAGTTGTTTTCAGGTAAGTCACGGCGTGAATTGTGCTGCTATCTGCATTATCTAGAAAACGCACAGGAAAGGACATCCATCTAAAACTAGACTTGAGAAATTCAGAGCGGAATCCTTGTTCTCAAACTCACCTATGACTCTGACGACTCCGTCCTGGTCAGCTCTGTAGATGATAATCCTGCCGTCTTCGCCGACGCTAACTATCTCGGGGCTGCTACACACCAAACCAGTACACGGGGCATTGTCGCAAGCATAACGATGGGCTTTTTTCCACTGGTGAGAGACGGATAGGGCCTACAGCCCACAAAATCAGACGTGGAGAGACAATATTAGACGGAAGCACGATCCAAACTCAGCAGGAACATTTGTGTACCTGATTGTTTTGGTTGTAACGGAATATGTTAACGCCTCCGGTTGATGAGGCTGTGATGATTCTGTCTTGGTCCAGAAACTGTTCAAAAATGACACCAGTTTTAATGCAATGAGCCGAATGTTGATTTTAATATCAATAATTTAGGTCTCTTCTAAGTTTTTTCGATGAGTGTTGGGCAGCACGGCGGCGCAGTGGTTAGTGCGTGTGCGAAACAGTTCTGAGGTCATGAGATCGAACCTCCTGTGTGGAGTTTCCTCCCACATTCCAAAAACATGTATGTCAGGTTTATTGGCCGGTCCAAATTGTCCCTAGGTGTGGATGAGCGAGTGGGTAATAATCCCTAGGTATGAATGAGCGAGCCAATTGTCTGTCCCTGTGTGCCCTGCGACTGCCTGGCAACCAGTGCAGGGTGTCCCACTGGCCGAGGATGGCTGGGATGGGCTCCAGCACCCCCGCGAGCCTACTGAGGATAAGCGGTGCAGATAATGGATGGATGGATAGATGAGTGTGTTGTTAGAAGTGACAAGATTGGATAGATTAAGAAATGAAATTGTGAGAGACAGTACTGGAGTAGTAGTGGAACCGAGCAAGCGTGTGGATGAGAGAGTACTCGGTTGGTTTGGACACATGGAAAGGATGGATGAGGAGCGAATGTTGAAGAGGTTCTACAGAACAGAAGTCAATGTCCTGTGGTGACCTCAATGTTGGTTAGAAGACCGTTATCCTCAAGTCGGGATTTCTTTATCATTTGTATTGGAGTATCTTTTGGTAGATTTTAGTACCTAAACGAAAAATTTCATATATTTATTATCTGGACCGCTTGTCCTCAGTAGGGTCGCTGGGGTGCTGGAGCCCATCCCAACTGTCTCCGGGCAGTAGGCAGGGGACACCCTGAACTGGTTGCCAGCCAGTTTAAGGGCACACAGAGACAGACCACTCACTCATTCACACCTAGGGACAATTACTCACGCTTTCATTTACACCTAGGGACAATTACTCACTCGCTCATTCACATCAATGGACAATTTGGACCGGTAACTTAACTTGACATGGAGGTTTTCGGAATGTGGGAGCAAACCAGAGTGCCCCGAGGAAACCCACACAGGCACCGGGAGAACATGCAAATTGCATACGGACAGTCGCTAGACTTGAACCCTGAACCTCTGCACCGTGGGGCTGCGCACTGGCCACCCAGTCGAAATCAGAACAAACAACATACTTGTAGGTCAAGAACATCTCCATCGTGTTTATGTTCGCATAAAAGCTGTGGAACTCCATCGAATTCTTCTTCCAAGGTAGTACTTCCAATAGACCATAAACAAACTACGTTGTCCTATGAAAAAGACAGACTCATGAGAATCGTGCACCATAACTGGAGTAGAGGGAAAATATTCAAAACAACTCGTATGGCGATATTTATTCGTAAATTGAAACATTTGTTGGCCTGGAGAGGGATGGGCGCCACCAGGCTGTTCTTGCCCGAGACACACCACGAAATTGTGCCAAATAAATATTATCTTAGTGACGATAATAGATTATCTCAAAACATAGTAAACTTAAATCCCTTAGATCACGTATTCGTGAATACTTACGACCCACCTCGTTATCCCAAGACCCAGTCGCAAAGATTTCCGGCTGCTGCAGAGAGGAAAGCGAGACTGGCCGCCACCTTGTTTTGCTGATTTTATGAGACGTGTATTTCGCATTAGTGGAATCCATCGTAGCAAAATAATTTCTCCCTTTTGTTTAGTAAAATCTAAGTTTAGTTAAGCTAGCTTCGGCGTTCAAGAACAAACACGCTAGCGCGCTTTTCAACGTCACACTTGCTAGTGATGTATCATTCGTGAACGTAACGGCTCATTGAGGCGGCTCTTTGTAGTGATCGACAGGGAGCCAACTCCCTGATATTTAGGAGACCGCTTTTTTCACTTGTAAAATAAAACTTCATTCATTGAAAGAAAACCCTATTGATTTAAATATCAAAAATAGGCTACTTGAACTATCCTATAAAATACATTAAAAAATACTCGTATGTCGAGTATTTGATACAACATATGTCTCGACTAAAGGTAGGTAACATAACCGTCCGCCATCTTGCTGCTACGGGTACCCGAAAACTTCAAAAAGGCTCAAAAATGAGAAGTACAATAGTGCCCTTTGGTGACGTTCAGTCTCCGTAGATTGTGTTCTTCCTTGTGCTATTTGGCACTCGTTTTTCGGTTGCAGTACATCATACGGAGACATCTAGTTGTCAATAAAACACACACTGTCTCTTGAGAGTTGCTCAAGTTGCATTTTGTGGCGTTCCTATTCTACATGGATTTCCTTCCGGCAATTTATTTCATATCCAATCTTAGAGGTGGTGCGTGTCACTTGAAAATATTCTACTTGCTGAGGACGTCTCCTGGCTGAAATCATCATTGCGGCTCCTTTTGTTGCGTGTGCAAGTGTGTGATTTTCTAGTAAAATCATTTTTCTCTCTTTCTTGCTCTTTTTTTCTTACTTTTTCTCTTTTTTTGTCTGCCTCTCTGTCTGTTTTTTTTCTTTCTTTACCCGTTCCCTCCTTTTTCTTTCTCTCATTCTCTCTCTCTCGCTCTCTACTCTTTTTTTCTTACTTTTTCTCTGTTTCTTTGTTTTTGTCTGTCTTTCTGTCTGGTTTTGTTTGTTTCATTCATTATTTCTTTCTTTCTTTCCTACTGTGTGTCTAGTTTTGTTTCTTTTCTTTCTTTCTTTCTGCCTGTCTGGTTTTGTTTCTTTTTATTTCTTTCTTTCCTTTCTTCCTTTTTTTTATTTCTCTCTTTCTTTCTGGTTTTGTTTCTTTTCTTCCTTTCTGGTTTTCTTTCTTTTCTTTTTAGTTTTGTTTCTTTTCTTTCTGGTTTTGTTTCTTTCTTTCTTTCCTTGTTTCTTTTTTTCTTAATTCTCTCCATTTTCTTTCTTTTTCTCTCTTTCTTTCTCTTTTTTCTTTCTCTCGTGATTTCCTCTTTCTTTCTTTCTTCCTTTCCCTTTTCTTTTTTATTCTTTTCCTTTTCTTTCTTTTGTTCTTTCCCTTTTTTATTTTCTTTCTCTCTCTCTTCTTTCATTTTCCTTTTTCATTCTTTCCCTTTTCTTTCTTTCTTTCTTTGTCTCTCTTACTTTCTTTTTTATTTCCTTGTCTTTCTTTCTTCATTTATTTATTTATTTATTTTCTTTTGTTTTCTTCCTTTCTCTCACTTTCTCTCTTTCTTTTGAGTCCATTTACCCTTACTTCCTATATTTAACCTGGTAATAACATAGTAATAATATTGTAATAACATGATTTAATTGCAGAAATGCATATCCAATCGGGTGCAAATATCGCTCTGGGGTTGAAAAAGGTTAGAGACCCCCGGTTAACACAAATCATAAATGTGGCGAAATTATTTTCGATGCAACTGTAAAATTTGTGACTTGATTTAATGTGAATTTCCCTACGGGGATGAATAAAGTATCTGTCTATCTATCTATCTAATGACAGACTCTGGCTTATTTTAAACAAAGAAGAATATTGTCATTCAATTCTATTTAGATACACGAGGCCCTTGGAGGACTAAAGCAACAAAACAAATCCGAAGAGCCATTTGGGAGCATTAAAATCTGACTCTTTTTCGCGAGCCACAAGAGCCGATCTTCTAAAAAGAACCAGAACCTTCCTTCACCCCGCACTACGGATCTTTCATTAAGTCAAAATTAAGGATATAAAATTCGCACTCCCTCTGGCGGTCAAAACCCCCACCACCTTCGTCAATCCAGCACTATAACGAGAATAAGAGCAATATAACGAGTGAGAGATTTGAAATAACTCGTTTTAATAATTTCAACATGCATTTCTCATAAAAAACGTCTCACCTCGTATGCTGTATACCGCGTCAAAAGAGAGCTACGTATCCCACGACTGAGCGTGGATGTCCGGTGACGTATCCGCTGCTCCGTCAGCTTTGGAAGTTGCGAGCTTCCTCTGCAAAACATTTGGCGCAGGCGCTGCACTGACAGCTGCTGTCTACTTAGCCCGTAAAGTCTTTCTCGCCATGGCGTGGAAATCAGGAGGAGCTAGCCACGCGGAACTCGTCAACAACCTGCGCAGTAAGTGCATTGCTTGAAGACGCAGACTTGCAAATAATGATAATCTTAGTATGCAGTTTGTGCACAGCTAGCTAGCTTCTCGCTTAAAGCTAAGTGGCATGCATGCATGTTCATAGTATCGTCCCCCTATCTCCTTTTTTACGATGCACGCCTTTTGCTTCCGTGTTAGAGGACACGCAGACTAAAACACAAATTCAAGGTCATCTAGCCCTTTTGGGAGGTTAGCTTTATATGCGTCATTTGGGGGCATTGAGGAGGCGACGGTTGCTCAGGACATCCAGTCAATTCAGGCACTCTGCCCACATTCGCTGATGCTATCAACGTGGCGTCCATTTCACGCCTTCCTGACTGACACTGACAACTGAAAACTTGCACTGTAATGTCGAACTGCAGTCTGGATGGCAACAAGGACCACTATGAACTCTGTTTTTTCAAAGAGTGAAATCAAAAATGGCAACATGGACGTGCAAGCCTTATACCTGTCGACCTTAAGTCAAGTCAAGTCATGTTCATTTGTCTAGCCCTTAATCCCAAGTCTCAAAAAGTTGGGGCAAAGAAAAACTCAAAAACCTCAGCCAAGTCATGTTTATATGTATAGCCCTTAATCAGGAGTCACAAGGGATGCACAGACTACAGACTATTGCAAAATACAGACTATTATTACACCATCCCCTGATCTAAAACCGACACGAGGGCAAGGGAAATCTCAAAAACCTCAGTCAAGTCATGTTTATATGTATAACACTTAATCACAAGGAGTATCAAAAGGGCTGCACAGACTGCACATTATTGCAAACTACAGGCTATTATTACAGAGTCCCCTGATCTAAAACCTACATGAGGGCAAGGAAAAAGTCAAAACCCTAGGGACATGAAGAAACCTTGAGAAGGGACCGCACATGAGGTAATCGGAGGAGGTAGCTGAACTCTTGAAGTCCATCTTCTATAAGTAAGTTAAACTCAACTTTATCTTCATAGAGGATATTGATTTTATGAAATGTTTGTTTTTCTTAGTACAAAACAATAAAGGTTACTTATACTAGCCTTAAACATACTTCTATAAACCTTAAACATATGAAATCTAGCACTGAAGCAACTCACGAACAAATTCAACTGACGAACGAGCGTCCGGAACTCGTTCGTAGGTAGGGCATCGTCTGTATCTTTCTGTTATCAAACATTTTTTAAAAGTGCCACTAGGGAGCGCCGTTTGACGGGTTAAGAGGTCCAGATTTGTTGGCAATAGAAAATTCTTACTCTGTTTAGCTGGGCGGAGCGCAGAACACAATGCACGATGAAAAATCAGCAAAGTAGCAAAACCGCTGTAAGTAAACCGCAGGGGATGATTGTACAGTGAGTCAGGTCAACCGATTGGAATTTGCAGCGCTGGCTGTGGGGTTGTCTCGCAACTTGTGGAAAGGAGACCCCGATATTTGACTTATTTTCTTTTCATTTTCAGAAAATGGCATCATTAAGTCGGACAAGGTTTACGAAGTCATGCTGGCCACGGACCGAGCGCATTTTTCCAGGTGTAACCCCTACATGGACTCACCACAGTCAATAGGTAAGTCTTCTAGGATCCAAAATTTGAGATGGACATGCTAACCTCCTCCTTTGCTACCGTTTGCTAAAGGCTTCCAAGCAACCATCAGCGCCCCGCATATGGTATGAATTTCCTGGGCCAGAATGGGAATTTAGTCGACGGCCGTCCCCGCATGAAAACCTTCAGGTCAAGTGTATCCGATTTTGTTTTCTCACTTAGCACGCGTACGCCCTGGAACTTCTCCAAGACCAGCTCTTTGAGGGTGCCAAAGCCCTGGACGTGGGCTCCGGGAGTGGAATCCTGTCAGTTTGCTTCGCGCGGATGGTGAGCCAGTGATGCGACGTACCGTAATTAATTGTATAATGGAGCCAAGTTTGGGGTGCGCGTTATACGCCGGGCTTTACGGTAGTATCCAGGTGTATTTTTGCAATGATTGATCAGTCGATAATATCGTTGTAGTTAAACACTTTTCTCGGCCTGCAAAGCACCTACAGTACACATCACATCGCTTGCTTTAAAATAAGTACGGTAATTCTCCATTTTTTTCAATATTCATCTTTCTTTCTCTTTTTCTCTCATTCTGTCTTTCTCTTATTCTCTTTCTTTTTCTATCCCTCTTTCTCTAGCTCTCTTTTTCTCTTTTTCTTTCTCTTTCTTTCTCTTTTTTCCCTCTTTCTCTCTTGTTATTTCTTTTTCTTTCTCCTCTTTCTTTCCTGCTCTCTTTCTTTCTCTTTCTTTCTTTCTTTCTCTTTCTTTCTTTTCTTTTCTTTGCTTTCTCTTCCTCTCTTCTCTCTTTTTCTCTTTTTTCCTCTATGTTCTCTTTTTTTCTTTCTATTTTTCATTTATTTTATTTTATTTATCTTTCTGGCTCAGGAGGTAGAGCGCTCCTCTTGGGATCAAGAGATCTCAGTTCGAATCCCGGCTCCTCCTCCGTGTTACATGTCGAAGTGTCCTTGGGTAAGACACTGAACCCGTAATACCCCCATGATGCAGGTTAGCACCTTACATGGCTGCACGGCCGCTATTGGGAAATGTGAAGCACAGTGTAAAACGCTTTGGGAAGTCTTGACTTGAAAAGCGCTATATAAATGCAGATCATTTCATTTCTCTTTTTTTCTTTCTTTGTTTTTATTTTTTTTATCTTTCTTCCTTTCTCTTTCGTTTCTCTCTCTCACACACTTTCTTGTGGGTCTTTTTAACCTTACTATTTATCCAGGTGATTATACAGTAATAACATGGTAATAAATGATCCTAGAAATGCATATCCAATCGGGTGCCCTTTGCAATAATCTGCCAAATATCGCTCTCGGCGAGTAGCCTCTTCATGTCTCACATTGCCGTTTTGCACAATTACCAATACCTAAAGTTATAAAGTTTCAATTAAGTGTCTTTCATATTTATAATGTTATATTAGTACCCGTTAGTTGGCAACTCGGGCCGCAAAGAGGAAACTTTTAAGCTCAAAGTCGACTATCATGCTGGAATTCACCAAAATCGGGCAGTTTGACCAAAATTGACCGTACCGGCGATGAAAGTTAGACAACGCAGGAAACAAAGTGGTCCTGAAAGATATTTAGAAAACCAAAAAATGACGACAGGTGAACCAAGTTATGATGAATCGGACCTTAAAGAAATACATTGGAAATTCTGTTTCGGTATTGTGTTTATGGTTGACGTTGTCAATAACCGCTTTTCATCATGGCCGCCTAATTCAATGTCTCACGGTTCTTAGTTTAAGCTGAGAATAAGTGAAACCAAATTCGAGACCGGGTTTTTAAATCAAAAATGAGGAGTGTGCGTGTTGTACACGAATGATTACGGTACAGTCTCCACTTGGCAGGTCGGGCCCGAAGGAAAAGTCGTCGGCATCGACCACATCAAAGAGCTGGTGGACGACGCCATAACCAACGTGAAGAAAGACGATCCTAGTTTGATCACGTCGGGGAGAGTTACTCTAAAAGGTAAGACATTTTCCTAGGTTTTCCTAAAGTGCTGGTGGCGCTGGGTATCATGGATGTTCGGTCACCAAATTCGGGGCACTGAGGATGACAGCGAGCTGGCTTTTTCTAGGAACGCATGCGCTCAGAATACAAAATACTGCCGTGACGTCTGAAAACATTTAGGATGCCCTTCTAGAGGAAAACATGATTCATATACTCCATAATAGGAGCAAAACATGAGGTTTAATGGTATTTTAGTGAATATTGACTCCGTACTCTGGATATTTCAACTTCTTCACCCTTTTGGGAATTAAATATCAAAATGTACCGTTTACCAAATTGTTCGAATTATTTATCTGGCTCCATTAACCAAACACAACCTACATTCACCCAACAATTTATGCGCGCTCGTTTCTTGAGGGAAAAAATGAACAGGAAAGCCGACATTTTCACACGGGGGCAGATTTAATTTCATTAATAATTTAACTAAGTGTACTCCATCGAAAACGGCCGAATTAGTGTCGTTGGAGTCTCTGGGGAGCCCTCTTCTGAAGTCCTTTAGCTCTTTTTTCTCCTTGGCCCACATCTCCCCGCAAGATGGTGTGCCGGCTCCTCCCATGGGCGTGCCAAGGAAGCCCAACGTGGGGCTTCTCAAAACAACGGCGAGCGTTTCTACGTCATCAGGGCCTTGTTCTCAAAACAACGCCTGCCGTCCTTCGTATGGATGTGCTGATTATCAGCAGTACGTCCCGTTCTGTAAACAACATCTTCCACCACTCATGCCTGCCCTGAACTTTCACTGCTTATTGAATAAAGGCACAGTCAGTAAATAGCTACAGCATTAAACTCAATAAATGTAACTTGTATTCAATCATATAAAATCATTTATAGTCAAATGTATAAAATCCTTCAACCCCCAAACCACTTCAATTTCTTATGTAATGTAATGTAAATGCATTTATATAGCGCTTTTCAAGTCAATGAAGACCTCCCAAAGCGCTTTACAATGTGTTTCACACTTTTACACACCAATTAACTACCGTATTTTCCGCACTATAGGGCGCACCGGGTTATAGGGCGCACCCCCAAAAAATAGTTTTTGGTCCTACACCTTCCATACATAAGGCGCACCGGATTATAAGGCGCTACAATGGGAACGTCGACAAAACAGTCAGATAGTTCAGTCAAACTTATTACCCCCTTAACATTCCCAAAGCTTGCAAAGAAGCAAATACGTGTCGTAGACACGTGCGGATGCGGTGTCCGTACGATGTCACTTAAATGCGTCATTTCAAATATCATTCGGAAGGTTGAAGTCTTGGGATTCAAGAAATGCCAAACATTTCTATGTTTCTATTTTCTTTTTCACTCGCAACTTTACTGTGCATATGACAATAAACACTTGGAATTGAGTTTAATTCACTCAACTCATCACAGCAACATCAAGATCGTTCTAAAACAAGATACCGGGAAAACATAAAGCCGCATAACTCACCAAAGTTCTCACGTTCAATAATGATACGCAATCATGGTCTTCTTACAACCGTTAGTGAAGTAAATCCAGGAGAGTAAATTATTTGCAAATACAGACTGATAAAACATGTTTCTCTATGGTGTACTTTAGCAAGCTTGCTAAGCTTGCTACGCCATTGCTAAACTCGGCCAATTGCAAGATTTGTTTTGGTCATCTAGCCTATTGGAGGCTCTGAATAATTTCAGCCAATAGCGATCGATTTAACTGATGATTGACACATCTTTTTCGGCCAATTGCAGGGTTTGGTTTGGCCATCTATCCAATCCGAGGCTCCGAATAACTTCAGCCAATAGTGATCGATTCAAATGATAATTGACACATTGGTTAGCCAATGAAACGCCGGTATATAAATCCCAGCATACACCACGGACGACTTCGCGCTCGGGGGAGAATCTAGTCAGCGGCTGTTGAGTAAGTTGCGAGACCTTGCGAATTTAATATTGAGCCATATATAAGGCGCACTGTGTTATAAGACGGATGGTCAGCTTTTGAAAAAAATTAAGACTTTTAGGTGCGCCTTATAGTGCGGAAAATACGGTACCCGGTAGCAGCGTCAGCCATGCTATCGGGGGCATTAGGGATTCGGTGTCTTGCCCAGGGACACTTCGACATATAGCACAGAGGAGCCAGGAATCGAACCTGCGACCTGTTGATCCCAAGACAAGCACTCTACCTCCTCAGCCAATGCCGCCCCAAATCAGTCAAACGCTACAGTTCATTTTCCGTTCAATCGGAGTTGTTTTCAAGTCGCTGGAATTTCCTTTAATCCTCGGGGAGCGATGACAAGCGAATGTAATCTGGTCTGTTACCGCGGCAACCACCAATGACGACGACGCAAATAGAAGAGCTCTCATAGAAATGGTCACACTTCTATATACAAGCAACCCTGGACACGAGAATTTCTTTGGAACCTTACTCGACGTAAGACCAGAGGTTACCACTAGAGACCGCTCACCGTCAGCATCAGCTTGTCCCGGTTGGCACAGATCCCCGATTCGAATCGCATCGTAGAAAACGTCGCCGGGTTCGATCCCCGACCCAAATACGTGGTGGTGTCCTAAAGGATTGTTCCCCTTGGAAAATACATGGGGTTGGAGTTGGGGAAAATCAACGAATAAATGAAGCTCTTATGTCGAGGTAGCCCTGTAGGGGGCGCATATAAATCCATGCAGCACTCATACACGCTTTCTTCAGCCCCTCTTCGTAAGCGCTACCCGACTCTCCGGTCGTCGCCATCTCGAACGGTCCCACTACCCGATGACGCGCGACGTAAACAACCTCGGAGTAGAGCTGCAAACGGCTTCAGGCATGCCCTGGTTGTCTTGACTTACTTTTCTCGTATACATGAAAAATGAAAATGTATGTAAAAAATCTAAATGAATATGCTAATTCTGTGACTTGTCCGAATTTTCAGTTGGGGACGGGCGATTGGGCGACCCCGAAGAGGCACCATACGATGCCATCCATGTCGGTGCTGCAGCCCCAACGGTCCCTCAAGCTGTGAGTCCCGGTTTGAAAATTTTAAATACAGTCAAAAAAATTCAATTTAAACCTTGTTTGGGGTCCCGATGGTGATAATTTCATTTTTTTGGGGCGGAAAATATTCATAACTCGATATTTGAACCTGTTATTTAGCTATTTTTTGTGTTTATTTTGTGTTAATTTTGCTTATTTCAAGTGTTTTTTTTTAAATAATACTTTTATACTTATTTTGTAGATAAATTAGAAAATAGTTTGTTTGTTTTTTTAAAGCCATAGTGGGAGATAGTTTAGCTTATGAACCGATTTATTGCTATAACGCATCAAAACGTTATGAGAAGCATTGTCCCTTAGTGCCAAAACAATAAAAATGAGTATTTTTTATTTATTTATTTATTTTTTTGAAAAAACAAACATATTCTTAAAGCTTTGGTGCCCTTCAGTATCAAGCCTTTAGGAAAGATTTCAGTATGATAAAACACCACTAGCTTTGCTTCGTTCAGTTATTTGTTCACACATCAAGGTGCCCCTCCCCACTTCCTCGTGTTGCTCTGCTTCCTCTATCCAGCAGTTGAGAGTGGCCACGTCATCAGAAACGGGGCGTTGAAAAGATCGAAGTGAAATTTCGATTTGAAATTCATCCTTTCGCAAAAAGCCATTTTTTTGTCAGTTTTTCAAGAAACTTCACAATTTTCAACAATATTTTCTGTAGGCTTTTTAAAGTGAGTCCAAATGGTAAAAATGCTCTGGCACCTGTTTATTTCATTGAATGAGTTAACATGTTATTTTTCTTATTTAACTATTTTTTTTTTTCTAAAAAGTACTTGTAGCTTGAGGAATTAGCATTTATTTTCCATAATATGAGCCTCACCAAACGGGAGCTGTCATTATTGTCCGCCATTTTGGTGCTACGGGTACCCGCAAACGTCAAAAAGGCTGGGCGAAAAAAGGGAGAATGTAAATGTTGCGGATTGGTCACGATGATTGCTGTTGTTTGTTTTCTCCAGTGTGCTTTGTAGCACCTTTTTCCAGTTCAACTACATGATGACAGTGAGATCCACTTGTCAAGTGTTACTCACTGTCCCTTTAGGGAAAACACCTTGGCAAAACCTTTTTACAATCATGTCGTTTTGCTAGTTTGAATAAATACTACCTGTAGATGGCGCTAAATAGTACACTGTCCGTTTAAAGGGACAGTGTTAAATTTGCCCAAGATTTTGCTCTATTATAGGAGTGTCAAACAGGCGGGCCGCTTAAGGGATTGAATCAGGCCCTCGAGACAACGCTCAGAGAAGCGCACGAGAAAAACGAGCTGCAGGTTGAAATATGTCGATTTGATGGTGCCTCTCACAAAGACGTTGTAGTTGTATTTCTTTCTCCCATTCTCTCTCTCTTGCTTTCCCTCCCTTTTTCTCTCACTCTCTGTCTCTCTATCAGTCTCTGTTTCTTTTTTTCTCTTTCTTTGTTCCTCTTTGTCGTTCTCTGTGTCTTTTTTACCTTTTGCTCTCATCTTTTTTCCTTTTCTCTCTTCTATCCCTCTTGCTTTCCCCTTCTCTCTTTCTCTCTTAATTTCTCTTTGGATTTCTTTCTCTCTCTGTCTCTTTCACACTCCCGTTTTTTCTCTTTGTTCCTCTGTCTCTTTCTCTGTCTTTTTACCTTCTTTTGTTCGCGCTTCCTTTTATCATTTTATCTTTCTTCTCTCTTTATCTCTTGCTTTCCCCTTCTCTCTTTCTCGCCTTTTCTATTTCTCTCCCGTTTCCTTTTTTTTCTCTTTCAATTTCTCTTTGCATTTCTTTCTCTCTCTCTCTCTTCCTCCGCTTTTCTCTCTTGCTCTCTTTCACTTTGTGTCTTTTTTCCATTTCTTTGTTTCTCTGTCTCTTTTTCTCTCCCTGTCTTTTTACATTCTTTTGCTTTCTCCTCCTTTTTTCTTTTCTCATTCTCTGTTACTTTCCCCTTTTCTCTCTTTTTTTCTTTCTATATTTCAATTTTTTTTCTTTTTCTCTTTCTTTCCCCCCTCACTATTTCTCTTTTTATCTCATGCTCGCTCTCTCTCTCTCTCTCTCTCTCTCTCTCTCTCTTTCTTTGTCCGCTCTCTCTCCCTCTCTTATGTCTTTCTCCCTCTTTCCCTCTAATCTACTAGTCCGGCCCCCGAGAGAATGTTTGTTCTATTGTGTGGCCCCTGTGTTAAAATGAGTGCGACACCCTTGCCCCGTGGTGTCGTCCAACCGAAAACGAGCGCTACAAAGCAAAATATCACCAACTACGGAGAGTCAAAGCGACCAAACCGCCCAGTTTTGCTTCTCATTTTAGTCGTTTTTTTTTTAATCCGAAAACTAACATTGTCCCTCATCCCCCTTTTGTGCCACAGCTCCTAGACCAGCTGAAGCCCGGCGGCCGCCTGATCCTGCCGGTGGGCCCGGCAGGGGGAAACCAGATGCTGGAGCAATACGACAAGATGGAGGACGGCAGCACCAAAATGAAGCCCCTGATGGGGGTCATCTATGTGCCTTTAACGGACAAAGACAAGCAGTGGTCCAGGTGGAAGTGACTCCCTTCACCCCCCACCCAAATCCCACTTCTCACGGTGGAAAAGGTGAAATGAGCGTTGCATGGAGCAGGAAGACAAGAAGCTGAGTTTTGATGGCCACTTATTGAATTGTTTAGCTTCTTCCATACTTTTTACAAAGTAGCTGCACGTTTCTTTGCCCTCTTTGGGTTTTTTCTTAACTTTGCCAAGACTTGTTTGGATTTCGACTCGCGAAAGTAGGACTTTTCGGAGCAGACCTTATTGCCTCGCAAGATGCAGGGAGAAGTCTTGGCGGGACAGGGAGAGCCGTTTATTTACCTTCGTCTGAGTTCAAAACAAAGTTCTCATTCGTCTAAGAGACAATCGTCTTTTTATATCCTCAAGACAACATCTCATATTACTTAGCACGTCCTCCTCGCGATGACGCACGTTTTTATTTTAAAATGCACGCTACCAGACACAATGTTTTTCCCCAGAATGTCTTCGTCCTCTTTCGATTTTCCAAAGAAACTCGTTGGGGTCGGCCTGACATCCAAATTCCTGGCTCGACCGCATGTTCCACGCCAAGGAGATTGCTATTATTTGGCAGCCCAAAGCGACTAATAATAACATTCACTGACATTTACACTCGAGAGAAACAAGCCTGGGATTTCCCGTTTTACTAATGTGCTCACCTTACGTCAAGCTCGACTCCAATCATCTACAACAGACTTTGCGAATAATGTGGAACGTCGCGACCAACTGAGTTGATCTTCTGCTCTGTGAGATATAGACTAGATGAACAAATTCTCTTTGCTCAATCGAAATCTCGTTCTGTCTATCTCGCTTTATCGCAGGGGGCGGGGGGCAACCATGGTCCTCGAGAGCCAAATGTCCTGCATGTTTTTGGAGTTCCTCTGTTCCATGAAAGGAGATATGAAGAAGAGATACTCCAAAAACATGCTGGACATACAGCTTTTGAGGGACTGGGTTGGTCACCCCAGTCATCGGTCTTGTCTCGCTGACTCAGTCTCGCTGGCTCTGTTGCTCTCCTATTGTTTCTATATTGCTCTCTATTCCTTTATTTCTATCTCTATTGGTCTCTGTTTCTATTGCTCTCTATCGCTTTATCCCTCTCTCTCCATAGCCCTCTTTATTGCTCTCTATCACTTTATCTCTATTGCTCTCCATTCCTTTGTCTGTATCTATTGCTTTATCTCCGTCGCTATTGCTCCATTTCTATTCCTCTCTATCGCTTTACCTCTATCGCTCTCCATCACTTTCTCCATTGCTTCATCTATATTGATATATCTCTATTACTCTATCGCTTTCTCTCTATCTATTAGTCTATCGCTCTAATGCCCTATCACTTTCTCTCTATTGCACTCTCTCTCTTGCTCTCTATCACTTTATATCTATCTGTAGTTCCTTATTGCTTTATTTCCATCTCTATCGCCCTCGATCGTTTGATCTCTATTGCTCTCTATTGCTTTATCTCTCTCGCTCTTTAATTCTCTCTATTGCTTTATCTGTATTGGTCTCTATCACTATTGCTTTATCTCCATCTCTTTCGCTCTAATGCTCAATCAATTTCTCTCTATTGCTTTATCTCTCTCTCTTGCTCTCTATCGCTTTATATCTATCTGCTGTTGTCTGTTGCTTTATCTCCCGCTCTGTTGCTCTGGTTTATCTATCGCTCTCTTTATTGCTCTCTATTGCTTTATTTTTAATGCTCTCTCTTGCTCCCTATCATCCTAATTCTATCTCTCTTGCTTTCTATTGCTTCATCTTTATCTCTTGCTCTATCACTCTATCGCTTTCTCACTTTATCTCTATGGCTTGTATATTTGTGAAACAATCATTGCTTTTCTGCAAAAGAAAAAAAAGCATGTTCTGTTGTGAAATAATATTGGGAATTCTCATTTTTTCTCTTTCGACTGATTTGTTTATAATATCATTTTACTCATTTCAGTTATGTTCCAAATTACTATATTTTTGAAACCTTTTTTTTCTTGCTAAATAAGAAAAAATGTTTCTTAAAATGCCAACAGGAAAACGTATCTATATAGTTTGCAGTCCAGCAGCGGGTAACTCATAATTTTGCTCATTTAACGATCTATTTCTTATTTTCTACTAAAAATAAAAATAAATGAGTTACATTTCCTTATATAACAGACTGCAGGTTGTTTTGCCCATTTTAACTTTTTTTTTTTACTTCTGTTCCTTGCAGGGATGAACTCTGATCCGGTGGACAGTCCCTAATCCACCTTTTCACTTCCAACCTGGACCCAAACATGGACTCAGACCTCCGATTTCATTGAACTTACTCAGTGCGATGTGCTTGGCCTGTTTTGTTCGATAAATGACTCTGTTGTCTTATTTCGAATGCAGTCGGCCATACATTGTACGATATTTTCACAAAAAGGTATGAATGCTGGACAGAGATGACGATTGCAGTGTGATTCATTCAAGTTTTGGGGCCTCCTGGCATCCCCCAACTGCAGTATTAGCAACACATGCTGAAGTAACCCTCAAATCCCGTTCAATGTGCAGCACTTCAAAACCGTATAATACTCCAGCCTTGTGCCGAAGAGAAACCATATACACCAACACATGCATGGCAAGGATGCGTTTTCAAGAAATATCAACTGCGGGGCCCTCTGCCTGCTGATTTGCACTCACTGGTTTGCAAAAAGCAAGCAGTCATCAGAATAATGTCTTGGAAGAACAATATTAAAGCACATATTATTTCGCTTGAACTGAGTGATGATAGTCAAGGATTCTGGAACGGTGAATATAAATAAATAAAGAATTGCTTCTGTTTCAGCTTTGGAACGTTTTTGTGGTGTATTTTAGTACTGACTGGAGATGAAAGAAGACCTTGTTGATTCAGCTAGAGCTGGTTGGAAGGGGATTTAACTCATAGTCAAAATAATACCAGATTTAACTGACGATTGTCTCAAAGAGCGCTGACTGTTCATAGGATTCTCAGGGAATAAATATACATGATATTGTGATAACGCTAGCCCTCCTTGAGTGGGTTGTCCTCTAACATTTAAGTCAGGGGTCTCCAACCTTTTTCAAACTGAGCTACTTTCTGTTACTAATTAGCGCCAAGGGCGCACAGTTTGATATGCATTTGTAAAATAACTTTTGATATATTCCTATATTGTTACTTTATTATTACCAGGTTAATTGTTGGTAGAAGTCAAGTCAAATGATGTTTATTTGTGTAGCCCTTAATCACAAGGAGTCTCAAAGGGCTGCACAGATTAACGACTATTGCAAATTGCAGACTATTATGACACCATCCCCTGATCTAAAAACTACATGAGGGCAAGGGAAAACTCAAAAACCTCAGTCAAGTCATGTTTATTTGTGTAGCCGTTAATCACAAAGAGTTAAAGGGCTGCACAGACCACAGACTTACAATATGCCCTGATGTAAAACCTACATGAGGGCAAGGAAAAACTCAAAACCTCAGTCAGGTCATGTCATGTTTTTTTGTGACACCCTTAATCGCAAAGACTCTCAAAGGGCTTCACAGACTATTGCAAACTAGAGACTAATATTAAACCATTCCTTGATCAAAGACCTACATGAGTGCAAGTGAAGACTCAAAACCTCAGTCAAGTCACGTATATTTATGACACCCTTAATCACGAGAAGTCTCTAAGGGCTGCACAGACTATTATTACACCATCCCCTGATCCAAAACCTACATGAGGGAAGGGAAAAACTCAAAAACCTCAACATGAGTAAAATGAATAAACCTTGGGAAGGGAATAAACTGAATAGACTCAGTCAAACACACAAAAACAAAATTATCTGATTAGCTATTTTCAGAACAGGTCTGCAGGCAACACTACAGTCTGGCTGTAGTACGTTGGAGACCCCTGATCCATGTTTCCTCTTTGCACCAAACTCCCTTTTGGATTTAAAGCTGCCACTTAAAAACATAAGATAAAGAAAGGCATAGGTACAGTACAATAGCCTTACATATTTTGGTTTTAGACTGTTGGCCAATCTAGATGTTCTGGCCTGTATTGACTGTTATATCCTCCCTGAAGGCAGCAGGTTAAAACGGTGGGTGGGATGGTAGTGCTCCTGCTTCAGTTTTAAATGTTCTAATAAAAACACAATTAAATACTCCAGTAAACAAGCACTGTATGCCATTTCCAGTTTGGCCCAAAAATATGTTAAAATGCAACTACATTGGACTTGAAATGAAATACCTTGAGCAGAATTGAGGTACAGACTAAAGGATTTTATACATTTGACTATAAAAGATTTTATATGATTGACAAGTTACATGTTTTCAGTTTAATGTAATAAAGATATTCACTTACTGTGCTTTAGTTCAATGTACAATATAAGGTCAGGGCAGGCTGTGTGGAATGCATAAATGGAAGTTGTTTTGTCTAGGACACTTCTGATAACAGGAGACCTGGGTGTGCTGACGCAGGAGGACCAGAGATTGTTGGGCACAAAACAACTGCCTTGGCACGCCAGCATGAGGGGAGAAGATAACCAATAAGAGAGAGCTAAAGTTAGCTGCAGATGACACATAGCCAATAGGGGAATAGTAGGATGTCTTTGCTTTGTTTGTTGAAATGCATAAATGATCCCGGGCAACCCGGATGGGGGCCATCTCCTGTTTACACTTAGATCTGCTGTTAGGAATAATAAACCATCCACCCCTGCGTGGAAATATCGCCCTTCCTGGTCATTGTCTCTCTCAAAACGAGTGCGCACAATTGTTGGATGAATGTATGTCGTGTTTGGTTAATGGAGTCATACAACTAATTCGAACAATTTGGTAAATTTTGATGGTTACATTCCAACAAGACTCTTGTTTTTAATTCAAGTGGTTGACTTTATGAAGTAACGACTTCAACATTGCCTAATGTAGCGGAGTAAGAGTACAGTTTCCTCATCACAAATTTACTCAAGTATAGGGATTTCAAAATACTCCTAGAGTACAACATTTCCCAAAACTTATTCAAGTAATTGTACTCTGTTACTACCCACCTCTGGTTGTAATACCAAAAATCAACTCAAGAGACCCATTGACCTTGGAGGCCATGCTTGCCATCACACTGCCTCCACCACGTTTTCACAGATGATGTGGTGTGCTTTGGATCAAGTAGTCTTCCCTTTTTTCCCTCCAAATACATTGCCTTGCAAAACTGTTGAACTTTGTGACCTTTTGCCACATTTCATACTTTAAACATAAAGATATAAAACTGTCATTTCTTGTGAAGCATCAACAATAAGTGGGACACAATCATGAAGTGGAACACACTTTATTGGATATCTTAAACTTTTTTAACAAATAAAAAACGAAAAAGTGCGTGTGCAAAATTATTCAGCCCCTTTACTTTCAGTGCAGCAAATACTGTCCAGAAGTTCAGTGAGGATCTCTGAATGATTCAATGTTTATCTAAATGACTAACGACGATAAATGGAATCCACCTGTGTGTAATTAAGTCTCTGTATAAATGCACCTGCACTGTGATAGTCTCAGAGGTCTGTTTAAAGCGCAGAGAGCATCATGAAGAACGAGGAACGCACCAGGCACGTCCGAGATACTGTTGTGGAGAAGTTTAAAGCTAGATACAAAATGATTTCCCAAGCTTTAAACATCCCAAGAAGCATTGTGCAAGCAATAATATTGAAATGGAAGGAGAATCAGACCACTGCAAATCTACCAAGATCGGGCCGTCCCTCTAAACTTTCAGCTCACACAAGGAGAAAACTGATCCGAGATGCAGATGGTTAAAATGGATGGAAAGATGGATGGAGCCAAATACAGGACCATTCTGGCAAAAAACCTGATGGAGTCCGCAAAAGACCTCAGACTGTCTTCCAACAAGACAATGATCAAAACATAAAGCAAAAACTACAATGGAATAGGTTACAAAAAAACATATCAAGGTGTTAGAATGGTCAAGTCAAAGTCCAGACCTCAATCCAATTGAGAATCTGTGGAAAGAACTGAAAACTGCTGTTCACAAACGCTTTCCACCCAATCTCACTGAGCTCAAGCTGTTTTGCAAGGAGGAATGGGCCAAAATATCAGTTTCTCGATCTGCAAAACTGATAGAGACATACCCTGAGGGACTCGCAGCTGTAATCGCAGCAAAAGGTGGCGCTACAAAGTATTAACTCAATGGGGCTGAATCATTTTGCACACCCGCTTTTTCGTTTTTTATTTTTTTTAAAGTTTAAAATATCCAATAAAGTGTGTTCCACTTCACGATTGTGTCCCGCTTAATGTTGATGATTCACAAGATATGACAGTTTTATATCTTTATGTTTGAAGTCTGAAATGTGGCAAAAGGTCACTAAGTTCAAGGGGGTCAAATAGTTTTGCAAGCCACTTCTTCTTATCGTTCTGGTACAGGTTTGTCTTGGTCTTATCTCTTATCTAGAACTGTGCTGGCTTGTTGAGGGTGTTTTTTTTTGGGCAAGGTCAAGTCCGGTCTGTCTATTTTTGGGACTGAAGAATGGCATGCACCTAGTGGTGAACCCTTTTGTCTCTTGGTGGTAGAACTAGAAACAAACACCCACTTCCTGGATAGTGTTCTTTACCTCAGTAGATGTACCGTATTTTCCGCACTATAAGGCGCACCGTGTTATAAGGCGCACCTTCAATGAATGATATATTTTTAAACTTTTTCCATACATAAGGCGCACCGCATTATAAGGCGCTATAAGTGCATGCTGGTTTAAGATCAGGTAATTGTGCAATTTTGTAATTGTAATCCTGTGCAGTCCTTCGAGACATTTTTGTGATTAAGGGCCATATAAATAAATGTGACTTGACTTGACTTGGCGACAGTAGAGGATGTAGTTACATTATGCAACCATTAGATGGTGCCGCGCTAAAGGGAATGTCAACAAAACAGTCAGATAGGTCAGTCAAACTTTATTAATAGATAACAAACAAGCTTTCCACAACTCCATTCACTCCCAAAATGAATAAACAGCTGTTTTATTATTTTAAAGGTAAAGCATTTTCGTGACACATCTTTAACATCTTTGAACAACAGCAAGGCATAACATTTTACTTTTCCTCCATTTAGTCAACACGCAAAAAAAACGTCTGATACTGTTATGGTAAATTAAACGTTAGTGCAATCGCAATATAGTGACACTCGTAATGTGCAAAAACAACAAGTGCAAAACAATAACAATAAAGCAATAGCATAATAACTGTAAAATGTAAAACGTAAACACACACCAAGTAGGACCACCTCTGAATTCTTTAATGTTAATGCTGTTGCCTTCATTCGAACAGTTATTGTACTGACACTTCTACTTGCTGCTCTTTGTTCAACAACCCACTGTTCAAGTGTGTCCTCTAACTGTGGCCATCTCGCTTTATTGCCACGGAAACTTTGTTTAGTCTTCCTTACTTGGCGCAGCTTATCCTCATGCTTCCTCCACTTCCGCATCATCGATTCATTGATGTTGAACTCTCTCGCTGCTGCTCTATTTTCGTGTTCTACTGCGTGACTGATCGCCTTGAGTTTAAACTCTGCGTTGTAAGCGTGTCTCTTAATAGGAGCCATTTCAGGGTCTTTACAAAAACGCACAAATAAAAGAAAATCATTGTTTAATATTTCCCAGTATGCACAGCGCACTTCTTCCTCTACGCGAAAAATGGAGTCGGTCGCTGCTTCTCTTAATTGCGAGACCTTGCAATTCAATATTGATCCATATATAAGGCGCACCGGATTATAAGGCGCATAGTAATCTTTAAAAAAAAAAAAAAACAGATTTTATGTGCGCCTTATAGTGCGGAAAATACGGTAAATGGATTTTACCTTACCAGTCGCTGTCGTCTTCTGTGGACGTCAATGCCAACCTCACCAGTGAACCCCTTTTTTCTTAGAATGTATCCAACAGTGATTAGCTTCTCCAAGCATCTAGGACAGGGGTCGGGAACCTTTTTGACTCAAAGAGCCATAAAAGCAAAAAATATTAATTTTATTTTGGGAAAGAGCCACACCATATATTATGAGACAAATTTACAAAATTGCTAAACCCGCACCCCAGACAAAAGCTTAGTCTTCAGCACATTTATTTTTGATGATTTGATAAAAATTATGAAAAGAGAATAATGCCAGAGCCCCTGTCCCAAAATCAACAAACATACCACTTTAAACTTGTCTCTTTCTTGCAATGACTCAAGATCGGTTAAACTCCTTTTGACCCTTTTTTATCATACATATTGGTTTCAAAACCAGATGCAAGCATTTATTTTGTAAAAACGTCACAACATTCTGAGAATAGGGAGCCTTATGTGCTTACTTTTGGCGAGAGATGGGAAGGAGTGCTTGTACTTTTTGCATAGCTCCACCCATCCCTCCCACTCACCCAATCAAATGACTAAGTTCTCTTCCGGTGTTTTGGCGTATTTACAGTTCTGTGGATTCATCATAAGGTATCAGAACACTGAACACAGATTACATAGTGAACTTTTATATAAAGGATTCTTTAACGTTGTACAGCTAAAACGAGTTTTTTTTCCCCATTTTTTGTGTGACACCTTGACTGTAAATTGTAGTGAAAAATGTGCCATATATATACTGCGAAGTAATCATTCGTCAGTAGGTTTCGGTTTAGCTTTACGTGTAACTTACTAGGATAGGCGAAACAACTTTTGGACAAGATGGAGAAATTTTGCATGCAATCAAATCTGTCTCTGAGCCACAGATATTCGTAGAAAGAGCCATATATGGCTCGCGAGCCATAGGTTCCCGACCCCTGATCTAGGATCTTCTGCTTCACCTCCATTGAGAGCTCCTTTAAATGCATGATATGTGGTCACAAGAACAGCTTCCAAATGCCAAATCACACCCTCGCAATCACTTTTGGTCCCTCATGTGTGGTCTCCTCTCTTGGTTTCTTCATTTTCTTCATGCTGAGTTTTTCCTTGCCCTCATGTTGGTTTTAGATCAGGGGATGGTGTAATAATAGTCTGTAGTTTGCAGTAATCTGTGGTCTGCGCAACCCTTTCAGACTACTTGTAATTAAGGGCGTCACAAATAAAAATGACTGAGGTTTTTGAGTTTTTCCCTGCCCTCATGTAGTTTTTAGATCAGGGATGGTGTAATAAGTCTGTAGTTTGCAATAGTCTGTGATCTGTGCAGATCTTTGAGACTCTTTCTGATTAAGGGCTTTACAAAAAGACATGACTTGACTTGACTGAGGTTTTTGAGTTTTTCCTTGCCCTCATGTTGGTTTTACATCAAGGGATGGTGTCATAATAGTCTGTAGTTTGCAATAGTCTGTGGTCTGTGCAGCCCTTTGAGACTCCTTGTGATTAAGGGCGTCACAAATGAACACGACTTGACTTGACTGAGGTTTTTGGATTTTACCTTGCCCTCATGTAGGTTTTAGATCAGGGAATGGTGTAATAATAGTCTGTGGTCTGTGCTGCCCTTAGAGACCTCTTCTGATTCAGGGCGTCACAAATAAACATGACTTGACTGAGGTTTTGAGTTTTTCCTTGCCCTCATGTAGGTTTTAGATCAAGGGATGGAGTAATAAGTCTGTAGTTTGCAATAGTCTGTGGTCTGTAATAGTCTACGGTCTGTGAAGCCCTTTGAGACTTCTTGGGATTAAAGGCGATACAAAAAAAACATGACTTGACTTGACTGAGGTTTTTGAGTTTTTCCTTGCCCTCATGTTGGTTATAGATCAGGGGATGGTGTAATAATAGTCTGTAGTTTGCAATCGTCTGTGGTCTGTAATAGTCTGTGGTCTGTGAAGCCTTTTGAGACTTCTTGGGATTAAAGGCTATCCAAAAAAACATGACTTGACTTGACTGAGGTATTTGAGTTTTTCCTTGCCCTCATGTTGTTTATAGATCAGGGGATAGTGTAATAATAGTCTGTAGTTTGCAATAGTTTGTTTTTTGTTGCGGCCTTCTGGGACTTCTCATTATAAAGGGCTATACAATTAAACATGACTTGACTTGTAAAAGGGGTACAGGTATAAAGAGTGTAAAGGGCTATAATCCCTAAACCACTATTCTGATTTTGATGTGAAAGGTCTCCAATTCCAGCTTAGATCATGCACTTCAAGCCCATATTAATTATTGCATTTAGGAATGTGTTCATGCGAACAACTAAACTAACGAAACTCGGGTCACTATCCAAATATTTTCGGGCTTAGCTGTTTTTTTTAACCAAACACAACGATGTTTCATGCCTAAAATGACCACCAAAGAAACAGTAAGGTAAATCTAAGGAAACATCTTGTTTTGATCCCCAAAGCGCATGCTAACAAGAGTCAAATTTGTATTTTTATTGCTGATGTGATTTGGTTCTAAAATAGCCACAAGAGGGCTGCTGATCTTGCCACCCTATCAAACAGTCCGTCTGTGAACCTCGTTTAACAGTAGGCAAGCCTTTTTTTGACCCTGACTCCCACCTGTTTTTTTGCTATCGTCTTACCTCCGCTTCGACCCGTTTTTGATCCACATCTACTCTCCCATCCCGGCTTTCGTCCTCTTTTGTCCCCGACCACGTCTACTCTCCTCTCCTGGCTTACAACTCGACCACGTCCTTGCTCTCCTGTCCCGGCTACTGACCCGTTTTTCTGTTCTCGACACCGCCATCGTTCGCCACGGAAGTTCCACTTCCGCGCCCAGTGATCACCGGATCATGGGCGCAACCCTTTCCCTTTCTTCCAATAAAACTGAGAGAAACGCAACGTAAGTGGGTGCTGTCTCCGTTCTGGTCCTGACAAACAGTTAATTACGCTACATTGATTATTTAAAAGGTTAATACTCAACCTGATATCATTGTGAAAGAACTCATTGAACATCCTTGAAAATACTTTTCAATGATTTCAAAAATCTCATGTTTGTCACTGTCAACAAAAATAGAAGGAATATGACAGTAAGTTCAGAATAATATTTTTTAATGTAATAAACTTGAATTTTGAATAACATTCAGCAGTATAAATGAATACACGAGCTCTATATGCCATGAAGCTTTGCGGACACGTTTACTACACGATTATTACTATGGCTTAGTTAACCGATTCACGCATACGTAGTGTATTTACATATCTAACCATGGGTAAGCTTCACATATTGCATTGAGAGCATTAGTATGGCACAGTACATTTTTGTGTGTATTTCTCCCAAAGGAAATGTTATAAACAAATGAGAAAGAATGAAACTACTGTCAATTCCGGACAACAAACTGCTACCTTTTGGCTACCCTTTGGCTACATGTTTCTTTTTTTTTTCAAATCATTTTTCTTTGCAAATGAGTACATGTTTTTGCAAACATTATTCAAATACATAAAAGGAGCAAAGCTGGAGGTTTGACAGTAATTTATTCAATATTTAAAATATAAGAAAAAGTCCTCAATTTACACATCCGAACTGAACAGAAGTGGTTAAGTTATTTATCAGAATTGCGACACCTTTCTTTCTTATCATCGGCGTCAATGTCAGGTCATGACATTTCCTTTAATCCTCAAGGAACAATAACGAGCTAATGCAATTTGCTCATTACCGTGGTCACAACCAATGTCAACAATTCGAAAGGTCCGTGTTGCAATCTGGACTTATTCTCTACCTGCAAATATAGGGCTCACATTTTACTCTATGCAGCCCTAATTCGCAATTTCTTTCGCCGGAGTAGCAAATATGCACTCGCCTTTTGTAATCGCCACCTTGAATGGTCACATGATCTGAAAACATGTAATGGAAAAAGCCTCAACGCCAAATTCCCCACGCGTTTGGAACCGGGCTTAAAATGTAAGAAAAGGATGTGAAATAGATCCCTTTGATGGCCATTTAAGCCTGTGACTTAAAAGCCGGTGCGGCTTGTACAAGATAAAATTGAGTTTTGTTTTTAAATTTGAGATTATGGTTTTTAATCAGTTGCAGTTTGTAGTCCAGAATTTAAGGATATGATTTTTTTTGTTTGGATTGAGCAAAATGGGATGTTGCCAACGTCACACAACAATACTATAAATTCCAGACTACAGAGTGCACCTGAGTATAAGCCTCATGCTCAAATTTAAGGAAGATCCTATATTTTTGTACAAGCCGCACCAGATTTCAACAGCCATAAATATTAACTCGTTCCTGTCCATTTCTTCTATTTAAAAAAAAAAATCAGCAGGGAAATGTCTAGTACACAAAAGTAACAAATTGTGCCTCAATTAAGACTCTTTGCGGACTCTGTCTGCAGCTGTCAATCCTAATTGGCAATAGAATACACGCAGGTTTGCTACAAAAACATTCTGAAAACTCAATGTTGTCACGGTTGCCATGGCGCCCAATTGGCCCCGCCTGTGTGGCGCCAGCTGCAGCTTGTTGACAGATTGGCTCCCTGTCAATATTTAAACTCTGTCCTGTCAGTCCCCTTTTGTCGGTCCGTCTGCAAATCTCTGTTTTTACACGGCAAGCCCTTTTTCGCCCGTTTTTTTGCTCCTGTTCGTCTCCTGCAACGATCTGTTTTTGATCTCGTCCACTTCTGTTCTCCCGTCCCGAATAACGATCCGTTTTTGATCTTGACCACGTCTACTCTCTTCTCCTGGCTTTCAACTTGTTTCCGATCCCGACCACGTATTTGCTCTTATATCTCGGCTACTGACCCGTTTTTTTCCCTTCCCGACACCGCCAACGCTCAGAACGACCTGCTTTCCGCGTCCAGCAATCGCCGCATCGTGAGCGCAACCCTTTGTCTTCCCTCAATAAAACTTGTGGTAGCGTTACGCGAGTGGGTCCTGTTTCCCTTCTGGTCCTGACAAATATACTGTACTGACTAACATTTAGAAGCCTGTACAATCACAAAAGCCTGTTCACGTAATCTTTTTCTGTAGTCGTAGCAATACTTGGTCTCTTCTCAACACTGTCATGTGCGCAAGGGATAGGAGAGCTTAGGATCAGTTATATGACCCTACTCGTGGACAGGCTTTTGTGATTGTACGATTAAGATAGACGGTTATGGACAGGGTGCACAAAGGAGTGTCTTAATACAGCACAAATGAAGTGGTCGCATTCACTGGTCCGCACCAGTTCTTAGCCAGCTCCTAGGGACAGTCTGAGACGACCTGCTAGGGACGTCTACAGAAAAAGTTGCGGCTTTTAGTCCGGAATTTACAGTAATTACAGACTATGAAGAAAAATAAGTGCAAATTGAAACAGTCCAGTCTCTGGCTCTTGTTGCTGCATCCTCTCCTTATCCAGGTTGAAATGCCCGAGAAATTCCGTGCGAGACTACAGGTACATGCCGTTGATGAGGTAGTCCGACTCCTCGGTGGTGAGAGGTCGTGCTTTTTTCAACTTTTGCCGGACAAGCCTCAGGCGGCAAGTGATCATGAGCAGCAGCAGGGCGGTGATGATCAGACCCAGCGCCAGAGGGAGGATAGCACCTAACCAAGGGGAAAAAGGCAGAGGATGGGAGTTAAGTATGAAACCCACAGACAAAAACAAGACTGACCAGGTTCTGACCTGACTCGGGGGCCGGATGGCCTCCCTTTACTGGAAAGTGTTTGGACTGTGAGATGCCACTCTCTTGATTCTGATAGACTCTGGGAGCAGCTTTAAAACAGTACAATCACAAATTAGATTCATTATTCTCTTCCACCAACAAACATAATTTTTTTAAAAGTATCCGGTCCCTGGCAAAAAACTTGATTTACATTAATTCTTTTCCTGGGAAATAGGGATAAGATAATGATCTCCATTTTTTTCCTTTGAAAAAATCTTAAAAAACTAAGTATGCTCCTTGAAGAGACAGTGTGTAATAGTTATGTAGTGTTTGCGAATGCAACGGCTCTATGGGTCTTTGAAGTAAACGACGGGAGCTGACTCCTCGCTTTTTTTTTTTGAGAATTTAGCATTTATTTTACACAAGATGACCCTCACCTATAAGGGGCTGAGACAAGTGTCCACCATTTTACTGCTACGGGTACCCAAAAATCTCAAAAAGGCTGTGCAAAATAATGAGAAGTAAAATGGTGCGTGGAGTCTCCGTAGTTTGTATTCTTCGTGTTGCTTTGTAGCATTTGTTTTCAGTTGCACTACATTATTGTCATGACTACCGATGCGATGCACCTGTGCCAGCTCCTTTAGCGCCAACTGCCTCGGACGTGGATTGGCTCCCTGTCACTATTCAAACCCACTCCTTTCTGTCACCTGTTGTCAGTCCGTCTGCGAACCTCAGTTAACTCTAGGCAAGCTTTTTCGACCCTGACTCACTCCTGTTTTTTTCTCCCGTCTGTTCCCCGGCTTTGACCCGTTTTTTAATCTTGACCTCGTCTACTCTCTTCTCCGGGCTTTCGACTTGTTGCTGATCCTGACCACGTTTTTTTGCTCTCCTGTCCCGGCTACTGACCCGTTTTTTCCGTTGCCATCGCTCGCCACGGAAGTGCCACTTCCGCGTTCAGAGCGACCTGCTTCCTGTGACCAGCGATCACCGGATCATGGGTGCAATCCTTTCCTTACTTCCCAATAAAACTGAGAGAAACGTAACGCAAGTGGGTCCTTTCTCCGTTCTGGTCTTGACAATTATACTGAAAATTCTAATGGTCAAATAATAAACACTGACCCTTTAAAGTAGCTCAGTGCAGAAAAAGTGAAACGTTTAATAAGTTAAAAGTTCACTGGTAAAAATATTAAATTTGTAACATCTTTATAGTAGTATAATCAATTCCTCAAAATATTGATTGATTTTGTGTATAATGTTACATTATTATTAGTAATACACAGATTAAATCAACATAACACATCCAAAGAGCCATTTGGGAGTCTATAGAGCTGACTCTTTTTAGTAAGCTGAGCCAAAAGAGCCAGTACTCTATTGTGTAATACAGTATTTGACCATCATAAATGTTCATAATTAATACGTATTCCTTGCACAAATACACATGTTATAATGTCCTGTTTAGGTGTGGCATGCAACCCGTAGGAGGATAATAGGACAACGCCACCATCATATGCACCATCATATTTTGCAAATTCAGCACAATCTGGATCTATATTTATAAACAATGAGGTGAATAAACATGTAGGTGATGATGGTGAAAATAAAACAAAAGTTAAATAACTGGGGATACAATCACATAGATATACATATTAATACAAACACAAAACAGACATGGACTGCACATCTCATAGTTAGGGTAGACAAGCTGGAGCTTGATGCTGGAGGCTTAAGCTTCCATGCCTTGTCTTTTTAATGCACGGAACAGGACATTTAGCAATAGGTGATTATGCTGCCTGGGGGTGGACCGCCTATAGCAGCAGAACCAACTCACACCACAAAACAAACAGTTTTCACCATGAACACTCGTGAGAATTATTGTTATTATAATAGATACTCTTATTCTATTATGCTGAAAATGTATGGAAACAGCAATGATGATGTGAGGATAGTGATGGTGATGATAATGATGATGATGATAAAGTGACTGTGCAGAACCAATGTAAATATGTACTGTATATTCATGAGGTGTTTGTTACATGTAGACACACGAGAGATTTAGCTGTAAAACAGAATTATTAAGGAGGTCTGGGGTAGGATTACATAAGCATATGCTTCTTCCTATTTCTTTTCACACATTGTTTTTTTTGTGTATTTTTTGACTTGTTGTTTTGTTTCAATCATGTTTGAAATGAAGTTTCAAGCATTCATACAAACTAATGCCCGGTGCAGTTAATCACGAGAGAAGAAGGAATGCAATGGAAAAGCCAAGCCACCAGAGAGCAGTGTAGGCGTCATTTTTGAGGAGACATGGCAACATTTACAAGCATTTACGAGCACTTTACCCCTAATCCAATCACTTTTCAGTCAGATTAAAATTCAAGCATTTTTAAGGATTTCAAGCACCTGTACAAACCCTGGTCATAGTGTTTTTGCCCAGCTTTTCACATTGTTATTGGGTTTTTAGGGTAACATAACAGCATGGTATATAGTAGTTCTATATTTGGTTATTATTATTCAAATGAATATTATTTTTATTTGAGAGAATGAAGTTTTTCTCACCACTAGCAGGCGCTAAATAACACACGCTGTCCCTTCGAGCACCGAGCCCATTATGCATTTAGTTTCTGCCAAATATCGGAGCGAATCCCTTACCTATTTCTGTCTGCTTGGTGATAGGAGGGGCCACAGTTGCTGGTTTAAAATCTGGACCTGCGCAGAATTAAAAACAATAACAATAAATGACTCTAGTCAAGCATGGTAACTAATATCATAAAACTAAAGCCACTTCTTACTTTTTGTGATGCATTCACTGACGCAGTCCGATTCCTGGAGAAAGTTGTTGTGGTTGCCCTGGCAACCACCGTACAGGAAGTGTTTACATTCTCCCGCTTGGTGATCGTAGAACCAGCGCGCAAAAGTGCCCTTGCAAGGTCCTACCACCGGGGGGCTGGTACAGGGATCTAAACGCGTACGATGCGATGACAAATGTTGAATATTATTCATAAACATAACATTTAAATTGTTTACCTTCAAAGTCCGATTAATCTTTAGATACGAGAGTTGCTTCCCTCGTGCGTTTATCGATATCTTTCAGGACGACTTTCTATTATCTTCGTTTTCTAACATTCGTCTTTGGTACCGTGAATAAAAATAGTGTGGAAATGAGTCAAAATTGAACACCTTCTCACACGTCAGTAAAGAAAAAAGTATTTGAACACCCTGCTAGTTTGCTATTTCTCCCACTTAGAAATCATGGAGGGGTCTGAAATTTTCATCGTAGGTGCATGTCCACCGTGAAAGAGCTAAACTAAAAAGAAAAATCCAAAAATCACAATGCATGATTTTTTAACTATTTATTTCTGTGTTATAGCTGAAAAATAACTTTAACACCCCTGTTTTAGGGCTTGACGATCTGGCCTAAATATGGATAACGTTATAGATTTGAAAAAGGACACCCTTTTCGAAATGTTCCAAAAAGAATGACTGATTTTAAAGCAGCTTCAATGCAGATTTAGCACTCGTAGCTTGTTAAAAAAAACAATATTCAGTGAAGAAAATAAGTATTCTTTGGTATCACTCCCACTTAGAAATCATTGAGAGGTGTGTAATTCTTATCGTAGGTGCATGTCCACTGTGAAAGAGATAAACTAAAAAGAAAAATTCAGAAATCACAATGCATGATTTTTTTTTAACTATTCATTTGTGTTAAATAGCTGCAAAAAACTATTTGAACAACTGAGAAAATGAATGTTACCATTTGGTACAGTAGCCTTTGTTAGCAATTACAGAGGTCAAACGTTTCCTAGAGTCTTTCACCAGGTTTGCACACACTGCAGAAGGGATCTTGGCCCACTCATCCACACAGATCTTCTCTAGATCAGTCAGGTTTCCGGGCTGTCGCTGAGAAACACGGAGTTTGAGCTCCCTCCAAAGATTTTCGATTGGTTTCAGGTCTGGAGACTGACTGTGCCATGCTAGAACCTTGATATGCTTCTTACAGAGCCACTCGTTGTTTTTTACTGGCTGTCTGCTTCGAGTCGTTGTCATGTTGGAAGACGTCTTAGTGTATTACCTACAGTAACCTCTGAAACGGTGGTCCCAGCTCTTCTCAGGTCATTGCCCAACTCCTTCCTCACCTTTCTTAGAATCATTGAGACCCCACCAGGTGATATCTTGCATGGGGCTCCACTCCGATTGAGATTGACCGTCATGTTTAGCTTCTTCCATCTTCTAAAGATTGCTCCAACAGTGGACCTTTTTTCACCAAGCTGCTTGACAATTGCTCCTCTGTCCTTTCCAGCTTTGTGGAGGAGTACAATTTTGTCTCTGGTGTCTTTGGACAGCTCTTTGGTCTTCGCCATGTTACAAGTTCAAGTCTTACTCATTGTATGGGGTGGACAGGTGGAGCTAAGGACCTCAAACAGGTGCATCTGATTCAGGATGATACATGGAGTGCAGGCGGATTTCTAATGAGCGGACTAACAGGTCTTTCAGGGTCAGAATTCTAGATGATACACAGGTGTTCAAATACTTATTTGCAGCTGTATCACACAAATCAATTGTTAAAAAAATCATGCATTTGGGATTTCTGGATTTTTTTAGTTTATCTCTCTCACAGTGGTCATGCACCTATGATGTAAATTTCAGAAATGGCAAAATAACAGGGTGTTCAAAAACTTATTTTCTTCATTGTATACCACTGGTGGTCTAGTGGTTAGGATTCGTTAAACACAAATAAATACAGTACTTAAAATGAGCACAGTTATCCTTCCTACTCTACAATTTTATCTGCCAATGAATCGAGAATACTTTTAAAAACACTTTGTTTTTAGATAGTAAATAAAAACAAACTATAAAGGTGCTCCGAAGAAATAATCTTTTTCAGGTTGATCTCAGCCTAAAATAGGGATCGGATGGCAGCCAGGACAGAGCCGCTTTGTCCTAGTCCAGGCAATTCTGCAGGGACAGGACTATTTTCCCACAGAATGGGGAATAGAAGAATTGAGAATGCGCCAGAATTTCAGTGATGGGTGCCAAGACTCAATGGATACCGACAGTGTTTCCATCTGCTTTAGTTTGTGGAAACACAATACGTACAATTTACACTGTGACGAAATTAGCAACAACGTAAGGAAGGCTTCAGAATTGGTTCTAGACGGATAAGTTATTCGGCTAGTTTCTGTTTGTAATATAGGACAACTAGCTGTCTATTGGAAATTACATCACAGTTCCTCAGACTAATGACCAATCATGGATCTAATAGGGTAGTTAAGCCTTTTTGGGTTTCCAGCAAGGGTTTCCAACTAGGGTTTGGGTCTGAAATTAGGGTTTTATAGCCTTAGTCTGTGGCAATAGTCTGTGGTCTCGGCAGCCCTCTGAGACTAAGGGCTGTACAAATAAACATGACTTGACTTGACCTTGTTAGGGTTTCCAGCAAGGGTTTCCAACCAGAGTTTGGGTTGGTACTAGGGTTTTAAAGCATTTTGGTTTCCAGCTAAGGGTTCAGCTTGATTTTTGGGTTTTAAAGCCTCTCCGGGTGTGCAACTATAGGTTTCCAACTAGGGTTTGGCCTTGATATTAGGTTGTCAAAGCCTTTCTAGGGTTTTGAGCTAGTGTTTGGGCTTGTTATTAGGGTGTTAAAGCCTTGTTAAGGTTCCAAGGCTCGGGTTTTCAACTAGGGTTTTGGCTTGATATCAGGGGTTTAAAGCCTTTCTAGAGTTTTTAGCTCGCGTTTGGGCTTGTTAAGCGTCGTTGGGGTTTTCAGCTGGTGTTTTCAACCAGTTTTGATTGATACTAGGGTTTTAAAGCCTTCGTTTAGATTTAGCTAGGGTTTCAGACTATGGTTTGGGTTATTAGGGTTTTAAACATGTGCAAGTAAGGGATTCTAACTAAGGTTTGTCCTTGATATCAAAATGTTCAAGCTTTGTTAGGGTTTCCAGCTAGGGTTTCCAATCAGGGTTTGGCCTTCAAACTATGGTTTTAAAGCCTTTCTTGGGTTTTCAGCTACGGTCCTTAACTAGGGTTTGGACTTAATAACAGGGCTTTAAAGTATTTCAAGGGTTTCCAGTTAGTGTTTGGGCTTGATAGTCGGGGTTTAAAGCATTTCTAAGGTGTCCAACGATTCTTAACTATGGTTTGGCCTTGATATTAGGGTGTTAAAGCCTTTTTGGGGTTTCCATGTAGGATTTTCAACCAAGGGTTGGGCTTGATACTAGGGTTTAAAAGCCTTTCTAGGGTTTCCAGCTAGCATTTGGGCTTGATATTGAGGTTTTAAAGCCTTTCTATGGTGTCCAGCTAGGGGTTTTTAACTAGGATTTGGTCATGATAGTAGCGTTTTAAAGCCCTTTTTAGAGTTTCAACCTGGGGTTTTAAACTAGAGTGAGTCATGATTGATGAAAGAATGGCAATGACCTTGATTGTTTGAATCCGAGTGCTGACTGGGTGAAGGGGTGGACCCGGTCTTCTTTTTTGAGGCCCGACTGTTGCCGCCAGTCTCCCCGGACCCAAGATGTTTCACAAAACCGTCCTCAGAATCTTGGGTGTGTGCCAGTGAAAGCTGAGGGCTAGGCAGACCTGCAGCGTGGGTAATCGACTTCCTGCCGGTGTCAACTAGACGGCGAGGGTTTCGAAAAGTGAGCGTGAATTTCTTCAAATTCTTTGATAGGTAGTTTGAGTTTTTCCTTACAGTTTGGACAGAAGTCTTCATCCGACCTATCGGGGCAATGCTGCTTCCCATCACAGGCAAAGGTGATGTCAATGCAGCAGCCATCATCACATTTGAACTGGTAGTTAGAACAGTGGCCAGTACAAACTGCCAAGAAAACACACATTTTATAAAACAATCTTGAACCCTGGATAAATAACAACTGCATTTTTGAAAAATCTTATTTTACAGACAATTAGCCACAACCTGACGCTAACTTTTGGTGCAGAAAAATAGCATTTGTTTTCAGCGTACAAGACAGGGGTCTTATAATCTCCATGCAATATTGAATACGTGAATAATATAATAGTGCATTCTACAAATTCTCAGAGGCCAAATCCTCATTTATTTTAAATAAAATGAGCCTAACCTGAAGGTAGCTGGCATAATTGTCTGCCATCTTGTTGCTACGAGTACCCAAAAAGGCTATGCAAAAAATTACAAAGTCGATGGTGTGTTTAGGTCACTTTGTATTCTTTCATTGCTTTTTAGTACTTGTTTTTGGTTGCACTTTAGGGCGGCAGTAGCTCAGGAGGCAGAGCGATCATTTTAGGATTAAGGGATCCCAGTTCGAATCCCGGCTTGTCCGTGTTACTTGGCGAAGTGTCCTTGGGTAAGACACTGAACCCCCAATACCCCCAATAAGCAGGTTAGTGCCTTACATGGCTGCACAGATCACAGCCGCTATTGGGAAATGTGAAGCACAATGTGAAGCGCTTTGGGAAGTCATTGACTTGAAAAGCGCTATAGAAATGCAGATCATTTCATTTCATTTCACTACACTGCACAGCGACAAATAATACACACTGCCCCTTTAATTCATTTATTAAATACTTTTGTTGTCAAGATTACTGATATGAGTCACCTGTGCCGGCTCCTTTGGCGCCAACTGCCTTGGATTCTGATTGGTGCTCTGTCCCTATTTAAACCCACTCCTATCTGTCCCCTGTTGTCAGTCCGTCTGCGAACCTCAGTTTACACTAGGCAAGCCTTTTTTGACTCCCACCTGTTTTTTGCTCCCGTCTGTTCCCCGGGTTCGACCCGGTTTTTGATCCTCACCACGTCTACTCTCCTCTCCTGGCTTACGATTCGTTTCCGACCACGTTTTTTCTTCTCCTGTCCCGGCTACTGACCCGTTTTTCCGCTACCGACACCGCCATCGCTCGCCATGGAAGTCCCACTTCCGCGTTCAGAGCGACCTGCTTCCGGCGCCCAGCGAACTCCGGATCGTGGCCGCAGCCCTTCCTCTTTCCTTTAATAAAACTTGAAATAAACGTTACGTGTTTGGGTCTACCCTTTGTGCTGGTCCTGACATTTAGTATATATATATATATATATATATATATATATATATATATATATATATATATATATATATATATATATATATATATATATATATATATATATATATATAGGAGAGAAAGGACAAGAAGAACCCGATTCCAGGCTCAAAGCGATGTTGCTCTCATGCACTTCTTGTACAAATTTTAACGTAGTACCCATGTTTTTTTTTATTGATGTTGACTATGTTTTGTGTACTGTTACCCAATGCTAAATCTATTGTACCCTGGTCATCATGGTAGGGGGATTATCACTTGTGATGCCCCTTCTCAAGGTTTCTTATTTTCCTCATGCTCACGCCATCCCGCACCCTCAGATCATTTTCCTCCCTCCATCTCCCTATACCCCCTGCCCGCCTCAACTCCATGGGGAGCAGAGCTTTCAGCCGCTCTGCCCCCCCAGCTCTGGAACTCATTGCTGCCTGACCTCCGTAATTCCGCCACCCTGTCCACTTTCAAATCCTGACTCAAAACTCAACTCTTCAGACTCATCTTTTCTTGGACATCTGCCTCACACACCGCCCCTTTTAACTATAATGTGTTCTATTGGCTGTTCGTGAAACATGGCATATTTACAGCACAATGGATGGCAACTATCGGCATAGAAAAACATGCTGCTAGCGTAACTTGTGAAACAATGTACCCTGCAGTCTGGAGAATGCATAAACTGATGTAAATACAACATGGAGAAGTTATTATTACCTTCTGCTTGATGATTTGGCGCCAACACTGTCACCGACACATTATCTGACGTCTTTTGTCCGGATGTGTCAGTGACGGTCATCTGGAAAGTGTAGACACCTTCCTGCAGACCTGTGACCTTCAGCAGACCGGGATGAGACGCCTGCAGCAGACATACGTTATTCAAAAGGACACAGTGTATTATATAGCGCCTCCTAGTGGTAAAAATGGTTAATTCGGTTAAAAAACACACAATATTAATTTCAATAATAATGCATGTGTCAAGAACCGGAGCAGGATCAGGACCCAAACGTGTGATGTTCTCACACAAGCCTTTTATTTTACGGGAAATGGGGAGTCATCCACGCTAGGCAGCGGTCTGGCGTGGAAAGACAGGAAGCCAGAGATCGATGAGATCGATTCCAATTGCCCGAGTTGATATGGGACAGATGGGGTCGATACCGGACAGGACGGGACTGAGAGGATTGATAATGAAACAGGATATCGAAATAAACAGGACAAACTAGACGGGAACGAAAACTGGAGAGAATAATGAACAGGACATAAATAGACGGGAACGAAACAGGAAACCGATATTTAGCAACAATCCCGGACCGGAAATACCAATAGGAAAACAGGACCGAGTCACAAACCTGCGGGGCAGAGGTTCGTTGACGGACTGAAAAAGGAAAAATGAGATCACTGAGCTTAAAAAGATGGAAAGCCAATCTGTCAATGAGCCGCAGCTGGCGCCACATGGACGGGGCCAATTAAGTGCCATGGCAACCGTGACAGCATGAACTATCACATAAACGTTTATTTTTGTAAATACTCCCAAGGTCCAAAAACTATTTTTTTAATGTAACATGAGGCTCGCCTAGTAGGAGCTGACATGATTGTCCGCTATCTTGCTGCAAGCGGTACCAAAAACTTGCTAAAGGCTAGGCAAGTGTTCTAGCTATATTAAGTTTATTATTTAATCATCACAGCATTACTTCAATAATAAAAATACTCATTTAGGTGTTATAAATGCACTTATGTTCATCCACATATTTGAAGGAAGTATTGATTTGCGCTATCCTTTCGTATCAGTACTTTCCCAGTAATGGTCTTCCGATGAGTCAGCCCTTTATCTTATCATACAAACTTGAAAATACAGCTGTGACCAGTTTTCACAAAGGGCTTTCGAATAAGATGTGAGTTTCTTTCTTTGCCCGTTGAAGTTTCATGTTCCCCTTTCCTATTTGAACTATGGTTAACAAATTTCCCAACGACTGGTCCTGAGTGCACTCTGATTTTGTCTTTATGTTAAAACTTTGTAATAAATGTCCTCAACTGCATTGTTTCTCTCCAGCTCTATTTTTTTTCAAAGTCCGAATACTCTGGTCCATGAAAAGAAGACGCGGCGAGACATAGGAATTCACCTTTTGCCTTCACAAGACAATGAGAAATGGTGAGTTCAGGTCATTTTAAGTCTTTGTATTTTGTATTCTCCTAGTTCTTTTAAACAATCGTTTTCGGTTGCACTACACCATACCAGTGGTCAAATAATACACACTGTCCCTTTAATGCACAGGTGTCAAACAGGCGGCCCGCGGGCCAGATCAGGCCCGCTACGGGATTGAATCTGGCCCGCGAGACAACACTCAGAGAAGCGCAAGAGAAAAACAAGCTGCAGGTTGAAATATGTCAACTTGATGTTGCCAAAGCCAGGTGCCTCTCACAAAGACACTGTCATTATATTTATTTATCTCTCTCTCTCTCTCTCTCTCTTTCTCTCTCTGTGTCTCTCTGTGTCTCTGAGTCTCTCTTTTTCTCTTCCTTTGTTGCTCTTTGTCTCTTTCTCTCTCTGTGTATTTTTAACTTCTTTTGCTCGAACTTCCTTCTGTCCTTTTCTCTCTTTTCTCTTCTTACCCTTCGCGCTTTCTTTTCTCTCTTCTCTCCCTCTGTCTTTCTATTTCTCTTTGGATTTCTTTCTTCCTTTCCCTTTCTTTTCCCCCTCTCTCATGACGTTTTATCTCTTTTGTTTCTCCCTCTCTCTCCCTCTCTCTCTTTTTCTTTCTTTGTCCTGCCCTCTCTCCTTTTTCCTCCCCCTTGATCTTATTTCTTTATCTCTCTTTTTCTTTCTCTTTAATATACTAGCCCGGCCCCCGACAGAATGTTTGTTCTATCGTGTGGCCCCCGAGTTAAAATGAGTTTGACACCCCTGCTTTAGGCCAATACGTCAAACCTATTATCTCTAAGGACTACATGGTTGGCATAGTAGACTATCTCTAATGTAAAACGGATTCTATCATTGGTTCAACAAGAGAAAAAGGTGTACAATGGAAAACAATATAGACTGAATAATGGCCTCCTGGCCACAAGCCTTGGGTTGGCGGAAGTAAACACGGATGTAACCTGACACCGACTCTGCCTCATCAACCTGCAAACGCAGGCATCTCGTGTTGTTTCGAAGTCGTATTCAAATTGCACTGTTGTCACCAGCGTTACCAAGGAACATCCTTCTTGTAATGCGATTATTTTTCTCCGTAGCACGCAATTAATAACATTTTGTAACTTTGTCGTTCCTACATGGTGCGTTACTGCGGCATCCGACTAAGGATTTAATGCCGATCATGTATTACAATGCCTCCTGCTGTTGAACACTCCTGGATCAGTCACACAACCCCCTATCTGCCAGCTAAAACTGACATCTCAAACAGAGTATGAGAACGCTGAATTTCCCGTCATGGAGATATTCTCCCTACTGTATATACTTGCGTCAAAGCCGAACTTACAACCCCCAAAAAAATCACACACTTAAATAAGGGGGTCAGCTTATATGTGCATGTTTGATTGTGTGTCACCAATAGCGAACAGTAAGCAGCAGGTGGGGAAGGGGGCGTGGCATATACAGAAATAACAAACCAACTGAAAATCAATGAGGCAAACGTGAGCTCTGTTACGGTTGCCATGGCACCCAATTAGCCCCGCTCATGGGGCGTGCAAGCTGCAGCTTGTTGACCGATTGACTCCCTGTCAGTATTTAAGCTGTCCCGCAGTCCCCTTTTGTCGGTCCGTCTGCAAATCTCTGTTTTTACACGTCAAGCCCTTTTTTTTCGCATGCCCTGTTTTTTGCTCCTGTTACGACCTGTTTTGATCTCGACCACGTCAGTTCTCCCGTCCCGAATAACAATCTGTTTTTGATCTCGACTACGTCTACTCTCCTCTCCTGGCTTTTGACTTGTTTCCGCTCCCGATCACGTTTTTAGCTGGGTTAAATTTTAAATGAAGTAACAAGAAACTGTAACGTAGCATGGCAGCACAGTGGTTAGCATGTGTGCGCCACAGTTCAGAGGTCATGAGGTCAAACCTCCACGTCTGGAGTTTGCATGTTCTCCCCGTGCGGGTTTTCTCCGGGCACTCCGGTTTCACATTCCAAAAACATCCATGTCAGGTTAATTGGCCAGTCCCAATTGTCCCTAGGTGTGAATGAGCGAGTGAGTAAATGTCCCTAGGTGTGAATTAGCGAGTGAGTTGTCCGTCTGTGTGTGCCCTTCGACTGGCCGGCAACACGTTCAGGGCGTCCCCTGCCCACAGCCCTAAGATAACTGAGCTGGGCTCCAGCACCCCCGCGACCCTACTGAGGATAAGCGGTGCAGACAATGGATGGATGGATAGATGGATAGTAACTGTAACTTATTGCTATTTTTCAGTAATACGCCAAACACCGGCTATTACAAGGGACGGCTCACCTTCATGGTGACGCCGGCGTCCCCGCTGACGAGTGTCCAATCATAGTGACTGATCCCATGGTCGTCCACACTGTCGCGGCCGTCCAACACAGCCCAGTCGGTGGGCAGTTGGATGAAGACGTCTTGTCCCGCGTCGCAGCGAGGCGGCTCGTCAGTATCTGAGGCGCAAAACAAAGTCGGTTAATCATGTTAGATGAATTCATGTTTTCATTTTGTATATTATTTACAGTGTGTCAGTGTTTTCATGTTCCTGCACTCCGGTTCCCATGTCTCTGTAGGATCCCTCTATCTCCCTTGAATGTTTCCTGAACTTATCTTTGTTGGTCACTCACTTCCTGGTTCAATTTTCCTTCCCACAAACAAGGCGACTTGTCGTGATTTCCCTCCTATCACGACTCTCCCTTGTGCCCATTAACACACTCTGTCACCTTGGCTCTGTGCTAGTTGTTTGCCTTACTTTTCATGTCCCAAAGCCCTCTTTCACAGCATATTGGTTAATCCGGATCACGAGTACGGCCCTACGGACTTTTGGACTGTCGCTTCTGCCAATTGAGTTTACGGGACCATTGATCCCTCGCTTGTATCTTGGATCACGATTGTTGTCTCGCTACCTGACTTCCTGTGTTGCGAACCTTTTCTGAATACAGACCTGTTTCTACACTAATCTGTTTTTTTGCAACGTGCTACTGCACCACCCTGAGTGGGTCCTTGACATTTGTTCAAAATTGCCTTAGAACAGGGCTTGGGAACATTTTCGACCAACAGAGCCATAATAGCAAAATATTTTGATTTTTTGGGGGGAGGGGAGAGAGCCATACCATATATACACCAGGTTGTACTTGCCCAAGACACACCACAGGAAATGGTGCCCCCACCACCCTTGTGGTTAAGGGAAGAGACACATACATATTTTTGCATTATAATATTTATTTAATTGTATTTTTGTAGAGTTTCTGGAAAAGTATTTACAAAGTAGTATTTTTGTGGTATTCCTTTAGTATTTTTTAATATTACTTAAGTCATATTTTTGTAGTATTTCAGATGCAATATTTCTGTAGTAGTATTTTTGTAATTTAGTATTACTGCAGTATTAGCTTCGTATTTTTCCCATTCTAAATGAAAGCAAAGTAATGTATTAGTCAAGCCAAGTCATGTTTATTTGTGTAGCCCTTAATCACAACGAGTCTCAAAGGGCTTCACAGAATATTGAAAACGTCAGACCATTAATACGCCTGATCTAAAACATACATCAGGGCAAGGAAAAACTCAAAAACATCAACATGAGGAAAATCAAAAAACCTTGAAAAGGGACCGCACATGAAGTAAACCCCCTTCCAGGGTGACCAGGTTGCAAGGTCCCTGTTTGTAATCACAACATGTTACATTTAGTTTTTTAGTGTTTCTGTTGTAAGATTTTTGTTGTAGTGTAGTTACAAAGGGACACGTTATTACTTCATTTACGATTGTATCTATTTCCTTTAGAGCTTCACCATTTCTGTTTGGCAGACCGGGTTAAAAAGCTTGTAAAAAGGCTGTATTTTAAAAACATTTTAATACAGTTCACCTATTTATTTTATTTTTTTTGCCGATTCTATAAATTATTATTTCGCATCAGTGACGTTTACACCACAGCCCTTTTACATACCTGTCGCGCTCCAGGGCTCCATGCCCTTAAAAAATGTCGTATTTTCCCTTACAAAATAATCTTACACCATTTTTTTTCAAACGTGTTTATTTATATAGTTTAGCATGTTATATTGTACATGCGTTTCGTTATATCGTATATATTGTTAATCAACATTTTGTTGTGAGTTGCTCGACATGAATGAGGTTTATTATAATAAAGTTCAAAAATGAAGTCGCTTGGACGTTCACTGTAGAAGGTAAACAATACATGCAAATATATCCAAGTAAAATAATACATTTTCTTATTCAAATTATGAATTCATTTTCTGCATTAAGTTATTGTCAGTAATATACTGATTAGAGGGATAACCACGTGTCTTTTTTCATTTTCTCCTTTTATACTTCCTTTTTTTCTTAACTTCGTAATATAATGCATCAAAGCAAGTGAGCCCTTTGAGAGCCGGCTCTCTTTAATGAGTTGAGCCGAAAAAGCCGGTTCTCTAAAAAGAGACGGACTCCCTTTCACTACACAACTACGACATGAAATCCGAGGCGGCAGACGCATGTGCACAGTAGCATCAAATCGCTCGTTTCTTTTGCAATGAAAAAAAAATCGTCACCGAGATGGAGACTACCGCGGCGAACTCGTTTGACTTGATTGATTTGCCGTTTCGTGATAGTCGGTGTTTACCGGATTGTACCCATAATTGACAAATTTGCGTTTTTCTGTACAGATTTTTTTTGTACGTCGCACACGTCTTAAAATGCATAACAAACGTACTTTGTACGGCAATTACGTACAGGTTGACAGCTATGGAACCGGTTCCCACCTTGAATGTCATCCGGCGGGCCGTGCGAGGAGTTGTTAAGCGGCCGCCGGTAGGATGCGAATCCCGGCTGCGGGGCGAAGTAGCAGACACCGCGGCCCTTGTAAGTGCAATTGAAGAGGTAGCAATTGAGGCTTTCCCCGGCCAGCTTCGGTTCCTCCTGGACCACCGCGACGGTGCAGTGAGGTTGAGCGCAGCAGGCGTGCACGCAATCCCGCCAGGTGTCCACCTTCTCCGGGGCCATGAGGAAGGCGGCCCCCCGCTCGATGGAGGCCCGGGCCCGGATGATGCTACCCTGGGTGGAGAGGAAATCGCTGACGCAGGAATCGGCCACTGCATTCGGCTTGAAGGTCTGGTCTTGCTGGAGCTGCTTGCGGAACTCTTCCAGAAGCTCCTCCACTCCTGTGATTTGGGATTTGAGGTCCGAAATGGCCGATGTGCGAGCGAGGCTGGGCGGGGGGAAGCAAAGAAGAAGCGCAAGGAGTTGGAGATGCACCCCAATCATGTTTTTTGAAAATTATTCCGTAAGAGAACGCCTGGCTTTGGCTGGGATTTGTGTCCCAGACGGTTTTTGGTTTTGGTCAAAAAAAAAACCCCGCATCCACCCTGCCGACTACATCCAGCTCTGTCGGATCCTGAAGCCTTGGGTTTCGTTCGCGGACAAAACGGCTCTACAAGCAGGCTCCTCCATTAATAAGGAGCCGGCTCCATTCGAAAGCTGACACTCTTTATTTATCCTTCTCTCTTTGTCTCTCCCTGACTATCACTTTCCCATTTTCTCTTTTTATTTCTCTCTCTCGTTCTACCTCTCTCTCTATATATTTTTTTCCTCTCTCTATCACTCATAATTTTGTCTATCTCCTTATCTTTATCTCCCGTTTCTCTCTCTCACTGAAATGTATTCTCTCTGTCTGTCTGTTTTTATTCATCTCTCTAAATATGTATCCGTCTCCCTTTTCTCTCTCCCTTCCACCTATTTCCCCCTCTTTTCTCTCCCTCTTTCTCCTTTTGTGTCATTCACTCCCGTTCTCTCTTTTTCTCTCTCTTGTTCTTTTTGTCTTTCTCGCCTTCCACCTACCTTTTTCCTCTCTTTCTCTGCCTCGTCTGTCTTTCTTCCCTCTCCGTATGTCTCTTTGTCTATCTTCTGTTTTCTCTCTTTTTTGCCTTTTCTTTCTCTGTAGTTTTTTGTCTGCCTCTCTATTTTTCTGTGTCTTTCTTTCTCTCTCTCTCTCTCTTTCACTCTATATTTTTCTCTTCCTCTTTCCATCTCTTTCTCTTGAAGGCCATCGTAACTGGTCAATACGAGTGGTGTCTTCAATGCTGCTCGTTTAGTATAAACAATTAGAAAGTTTGAATCGTGTCAGAGCTAACTCCACTTTGGAACAATAAAAGGCTATTATTAAAAGCTATTAATACATTTTGCAAATTTATTAATTTAATATTTTATAATTTTTTGTTAATATATTACTAAACAACAAATAAAAAAAATAACAACCTGATGGTTGGAATGACAGAGCCGACTCTTTTCAGTGAGCCGAGCCGAAAGAGCCAGTCCTCTAAAAAGAGCCATCACTGGACTCTGATCTCTGGATTGTTGCGGAAACGGGGGAGGGGATCGTCCTGTGACGGGTTAGAAATCTGCCGTTGTCATGGTGACACCATCCATCCATCCAGTTTATTGAATCGTTGTTATTTTGAGATTATATGGCTTATTTAACATTTTACAAAGAACATGCTATTGTCTCCTTGCTCTCCTCCAATGAGTAACTGTAACATGCCACCTTATCAGTAGGTGGCAGCATCGTACTATTTTTTTCTTTGTTTATACAAATCAGCTCGTGGGGTGCTATAGAGAAATTTGTTAACATTTGTTAACATAAATGTTTTAATGGTTAGAATTGCAATGCAAAAAAACCCAAACTAATAAAGTAAACATCTCGCGTATAATTGTAATTATTAGTTCGTCAGTTTACTGAAAAATCAAAAAACAAAAAAAATATATAGTAAAATGGTTCTACTGGCAGACAATCTCTGCCAATTTTACGTGTTTTTTTTTTAGAAAAACAACATGAAAATAGAACAAAACTTGAAAAACAGGTTACTAGTATAAAATCCAAAAATGACAGAAAATGATTAACCTGTCAGGACCAGAACAGAGACAGGACCCACTTGCGTTGCATTTCTCACAAGTTTTATTGGAAGAAAGAGAAAGGGTTGCTCCCACGATCCGTGGGAAGCAGGTCGCTCTGAACGCGGAAGTGGATCTTCCGTGGCGGTGTCAGGAACGAAAAAAAAAAACGGGTCAGCTTGTTAACAGATTGGAGAGCAAAAACATAGTCGTAAGTGAGTCGTAAGCCAGGAAAGGAGAGTAGACGTGGTCGGGGACAAAAAGAGGTCGAAAGCCGGGGCGGGAGAGTAGACGTGGTTAGGATCACAAACAGGTCGAAGCCGGGGGACAAACGGTAGAAAAAAACAGGTGGGAGTCAGGATCGGAAAAAAAAGGCTTGCCTAGTGTTAACTGAGGTTTGCAGACGGACTGACAACAGGGGACAGATAGGAGTGGGTTTAAATAGGGACAGGGAGCCAATCAGAGTCCGTGGCAGTTGGCGCCAAAGGAGCGGGCACAGGTGATTCACATCATTAATCATGACAGAACCAACATGACTTACCTGTATTAACTCCTGAGCCACAGTGAACACAAATAATACAAAAAAAATTATAGTCAATTTAGACAATATGATAACTTAAGCTTAAAAAAAAAATATATATATATATATCTTAATTTTTTTCAACAGACAGCGTGCCTCAAATGTCACGACCAGAACGGAATCAGGACCCAATTGCGTAACGTTTACCACAGGTTTTATTGAAGGAAAGAGGAAGGGCTGCTCCCACAATCCGGTGTTCGCTGGACGCGGGAAGCAAGTCGCTCTCGTACTCGGATTGTGATCCGAACACAGAAGTGGATCTTCCGTAGTGGGTGATGGCGGCGTCAAGAACGGAAAAACAGGTCGATAGCCGGGACAGGAGAGCAAAAACATTGTCGGGGTCAGAAACGGATTGGAAGCCGGGACGGTAGAGCAAACATGGTCGGAAACAAAAACGGGTCGAAAGCCGGGGCGGGAGAGCAAACGTGGTTGGGGTCAAAATACAGGTCGTCACCAAAGACAGACTGGAGCACCTGGGACAGGTGGGAGTCAGGGTCGAAAAGGCTTGCCTTGTATCAACAGAGGTTCACTGACTGACAAAAGGAGAGTGACAGGACTGGGTTTAGATAGGAACAGGGAGCCAATCAGATAGCCTGCAGCGTCTGGCACCAAATGAGCGGGCACAGGTGATCCAAATCGATAATCATGACATGAAAATGTTTTAATGAAAAAGAAAGTGCCTTGGCTCGAGAAACATTGATCTAACTGTTAGATCAATGTTTCTCGAGAATCTTTTGTTAGATTCTAACATATAGTTACCAAGCCAATAAAATTAAAACATTAAAAGTAGAATTTCTACTATATATATATATATATATATATATATATATATATTTAATAATGAATTTTTAGAATAGGGAATGCATTCACTTTATAGATTGACAAATAACTTAAAACCTGGAATAAAATATGTGTTGCAATTCTCATAAAAAATATCTGGGAGTGATAGATGGCCAGAGAGAGAACGAAAAACAAAAGAAGAAAAAGAGAAATACAGAGAAAGAGAAGGAAAGAGAGATAAAAGTAGAGAGAGAAAGCAAAAAAGAGAAAAATGTCACGATTCTCTCACTTGTCCGCTAATTGCCCTCACCTTCGCTCACTCTTTCAACCCCAGCAGCCACTCGTTTCCTAATTATCCCTCTCCCTATCTAAGCACTCCATTCTAGGTCACTCTTTGTCAGTCCTCCGCACATGCAAGGCAAGCACTTTTGTATTCCGACAAGTTCCTGCAGCCTGCCTGATTCTGTCCCCGGTTTCCTGTATAGATCCCCTGTCCCTGGCTTGCCGATCGCCTCCGGTCACCTGACTTGCTTCCGATCCCTGACCACGCTTCGTTCCCCTGTCCCAGCTACCCGACTTGCTTCCGATCCCTGACCAGGCTTGCGACGCTGACTTCCCCGATCCCTTAATAAAGCATTGTGTGAACCGTTACGCATTTGGGTCCACTTCTTGTTCCGGTCGTGACAACAAAGAGAAAAAGAGATGGGATAAATAAAGAGAGTCAGCGTTTCAAAACGAGCCCGCTATTAATTAGGGGGAGTTTTGTCCGCCATTTGTCTTTTTTACTCTGCGGTTTTATAAGCATGTATGTGATTGGACGATTTTTTAAATTTTATTTTGGAGGGAATTAAAACTGGAATATTGTTAAAAAACCCATTTACAACAAAAAAGAATGAATAATTCAATCAAAATCCATCATAAAAAGTTTTATTTTAACAGTACAAGGACACATCTTGCAATAGACGGAATATGAAAAGACATAGAGGCAACTCCTGCTGTCAGTCATGTAGACTGAGTGTCAGCATCTCAGACAAATGTAAAAAAAAAGTAATAATAATAACAATAATGATGAAAAATTGAGCAGATCAAATCAAGTATTCTGTTAATATTCTATATGAAAAAAAATTATATCCAAAAAATTAACAATACACAGAAAAACAGATGGTCCACGGGAAGAAAACCTTTAAGTTATATTAAGTACATATATGGATTTATTTACATGAGAGTGAAATGGAAATAGAAATACATAATACATAAATTGACATCACAAAACATAAAAATAATTGTTGAAAAAAACTCAACAAAACCCCTATTTACATGTTGGCGACATGTAAATAAGAGCAATTTAAATTAGTCCCAACGGAATAAAACCAAAAAGCGCCCAAGAAATACATGTTGAAAACCAAAAACAGCTAAGATGCCCAAGGTAGACTAAAAACAAAAAGACGGAAGTCGATACAAAAGCTAAAATCGTATATAATTCTATCTCGGGATTATACTACAAACCGTCAGTCTGAAGCTTTGTAGGACAGGAACAACAAGAGCGTCTTTCAAAATAAAACTACTGTTGTGACTGTAAGGGAAATTATAGTTTGAATATAATGTACCTTTGTATAATTTTATCTTCAAAAGAGGCTTGACGAAGCCAAAGATTGTATCCTCTGAGGGCCTGCTAACTATTTATCAAGATGACCTTTGCTTTGGTGCCGGGAAGCCTGCTCAAGAGTTTTCCTCCCTACATTCCTTTCTTTTTTTTACTGCTCATTTATTATGCTCACACGGCGACCATCATTATTAGAAACTATAAAAACTCTAAACACACACAAACACACACCTTTAATACATTCGCCATCAGTAAATGATTTTTCGTGCTTTGCCATGCAGTGAGCAATGCGATAGCTTGCTTCAGTGGTGGCGTTTCTAGCAGTGACAAATGTTTTCAGGGTCTGTGTTTGTTTGCCGTACCTGGACACAACGCGTTTTAATGTCTCCGCCTTTCCAGATTCGTCCTTGAATTCATGTTCATGTTTCGTCTCGTATCCACACTTAACACTTGATGTGCGAGGTAGAACGCTCTCGAGGCATCATGCACAAAATGGCACGGTCATTTTTTGCACAAAGCCTCAGTCATCTGTCCACGCTGGCTGAAAAGAAAAAGATTTTTTCGCTGGAGGAGCGTTTGTGATTCGTTCATTTATCGCGCGCTGGTGTTTCTGTGGTTGGGTCAAAACACAGATCTTTCCTCCTCTCCTTGGCATCGTGCAGACACACGCTCACACACGGAGCAGAGGAGGAGGGGCGCTACCGTAAAGCCTCTAAGTAACACAGTGAGCAACTGAAAATGTCTGAATTTCACCTAAAATGCGCATGGAAAGAAAATCATTATTTTGCCGGGCGCTCGCGTGCCTCTGGTTAACCCCTTGCGTGCCACTGCTGGCAAGCGTGCCGTAGGCTGCCGACCCCTGGTCTAAACCAATCAGACTCTTTTCTTGTACCCATGTGATCTCACTTAAGCCAATCATGTGTTGTTCTATGCCTGTGCTTTCCAATAAATGAGTCTCTAGCCATAGGCAGAGCGCGATTCCTTCCTGAGACGATTCTGGAAGCACGCGCCTCTGATGGAAGGGCTATCAGAAACCTAAATCTCCGACTCAGAGTGTGTTCTTTTCTTCATCTTAATCCAATCTCAAGTTTGAACCTTGCCTGGGACGTCCGTAAGACGGATGTACGCTGTAGTGGCACTTGACCGATAGATATTTTGCAAAAACATCACAGCAGCAGGGTCGCAAAAGCCGAGAATAATAAATACTGACGTATCGAGGAAAATACTGTGTACTGGTTTCATGGGGTCTCAGGTGGGCTGGTTCCTGTGGTCCACGATAGCCTTCCAAAGTTTGCACAAGATACCGCCTCTGAACAGGAGACAAAGAGGACGATTGTCATTATAGCACATACAGTCCAGATTTCTGCGTTTTTTTCGGCATATTTATCTGAAACTTTTAGGATAATTGGTAATGAGTCTTTCACAATGCTGTGGAGAAGTTTTGGCCCACTCTTCTTTGCAAAAGTGTTTCACATCCGAGCATGTTCTAACATGAACTGCCTGTTCAAGGCCACACCACAGCATCTCAATTGGATTTAAATCCAGACTTTGACTTGGCAAATCCAGAACCTTTATTTTGTGGACTTGCTGGTGTGTTTTGGATTGTTGTCCTGCTGAATGATCCAAGAGCACTTGGGTTTAAGGACACGAATTGATGGCCAAACGTTTTCCTTCAGCATCTTCTGGTAACATCAATTCGTTATTCCGTCATCCACAGCATTGTGCTAGTCCTGAGGCAGCAAAGCAGCCCCAGATCATCACACTGCCACCACATTGCTTTCCTGTCGGCATTATGTCCTTTTTGTCAAATGCTGTGGCATTTTTTTTACAGCAGATGAAACGGGGTGCACACCTGCAAAATTTTGACTCTCAATACTCACAGAATGTGGGTATTGAGGATAATCAAGATGCTTTTTGGCAAATGTGAGAGGACTCTTTGTAAGGTGGGCTTAGGGTACTTCCCCAAAAGTGTGTATCTCTAAACCAGATCACGTTTCTGTTTCGAATATTGGTACCGCCCAAAGGGGCGTTTCTTTCTTTCTCTGTCTTAGTTCTGCCGAAATAAATGCAGTTTGGTGGGGGAAGGGCCCCCCAGAGTTAGGAGCGCGGTCAAGGAGACAGACGTGAGTAAGTTCCTCCTCTCCTGGCCCCTCCCCCTTTCCAACTGCAGTTGTAACAAGTCGAATGCCTGGTGTATCTTTTTTAGCGTTAGCAACTTGTAAATAGCTCACCCACATGTAAGAGGTCGATTTAGACCCCACACTCTTTGTGTTCTTTTGTGACAGCAGTGTTTTTGAACCGGGAACTTTCCCATGGATGCTACTTTTGTCCGGTGTTTTTCTTATAGTGTAGTCAAAAACCTACCAGCAAGGCCTGCAGTTCTTTGGATATTTTTTTGAGGTTTTTGCAACTTCCTGGATGCATCTTAGGTGGTCGACCACTCCTGGGAAGGTTGGCCACTATTCCCAGTTTTCTCCATTTGCGAAAAGTGGCTCTGACAGTGGTTCACTGCAGCCCTACATCCTTAAAAATGGCATTGTGACATTTTCCAGATTTATAGATTTCAATCACTCTTTTCCTAATTTCTTCTGGAATTTCTTTGGATGGTGGAATATGAATTGTGTTCTCGAGATTTCTTGGCTTGTGGAATTGAACTCAGCTTTACCAAAACTGTCACAGTTAACTTGGGATTTAACAAGGGGGGCAATTGCTGTTCCGCATAGGGTCAGATAGGCCTAGATTTTTTGTTTGCCACCTTTGTAATTGATATATATGCAAAAAAAACACAAAATTCTGGAAGGGGGGCAAATACTTTTTCACGGCACTGTATCTTCTTTCACATAATTTATCGGATTAACATCATTACATATTTATCATGTTCACAACGTCTACAATAAGGAATATATCCATATTATTTTTCACTGGAAACAATCTTTTCCCAGGGGAGTATTGCACGAAACCAAGATTAAGCCAGGATGTGTTTTATGTTTATTTTGGCGGAATTTACCCTCAAGTCGGTTGCAAGAAAGCGGTTTGAATCTAGTTTGGCTCAGTTACTATGGTGATTTGTCCTCTACAGCTGAGAGAGGCATGCATGGTTTAGGCGGCATGGCAAAAGGAGCAGGACACAAAGTCTTCTCAGTGAGATGCAGATGAACGCAGAGCAGGTGTCTGCTCACAATATTGTATGCTGTAATGGTTTATTCTTTGCTTCAATGTAGAATAGAGTGTTTCATTGTTTGATCATTTTAAAAACAATACAAAATAAAATAAAAGTTTGGAGCCTCACAGACTTGACCATCATGGGTTCTTTCTGGAATATAACCCCCACAAAAAAACAACATTAAAATAGTGATTATAGGCTATTGTCAGTATATATATTTCCAACTCCCATTCCTCTGTTCCATTGACACAGTGAGAGAAGCTCTTCATAAAGGATCCATGAGCCAAATATCATTACATCAATAAGAATACCTCAAAAGACTATAGTATACACACTGACCCTTTAAAATCGGGTTCAAACTGGGACAACATGAACCAAAATCAAACAAACACAACCTCAGTCCAAGACCCTTTAGATCGTCTCTGGTGACATCGTGGAGAATGTCGTGTAGCGTGTATTTCTCGCCGAGTATCTGAAGCGCAAAATTCAGGGAAAAAAAAAACAAACATCAGCGATCAATCCGGCAAGTGTCACACAGGGAAGTAAAAGGTATATCACCGTATGGACGGCGTCCTGGTCTGCACCATAAAGCCTCAGCCAGCTGCTTAGTTCTGCCTGGTGGTGTTTTTCAGAAGGTTGTGGATCCCGCGTGGGTTTGGAGAAGTTTCCTGGAGATTGGAGAGAGGTAAACGACCAAAATGTTTGTAGGAAAGGTGCAAAGTTTTTGCTTTTCTTCATTTCCTTCCTTCTTCTAATCCTTATTTCAATCCTTCCTTCATCCCTCTCTTTCTTTTTTATTTCATTCTATTTCTCCTTCCTACATTTCTTCCTTTCTCCTTACAATTCATTCTTTGTTTCTTCTTCTGGTTTCTTCTTTGTTTCTTCTTCCAATCCCTTCTTCCTTTATTTTTCCCGTCCATTTTTCTATCGTTTAGTCCATTTTTCCTTTCTTCATTCCTCTTTTCTTCTTCCAATCTCTTCTTTCTTTCTCTTTCCAATCCCTTATTCCTTTCTTCTACCAATCTCTTCTTCCTTCCTTCATCTCTTTCTTCCATTTTTCACTCCTTCTTTTATCTCTCCTTCCTTCCTTTATCCTTCCCTTCCATTTTTCATTCCTTCCTTCTTTACTTTCTTCTTCCAATCCCTTCTTCCAATTCCCTCTACCTTCCAATCTCTTCTTCCTACCCTCCATCCTCCATTTCCCTTGGTTTTTCTTTCTTTCTTTCTTTCTTTCTTTCCTTCTTTCATTTTTCCCTTTTTTCTTTCTTTCCTATCTTCCTTCATTCACCGATCCCTTTTTTCTTTCTTTCCTACCTTCCTTCATTCATCTCTCCCTTTCTTGACTTGACTTTCCTTCCTTCCTTCCTTCCTTTTTCATCCAATTACTTCTTCCTTTCTTCTTCCAATCCTTTCTTCCTTCCCTCCTTCCTTCATCTCACCCTTTTTCTTTCTTTTCATACTTCCTTTATTCATCTCTCTTTTTCTTTCCTTCCTTCCGTCATTCATTTTTCTCATTCTTTTTCATTCTTTCCTACCTTCCTTCATTCACCGCTCCCTTTTTTCATTCTTTCCTACGTTCCTTCATTCACCGCTCCCTTTTTTCTTTCTTTCCTACCTTCCTTCATTCACCGCTCCCTTTTTCTTTCTTTCCTACCTTCCTTTATTCATCTCTCCCTTTCTTGACTTGACTTTCTTTTTTTCCTTCATTCCCTTTCCTTCCAATCCCTTATTCCTTCCTTCTTCCAATTCCTTCTTCCTCCCCTCCTTCATACATCTCACACTTTCTTTTTCTTTCTTTCCTTTCTTCATTCATCCATCTTACCCTTTCTTTTCCTTCCTTCCTTCATTCATTTTTCCCTTTCTTTCCTACCTTCCTTCATTCACCACTCCTTTTTTCTTTCTTTCCTGCATTCCTTCCTTTATCTCTCCCTTTCTTGACTTGACTTTCCTTTTTTCTTTCATTCCTTTTTCTTCCAATCTCTTCTTCCTTCCTTCTTCCAATCCTTTCCTCCAATTGCTTCTTCCAATACTTTTCTCCTTTCTTCCTTCCTTCCTTCCATCATCTCACCTTTTCTTTTTCTTTCTTTCCTTCCTTCATTCATTCACCTCTCCCTTTTTCTTTCTTCCCTACCTTCCTTCATTCACCTCTCCCCTTTTTCTTTCTTCCCTTCCTTCCTTCGTTCCTCACTCCCTTTCTTTTATCCTTCTTTTCTTTTTCCCTTCCACCCTTTTTCTTCCAATCCCTTCTTCCTTGAGCCTTGTAGAACGAATGAACGAACTGAAGCCAAATTGTACTTATGCTATTGTGTGCGTTTTATTTCGACATGTCCCTTAATTACTGACCTGTAGCATTTGATCGCAGTCGTAGTAGTCTTATCTCTTGTTCCCTCTCTTCTAGGACTTGTTGCAGGATGGCCTGATATTCTTTCTCCTTCTCCAGAAGTTGTTCCAGCAGCCTGCCGTCACACAGGGGAAGAGTCGGTACGGGTGGGAAAACCCTTCCAGGGTACCGGTTTGTTTATGCTCCCGAGAACCTGTTGGTCTCCAGCTTCATCCTGCCCAGCTCCATGCTGACAGAATGCTGAGCATGATGGGACTCTCGGGAAACGGTGGAGCTGAGGGTACTGACGCCCGAAGTGACGGCCGTTTCGTCCCGGCTGGAGATTGTCGCCGGTCGCCTGCGGTTCGCCGGGTCGACGCCGGCGTCCTCGTCTTCACCGTCCTCCAGGTCGTGGGCGTCGCTCTCCGAAGCCAGGCTGAAGTGAGGCCTCAGCTCTGAAGACAAACCCATACCTTTACTGCACTGATTTTTTGCAATTCATCCATTAATCCACTATCTGCACCACTTAACCTCAATAGGGTCGCGGGGTGCTGGAGCCCATCCCAGCTGTCTTGGGGCAGTGGATAAGGGACACCCTGAACTGCATGGTAAGACACATAGACAACTCACTTGCTCACACCTAGGGACAATTTGAACCTGCCAATTAGCCTGACATGCATGTTTTTTGGAATGTGGGAGGAAACCCACAGAAGCACACAGAGAACATGCAAACCCTGTACAGCAGTGGGCAGGGGACACCCTCAACTAGTTGCCAGCCAATCGCGGGGCACACAGACGACTCACTCGCTCACACCTAGGGACAATTTGGACCGGCCAATTAACCTGACATGCCTGTTTTTAGAATGTGGGAGTAACTGGAGGAGACCCAGTCAAGCACGGGGAGAATATGCACACTCCGCACAGGAAGGCTGGTGACTGGTTTTGATCCCATGACCTCAGAACTGTGCCACTATTTAATGCAAATGACATTGAATGTGTATTTGCGAGTACACTTCGGTGTCGTGGAGGGTTTCTACAGCTAAAGCTGAATTCAAGACTTTTTAAGACTCTCTTTCTGTTGACTCTTCCTCAGTTTTTCCCCTCCTCTTTCAGCCGTTATAAGTTAAAAGGTGACAGAGGGGGAAAGAGAGAGAAAGAAATCCAAAGACAAATAGAAAGAGAGAAAAAGAGGAGAGAAAAGAGAAGGAGAGACAGAAAGAAAGGGAAAGCAAGAGAGAAAGAGAGAGCAAAAGAAGGTAAAAAGACGCAGAGAGAGAAAGAGACAGCGAGAGTGAAAGAGAGAGAGAAATAGTGACAGAGGGGGAAAGAAAAAGAGAGAAATAAATCCAAAGAGCGACAGAAAGAGAGAAAGAGAGAAGAGAAAAGAGAAGGAGAGAAAGAAAGAAAGGGAAATCAAGAGAGAGAGTGAAAGAGGAGAAAATGAAAAAGAAAGAGAGAGCAAAAGACGGTAAAAAGACACACAAAGAGAAAGAGACAGCAAGAGTTAAAGAGAGAGAGAGAGCGTGAGAAACAAGTGATAAAAAGAGAAATAGTGACAGAGGGGGAAAGAAAGAGAGAGAAAGAAATCCAAAGAGAAAGAGGCGAGAAAAGAGTAGGAGAGAAACAAAGAAAGCGAAAGCAAGAACAAGAGAGAAAAGAGAAAATGAAAAAGGAAGAGAGAGCAAAAGAAGGTAAAAAGACAGAGAGAGAGAGAAAGAGACAGAGAGAGATAGAGGGTGAGAGTATGAAAGAGAGAGAGAAATACAAGTACAGTGTCTTTGTGAGAGGCACCTGGCTTTGGCAACATCAAGTGGACATATTTCAACCTGCAGCTCGTTTTTCTCTTGCGCTTCTCTGAGTGTCGTCTCGCGGGCCGGATTCAATCCCTTAGCGGTCCTGATCTGACCCGCGGGCCACCTTTTTGACACCCCTTTTCTATATTATCCATACCTGGCACCAAGATGGTGATGGCGGTCTGCACTGCTTTTCTGATGATGTTGTCCAGTGCGAACATCCAGTGGGGCTTGATGTTGTGGTTTCGCAACACTTTGTTTACCTGAGAAACAAAATTACAAATTAAAGTTAAGTTAAAGTTAATTTAAGGGATTTTCCTTAAATTGTTATGTTCTCCACAAAATGAGGTGTACTGGATTATAAGCCGCACCCCCCAAAAGTGATCTTTTCTCAAATACGTTTCATACATAAGGCGCAGCTGACTATAAGACACATGATATTAAGACCACAATAAGAGCTACTATCTTTAAGGCAACGATTAATAAATCGATAAATATCACTGATTCAAATCTATTGTTAGCAACGGGAATCGAACTGGGATCACGGCGGTGAGGGCGCTTATCCACTAGACCACCAGAGGTATAGACGACATGTGAAAAGGCATTAGAGCAGGGGTGTCAAACAGCTAAGGGTTTGAATCTGGCCGCGAGACAATGCAGAGACAAATGAGCTGCAGTTTTAAAAATGTCCACCGGATGTCACCAGAAACAGGCACCACTCCCAAAGCAACTCTAGATGCGTTTCTTTCGCTTTCCTCTTTTTCTCTATTTTTGTCCCTCCCTTCTACTTTTCTCTGTCATTTTTCCTCTTTCTTTTCTCGCTCTCATTCCTCTCTTTATCTTTCTTTCTATCAGGTCTCTTTTTATCTCACTTTATTCATCTCTATTTTTCTTTTCTTTTTCACCCAATCTCTCTCTTTTTCTCTTAGTGTCTTTCGCTCTATTTGTTTTCTCGATATCTTTGTCCCTTTTATTTTTCTCTCTGTCTATTTTTCACTTGTTTTGTCTCTCTTTCGCCCTTTCTTTCTCCCTGTCTCCGTTTATCATCCCTCTCCTTTTTTCTCTCTCTCTCTCTCTCTCTTCCTTTTTCTCTCGTTTCTCTCTCTCTCTTGCTTTCCCTTTCTATGTTTCTCTCCTTCTATTTTCACTCCTCTTTCTCTTTCCATTTGTCTTTGGATTTCTTTCTCTCTTTACCCCTCTGTCACTATTTCTCTTTTCATCTCTTGTTTATCACATTCTCTCTCTCTCTCTCTCTGTCTTTCACTCTTGCTGTCTCCTTCTCTCCATGTGTCTTTTTACCTTCTTTTGCTCTATCTTTCTTTCTAATTTTCTCTCTGTATCTTTCTCTCATTTTCTCCATTTCTCTCATTTTCTCTCTCTCCATCTTTTTTCCTTCATTGCCCTTTCTTTCTCTCTTTCTGTCTCTCTCTTTCATTCACTTTTTATTTCTCACCATTTCCCTTCTCTCTTCATCCCTCTCTTTCTCTCTTTATTTCTCCGTTTCCTCTTACTCTTCTCATCTCTCTTTTTCTCTATTTTTGTCCCTCTCTTCTACTTTTCTCTCTGTCCCTTTTCCCTCTCTTTCTCTTCTCTCTCTCACTTCAAAATGTTTCTTTCTTTCTATCAGATCTATTTTTATCTCACACTTTTTAATCTCTATTTTTCTCTTATTTTTCACTCCATCTCTCTCTTTCTCTTTGTGCCTTTCGCCTTATTTGTTTTCTCGATATCTTTGTCCCATTTATTTTTCCCTCTGTCTCTATTTTTCACTCGTCCTGTCTCCCTTACCCCCTCTCTTTCTCTCGGTCTCCATTTATTATCCCTCTCCTTTCTCTCACTCTTTTCTCATTTTCTCTCTCGGTCTTCTCTCTCTTCATCCCTCTCTCATTTTCTCTCTATCTTTTTTCTCCAGTGCCCTTTCTTTTTCTCTCTTTCATTCTCTTTTTATTTCCCACTCTTTCTCTTCTCGCTTCATCCCTCTCTTTCTCTCTTTATTTCTCCGTTTCCTTTCCCTTTTCTCCATTTTCTTATCCCCCTCTGTCTATCACTATCTCTCTCTCTCTCTCTCTCTCTCTCTTTATTCCTCTTGCTTCTTTCCTTCTTTCTTCATCTTGAATTCACTAGTGTGGCCCCTATCAGTGTGCTTTTTCTAAGATGTGGCCCCCCAGCTAAAATGAGTTAGACACCCCTGCATTAGAGGATTGATATCTCATTATCACACTTTTTTTTTTACACGCCAGCCAGAAACACTAATTTGCATAGTACATTCTAATAGGTTATTGGTATTCTTAAGAAAAGCCTTTGGGTTTACTGCTAGGACTTTTCTTCAGTGGCTTTCTAATTTCAAACAACAGGTGGCACCAGCGCACCACTTTTTAGGCTTTGAAGAAAAGAGGGAACTTGGAATGTATAGGTTTTTTGGGTAAATTTCACACAATTTATTCTAAATAACATTAAGCTCAGTACTGGGTTAGACACCTCGGCAAATTAGGCGTTTGTGGTAGCAAACCACAAACTTCTGGTTGAATCTGAGACCATTCCTCTTGACAAAATTGGTGCAGTTCAGTTCTGACATGGACTTGTTTCTTCAGCATTGTCCACAAGTTCTCAACGGGGTTTAAGTCAGGACTAAAGCCTTAATTATAGCCTGATGTAGCCATTTCATTACCACTTTTGATGTGTGTTTGGGGTCATTGTCCCGTTGGAACACCCAACTGCGCCCAAGACCCAATCTCCGGGCTGATGACTTTAGGTTATCTTGAAGAATTTGAAGGTAATCCTCTTTCTTCATTATCCAGTTTACTCTCAGCAGAGCACCAGTTCCATTGGCAGCAAAACAGCCCCACAGCTTAATACTACCACCACCATGCTTGACAGTAGGTATGGTGTACTTGGGGTTAGTGGTCTCACCTTTTCTTCTCCAGACGTATTGCTGGGCATTGTGCTCGATTTTTATTTGTCTGACTACAGAACTTTCCTCCAGAAGGTCTTATCTTTGTCCATGTGATCAGCAACAAACTTCAGTCGAGTCTTAAGGTGCCGCTTTTGGAGCCAGGGCACGGCAGCCTCTCAGTCCATGGAGATGCAAAACACGCTTGACCGTGGACACTAACACCTGTGTTCCAGCAGCTTCTAATTCTTAACAGATCTGCTTTTTGGTGATTCTCGGTCGAATCTTCACCCTCCTGACCAATTTTCTCTCAGCAGCAGGAGATAGCTTGCGTTTTCTTCCTGATCATGGCAGTGACAAAACAGTGCCATGCACTTTGCAATTATAAACAATTGTTTGCGCTGTTTCTCTTGGGACCTGCTTTGAAATGTCTCCAAGTGACTTTCATGACTTGTTCAAGTCAGTGATTCGCTCCTTCAGATCCATTGTAGGATTCTATACATTTGACTATAAAGGATTGTATACGATTGAATACAAGTTACATTTATTGAGTGCAATGAAGATTTTCACTGAGTAGGTTATAGTTCAATGACAGGTCACGCTGTTCCAAATGCAGAATATTTTGACTAGGGAATATTGATAACAGGACGGAGGACGGCAGGTGATGTTTTGAGAACAAGGCCCTGATGACGTAGAAATACTTCGGTGTCGTTTTGAGTTATCCAGACATCGCGACGCCCAGGGGGGGGGGGGCTTCCTTGGCACGCCCATGGGAGGAGTTGAGATGCCATCTTGCGGGGAGACGTGGGCCGAGAGGAGAAAAGCTAGAGGACTTCAGAGATGGCTACACAGAGAGTCGAGCGACACTAATTAAACCAATTCGGCCATTTTCGATGGAGTACACTTAGTAAAATTGCTAATGAAATTAAATCTGCCCCTGAGTGGAAATGTCGGCTATTCTTGTTCATCATTTCCATCAAGAGTGTCAAGTGCTTTGTAAAAAATATATTTTGTTGGACAAGGACACAACTGGGTGGTTAGCACGCAGCCCATATATGCAGAGGTTCAGGGTTCAAGTTCAGCTACCTCCTCGTGCGGAGTTTGCATGTTCTCCCCTGAGCTTGCATGGGTTTCTTCCCACATTCCAAAAACATACAATTGGCAGGTTGTCCCTCTGTGTGAATGAGCGAGTGAATGGTTGTCCGTTTCTGTGTGCCCTGCGACTGGCTGGCAACCAGTTCAGGGTGTCCGGAGATGGGCTCCAGCACCCCCGCGACCCTAGTGAGGATAATCGGTGCAGAAGATGGATGAATGGACAGGTAAGCTGCGGACAAGAGGATGACTGAAACAACATTCCTTTTGGTTCGACGGGCTGGATTGATAAGCCTGAGAATGGAGCATAAGGCCCGCGAGCTGCAGTTTGCCCACCGCTTGGCTAAGTAATCTGACCTTTCTCTAGGCAAAGTGTGCCGTCATTACTGACACGTCCCCTCTTATTATCCCCCCTCTTAAAGGTGTTTTCATCATCACAATTGGTTGAAAAAAGTTTTCAAACACGTTCCTGATACTTACAGCATCCTGGAAGCCAAAGAGAACGACCTGCAGCTGGCTAATGGCCGTGCTGTCGAAATCTAGCTCCAGTTTAAGTTGCGAAAGGGTGCGAGCTATGATTCTTCTGTCGGCTGCCCGGACAAAATCGGCCAGGCTGACCACGAGAGTGGAAATGTGCTGCGGTTTCATCTTCATTTCTTCGGATCCCTGCGGGTTTCAAGAAACATCGTCAGTGGTGGGACTTGTGAGTTGAGACTTAAATAATATGTTTATACATACATCCTAGTCCAGTGACAAGAAATTCTCAAGATATGCCCGTGAAGGATTTTATACATTTGGCTATAAAGGATTTTATACATATGACTATAAAGGATTTCATACGATTGTCTCATAATGCAATGAAGATTTCCACTGAGTAGGCTTTAGTTCAATGACAGGTCAGGCAATTCCAAATGCAGAATATTTTGTCTAGTTCTGTTGATAACAGGACTCTGACGGAGGACGGCAGGCGTTGTTTTGAGAAACGCTGGGTGTTGTTCTGAGTACCCCAGACATCGGGACGCTCATCTACAAGATGGTGAAGCCCGGGGGGCTTCCTTGGCACGCCCATGGGAGGAGCTGACACACCATTATGCGGGGAGAAGATGGCCAATAAGAAAAAGCTTAAGGACTTGAGAAAAAGGGCTTCCCAGAGACTCCAACGTCACTAATTCGGCCGTTTTCGATGGAGTACACTTAGTTAAATTGTTAGGGAAATTAAATCTGCCCCCGTGTGGAAATGTCGGCTTCCTGTTCATCTTTTCCTTCAAGAAACGAGCGCATAAATTGTTGGGTGAATGTAAGTTGTGTTTGATTAATGGAGTCAGATAACTAATTCGAACAATTTGGTAAACGCTACATTTTGATATTAAATTCCAACACCCGACATATGATAGTAAATCCGAGGTTCGAGAATTTGCAGGCGCTGCCACTAGAGGGTAGCAGAGTGCTCGAGATTGCTCAGTGTCAGCACGTTTCCCGCCATTCGCACCTGACCCCGCATTCTGGTGTTGTGTCTTTTTAAATCGCATTGCTTACGTAACATAAACAGTCATTCTCCCTCCTCCACCATGCATGAACCTCCATGAGCAATCACTAACTTCCTCCATTGTAAATACTCATAATAAACTCACTTTTTATTTTGTTATTATCGCTTTATATATCTTATTACCGTATCTTTATTTTCAATTACTATTCGAGTATTTTTAGTGAACAGGGATATGTGTTTTATAGCTATTTAAGGTTAACCTGGATGATTTTGGCAGGCCGGGAACCAATTAATTTGTTTTCAGTTATTTCTTATGGGAAACATTTGTTCGAGATACAAAACATTCTAGAAACAAACTCGATCTAGGAATGGATTTATCTCTTATGTAGAGAGGCTACAGTAAATGTGTATTTCCTTCATGTCAAGAGCAGCAAACTGCATTCTACGGAGTTATGGGATTTATGACCAGATTTTTTTGCTATTAGAGACTAAAATAAAATGCTTCACACATTGGGAATAATGGTAAATAAATTAGAGTATTATCAAGATTGTATTAGGATTCTATTTCAAATTTCTATGGTGTTTTAAATGTCTTCTGATGTGTTGACCTTTATTATTGTGTTTCGTTTAGAATAGGAATAGAATTGACTATTATTAAAGACATTTTGACTATTATTAGGGACTATTAATTCACCGTTTACATCGTGGTCACTATCGGCCAATCGTGTTGCTTTTCTTTAAATTTCCAAACTCTTTAGAGTGGATCTGATTTTGTAACCTTGATGATTTAATAAAAAGAAAGGACAGGGTGGGATTTCTTATTTGAAGTTTAGGCTCCCTCCCCTGTTCTCCTTGCCAGTTTAAAATGCATTGATGTCTTCTCACCTTTTTGGAGTGTCTACTAATTTATAAGCTTATCAGTAATGCTTAGGGAAAGTTCTAAGTACATACTGCAATGAAAAATAAAGCATTGTAACTTAAGTGTAATGTAAAATAGTGCTGTAAGGGAAATTATAGTTGGATCATAGTTTGAATGTGCCTTTGTATAATTTTATCCGCAAAAGTACCTTAATGAAGCCAAAGATTGTATCCAGGTGGTGTTTGCATTCTTGCAACAATTCTATCATCTTGGGGCCCGCTAACTATTCATCAAAATGGCCTTCACTTTAGTGCTGGGAAGTCTGCTCAAGAGCTAGCCTCCCTTTCTACATTCCTTGACTTTACAGTGACTTCATTGTACCCTTTTTGTTACAAAGTTTCACTTTCCTAACTGCTCATTTATTATGCTCGCACGCCATCTAGCGACCAGCATTCTCCGCTTCATTTGAACATGGGATTTCTGTCTAAACCGATCAGATTTGTTTCCTGTTCTCATGTGCTCTCGCTTAAGCCAATCGGATGTGTTATTTTATGCCGGTAATGTCAATAAATTAGGAGCCATTGTGGGCGGGTGATTCCTTCCCCGAGCCGATGGAAGGGCTATCAAAAACCTAAGCTCCGACTCAGAGTGTGTTCTTATCTTGATCCTGATACCATGTCAGGTTTTAACCTTGACAAGTGCAATAATATTAAGCAGCATCATTATCCCTCGAGTGTTTTTAGTCCCTACGGGGGTATTCAAGAAACAAAACCAAACCTCACACGCATACTTTGAATTTCACAGACCAACCTGCGTGAGGGCCTCAGTCAAGTTGGCCACCACCTTGTCCAGGTCCTCAGTTAAGATGCGGTGCAAAGTGGCTCGCCTCTCGCTGTCTTTCTTTAGCATGAAGAAGCCTGAATCTTTCTCTTCAGGAGACGGAGGGGCACTATGGTCCTCAAAGTTCTCAACTGGGATGCTGGAAGGCCAAACAAAAGTACTTGGTGTCATCATTATGGAGCGCACAAGAGTCCGAACAAAATAATGATAACGGCATTGTCGGAAGTAATTGGGTCGTTCGGAACTGAATGAAGGGATCAGCATTGTGGGAAGTAATTTGGCCATCCTGAAATATAGTAACAAACGCATGCCCGTATGTATACAAAACGTTTGCAACTTTCAAGCTGAGTAAAAGTGAGACATCATTCTCTCTACTCTGTTATATATAGCAGCGTGACCACAAATGGTACGATGTGATAAGACCTTATGCCTTTTCATGTGACGTTGTATCTATATATAGGACAGCATATATAGGACACAATATCAACCACAGTTTACAGTCAAAGTGTAACACCTACTAACCTTGTAGTGACCAATAATTACAAAATAATATTTTATTTAGAAGATCATTAAACAATCTATGTTCATTATGGAGACACTTTATGATAAAAAGCAACAAAACAAACTTTTTACCAAGAAGCGCTAGCTAGCACCTAGAGCAATTGGATTGAATTAGCGGAAGGAATAGGCGGAGCTATACACAGGGTAGGACGCACGCACTCCTTTTTGCCCAGTGCCGTCTGCACTGAAAGTAAATATGTTGGTATTGTTGTTTGCAGTATTTTGGGACATATTTACAAAATAACTTTGCTTGCACCTTGTTTTAAAACCATTATTTTGAGAAAAAAAAATTTGAAAATTGTATTTAAGTTGTTACAAGTCAAGATATTTGTTCTTATTTGATATATTATGAGCCTCACTTTGAGGAAGCTGATTTATTTGTCCAACATCTTGCCGCTATGGGTACCTTCAAAACCCAAGAACCCTGTGAAAGACTGGGCGAAAAAATGAGAAAACATTTGTGAGTTTCCGTAGTTTTCACTCTTCTTTGTGCCTTGTAGCATTCGAATGCACTAGATCAGAGTTTAGAAACCCAACATTTTGACCTATAAGACTAAAAAAGATTTTACAGGGTGCTTGCGTTTTTCTTCTATTCAAGGATGAAAATGTTAAAATTAGGAAATGGACTGTAGGTTCAAATGCCAATCCAAACCCCCCAAATGACAAAGAACAGAGTTGAAGTCGAGCACTTCAAAGAATTTCACATACTAGCACGCGTCACAGAAGGAGCTTGATAGAGGTTGCAATGATGATTTCAGAAAGAAGGATCACAAGTAGAACATTTTGAAGTTACGGACACCAAGTTTCATTAAAAGGCTGATTTTAAGTTTTACTCACTGGGAGTATATGTAATAGCAGCACTTTATCGTTCAGGACAAAATATGTAAAAAACAAAACAAAACAAAAAAGCCATAAAAGTATGACAAAAAAATGACAGTCAGTATGAGTTTTAACACTCTTAGGTAAGAGGGAGACAAATTTTAAGTGGTGAATTTATAATCGTATGGGACACAGGCTCTGGCATTATTATTATTTTGTTGTTAAATAAGTTTAAAATGTGCTGAAGAGTAAGCTTTTGTCTGGAGAGCAGGTTTGTCGGTTTTATTGAATTTTGTCTTCGGTGTGGGACCCTTGAGAAATTAAATAAAATGTTTTGCTTTTATGGCTCTTTGGGTCAAAAAGGTTCAAATTATGTCCACTTATAAGGCGCACATTAATAGTCCAGAAATTACGGTAATTCCGTGTGTTGGAATAATACCAAATGTAGATTAAGATTCCTCAACTTTATTGTGAGGGTCTCATCTCACCTGAGGAAAAGTGAGCGGGGCCCCTTGGCATCGCGTTCGCTGTAGCAATTGATGCTAGGCTTGAAGATGAAGGGGTTGGTATGGAGGTCGTTGTCAGGGGAGACCGAGCCATATTCGCTGCTGCTGCTGGTATCCTCCACCACCACGGGCACTGGCAAGGAAATGCTTCGCAGGTACTCTGTCAAGGACCGGAACGGGATCAGGACCCAAATGTGTGACATTTCTCACACAAGCCTCTTATTTTACGAGAAATAGGGAGTCATGCACGTTAGGCAGCAGTCTGGCGTGGTAAGACGGGAAGCCAGAGACCGACGAGATCGACCCCATCTGCCAGAGCAGATATCGGACACATGGGGTCGATACCGGACAGGATGGGACAGACAGGATTGATATCAAAACAGGCTATTGAAATTAAACAGGACGAACTAGTCGGGAACGAAACTGGAAACCGATATTAAACAGGACAAAATAAACGGGAACGATACCGGACAGGAGATACCAACAGGAAACAAGAACGAGTCCAGAAAAGAGGTCGGCAACAGAGATCAGGCAGGAAAACAGGGCAAAACAGGTCGATGGCCGGGACGGAGGAGCAAAACAGAAATGGGTCCAGAAACAAGTCGGCAACAGGTATCAGGCAGGAAAAAACAGGGCAGGAGAATGTCGGATGGTACAAAGCTTGTCTAGCTGAGAGCATAGGTTCGCAGAACAGTCTGACGCTGGTAACAGGGAGCCGGGGGGTTTAAAAAGTGTCAGGGAGCCAATCAGCGACCAGGGCTGTGGGCGCCAACGGGGCAGCCGCTGGTGCCCCGAATCAGTAATCATGGCAACAGCCCAAGAAGGAAAGACACTCACCTGTGCCTGGTAACGGGGCTATGGAGAAAACAAACACAAATTACGTCAGTGCTCAACAGAGAAAAGTGATGAAGGTAGAAAACCAAAAGCACAGAAGAAAACGCGTACTCCTCACCTGTGAGGCTATTTTTACTCTTCTTCTTTCGGCTGGTGACAGTGAGGAACTCATCCGTGAGCAGGTCGAAGGCGGTGGCCCTGATGTCCGGGTCCGGCTCGAAGCAGCGCACAATAAAGGCCTTTGCTTCTGTTGACATAGACTCTGGGATCTCCGGGTGGATTTTGAACATGCCCACCTGCAGACAAACACAAAGCCTATTTTAAAATACTGAACTGAAGTTTAGGCACCAGACTCTCTTGGCAATGCACGTGCTAAAATGATTCCGTTGCTGTTGAGGAATGTTGACCTATGATTAGCAGTAAAACATTCCACAGGCACGAGGAGAGACGTAAATAAAATACCTCGAGTATGATTTACTGTTTAGAGGCTGATTTTTTTTCGGGGAAGATCCAAAAAGTATGCATGTTCACATTCGCCAATTGAGAAACATTTTTCATTTCAATTCAATTTCATTTGTTGTTTAAAGAGTCCACAATTAGACTTATATATTATACTTTATACAGTGAAGAAAATAAGTATTTGAACACCCTGCTATTTTGCTATTTCTCCCACTCGAAATCATTGAGGGGTTTCAATTTGTCATTGTAGCTGCATGTCCACTGTGAGAGAGATAAACTAAAAAGAAAATCCAGAAATTATAATGCATGATTTTAAACGATTTGCTGCAAATAAGTATATGAACACCAGTGTATCATCTAGAATTCTGACCCTGAGGGACCTGTTAGTCTGCCCATCAGAATTCCACCTGCACCCCGTGTATCATCCTGAATAAGATGCATCTGTTTAAAGTCCTTAGCTGCATAAAGACACTTGTCCACCCCATACTTTAACGTGGCAAAGACCAAAGAGCTGTCCAAAGACACCAGAGACAAACCCCACACAATCACTAAGACTTTAACATGGCAAAGACCAAAGAGCTGTCCAAAGACACCAGAGACAAAATTGTACACTTCCTCAAGGCTGGAAAGGGCTAAAGAGCAATTGTCAAGGAGCTCGGTGAAAAAAGGTCCACTGTTGGAGCAATCATTAGAAAATGGAAGAATCTAAACATGACGGTAAATCTCAATCAAAGTGGAGCCACCTGCAAAATATCACCTCAAAGATTGACCAATGACGTGCACCTTCACGATAAAAAAGGTAAAAAATTGGATTCTGTAAGGGAAAATAGAGGGATGAGGAAACCGAATCTTGTGCCTTTTCAAATGTAATTTAAATCCTTGGTGATTAAATGAAAACAGTTTTGGGCTTATTATTACCATTATTATTATTATTATTATTATTTTTATTGTGACTACTTCTAATATTATTGGTGAGCCAGCTCGCAAGATCAATATCGGACATTTAACCCATCTGTGGTACAGAATAGGTTGCCTGCCATTGGTCTAGTGATCTTAATATAACCTATTGGAACACTAACAAATATTTTCCAATATAATGTGATAAATAAAGCAATATTTTCTTATGGCCCTGTAACCATAAATGTAAGAAGCTGTTATTATTAAGTCCCCATCAGCGTCCTATATTGTTTTTTTTTAGTAAAAGTGAGCTAAAATCGCTTTATAGAAAAAAACATTAGCGATTTTCTACCATTGAATAAACTACAATAAAATCAAATCCAAGGAGAAGTAACAGTAAAAACAAATACACAATGATTCCTGGTGTATAAGCAGTGTCTGAAACTTGTGAGAAAAAGTTCCTGGACACCAGGGCAGACAACTCTGAAAAGTTGCCTGCCCAGCCATCAAGTTGCCTGCCCAATTTTCTCAACTTGAAACACAATAAGACGACTCATAGCAAAATTAAAAAAAACAATCTTGCAAAGTATTAAGGATTTGAGGATTACATTTTTGGACTTCTCTAGTGCCTTCAATACCATACAGCAGACCTGGGCAAATTACGGCCCGCGGGCCACATCCGGCCCTTTGTACGTCCCTGTCCGGCCCGCGTAAGACCAATCATAAACACCATAAATTAAAAAAAAAACAAAAAAAACTTTTATTTTGAAATTTTATTTTGACTACATATACACGTCATAGACGTAGCGCCTTTACGCGCGTATACACTTGAGTGAGTGAAGGTGATACTGTTCGCCAGGGTACCCTCAAGATGTCGGCACACCCCAAGAAAAGAAAAGTTGATAATGAATGCCGTATTTTCAACAAGACATGGACTGCCAAATATTTCTTTACATAAATTAAAGGTAAAGCAGTGTGCTTAGTCTGTGGTACACAGGTTGCTGTGTTTAAATAATATAATTTGAATCGCCACTACACGACCAAACATGAAGATGAATACAGAAACCTGTCTGGTGAAGAGCGTGCAAGGGAGTCTGATGCATTGCTAGCAAAACTACAAACCCAACAAGGATTTTTCACTAAACTTCACACTTCCAGAGATGCAGCCGTCAGGACAAGTTATGTAATTTCTCATAAAATCGCCAGAAAAAGTAGGGCATTTTCCGACGAAGAGTTTATTAAGGAGTGTTTATTGGACTCTGCTGAGCTGATGTGCCCAGAAAAAAAGGGCGCGTTTGAGAACGTTTCACTCTCCCGACGCACTGTAACGAGGCGGATTGAGGAAATCACGGGAAATTTAGAGCTTCAGCTGAAGAAAAGAGCGGCGGACTTTGACTTTTTTTCTCTGGCTTTGAATGAGAGCTGCGATGTACGTGACACCGCCCAGCTGCTCATCTTCTTACTTGGGATAACCGCAGACTTTCAAATCACGGAGGAGTTCGCATCCATGCAGTCAATAAAAGGGACAACCACAGGTAATGACTTGTTCAGAGAGGTAAATGCATGTATGGATGTATGGACATGTTAGAACTGAAATGGAACAAGCTTGCAGGTGTGACAACAAATGGTTGTCCAAATCTGGCCGGGAAAAATGTTGGACTTTTAAAGAGAATGCAGGATAAAGTGACAGAAATTAACCCTGATCAGAAATTGACATTTTTGCATTGTATCTTACATCAGGAAGTGTTGTGTAAGACAGTGTTAAAAATGAAACATGTTGTTGATTATGTCACTAAAATGGTTAACTTCATCAGAGCGAGAGCTTTAAATCACAGACAGTTTGTTGCTTTGTTGGAGGAAAATGAGGCTGAACATGGTGACATAAGCTATCACTGCACTGTTAGGTGGCTCAGCCTTGGCAAAATTCTGAAAAGTGTCTGGGACCTGAGAAACCAGATTCAGGAGTTCTGTGTTCAGAAAGGTCATGACGTCTCAGAACTTTCAGATGAAGACTGGTTGGCAGACCTCGGATTCACTGTGGATGTGACTGCACTAATGAACGAACTTAATGTCAAACTGCAGAGCAAGGGCCTTTTTGTGCATGAGATGTACAGTGCAGTGAAGGCTTTTATGAGAAAACTGCAGCTTCTCTCAAGCCAAGTGAAGGACAACATTCTGACCCACTTGCCAACACATAAGGAGACCAAAAGATCAGGCGATCACCTCCAAAAGTACTCAACCATGTTAGAAACATTGCATGCAGAGTTTTCAAGGCCATTTCAAAACTCTTGAGAGTGAAATGCACATGGTCTCTTCTCCCTTCAACTGCAGTGTGGATGATGCCCCAAGTGAAGTTCAGATGGAACTCATAGATCTGCAGTCTGACACACTTCTGGCAGATCACTTCAAGTCAGTCTCACTGCTGGATTTTTACTCCCTCAAAGAGGAGAACTTTCCACACCTGAGGAAGCATGCTCAGAGGATCCTAGTCCTCTTTGGATCTACCTATCATTGTGAACAGACATTCTCAGTTATGAAGTTTAATAAATCCAAACATAGATCCTCTATGACTGTTGACCACCTCTCAGCTGTCCTTCGCATAGCCACTTCAGACATTCCGCCAGATTCCAATGCCCTTGTTCAAGCCCAGAACAGACTGGATTATTCTCACTGAAGAGGTAACATGAGGTGGAGAACATTACAAGTTATTGTTTGTGGAAATTAACAAGTTAAAAATAAATTGCACTGGTTCAATGATTGTTTTTCTTATTTAACCAATACACCACAATTTCACATAGCCTAATATAAATATTTACAGAGTACTATATTCTTCTGATTATCAGCATCAGCTATTCAAAATATTTAATTTGAGCATTTTACAATGAAAGAAAGTTGGTGGCCCTCTGACACAATTCAGGTTTCTCATGCGGCCCCTGATATAAATTAATTGCCCACCCCTGCCATACAGCCTCTGCTACTGAGTAGGAAATTGACAGAGATGGGAGTTAGCTCACACCTTGTAGAATGGATTACTGACTACCTGACAGGCAGACCGCAGTATGTGAAACAGGGGGGCTGTACATCGGACACCGTGGTTAGCAGCACAGGATCTCCGCAGGGGACCGTTCTCTCTCCGTTCCTATTCATTCTATATACATCGGACTTTAAGTACAACTCTGAGTCCTGCCATGTGCAAAAGTTTGCCGATGACACTGCGATCGTGGGATGTATCAGAAACGGGCAGGAGGAGGAGTACAGGAAATTGATTCAGGACTTTGTCCGATGGAGCGACGCAAACCACCTGCACCTAAACACCACCAAGACCAGAGAGATGGTGGTTGACTTCAGGAGAACCAGAACTCACCCGGTTCCTGTAACCATCAAGGGAGAATGTGTAGAATTTGTCCAGACCTACAAATACCTGGGTGTGCAGCTGGACAACAAACTGGACTGGACTGCCAACACAGAAGCTCTATGTAGGAAAGGGCAAAGCCGACTTTACTTCCTCAGAAGGCTGGCCTCCTTCAACATCTGCAAAAAGCTCCTGAAAATATTCTATGAGACAGTAGTGGCAAGCGCCCTCTTCTATGCGGCAGCGTGTTGGGGAGGCAGCGTCAAGAAGAAGGATGCCTCTCGTCTCAATAAACTGGCTAGGAAAGCGAGCTCTGTTGTGGGCAAAGAGCTGGACAGCCTAACAACAGCAGCTGAGAGACAGGCACTGAAAAAGCTGAGGTCAATCATGGACAATCCATCGCATCCGCTTCACAGCATTATCTCCGGACAGAAGAGCAGTTTCAGTGACAGACTGCTGTCACTGTCTTGTACTACGGACAGACTGAAGAGATCTTTTCTTCCTCATGCCATGAGGCTCTTTAACTCCACCCGGCAGAGTAAAGGCCCACATTAAACCACACCACCTACATTGGATCTTACTGCATTATGTGTTCTGTGTAGCACTATTTAGTTAATCTATATAACATGCTAAAGTGGGCATTTGCACGTCACACTGGGTATTTGTATATTGTTTTCTTTTGGCTTTATTATTGTATTGTTCTCAGCTCAGGGATGCTGCTGGAAATGTGAATTTCCCTTAGGGGATGAATAAAGTATCTATCTATCTATCTATCTATCTATCTATCTAATCAGAATATATAACAGAACAACATTTTAAAATTAAGTTTATTAAGAATCTACTTATAACAATAATTACATGTATATGACTTGGCTGTTTTCCATCTGCCCTCAGTATGTACCTGTATTTACTCATCTTCATTCATGCAAGGTTTGCGTTGCGTCGTCTGCTACAAGCCACGTGAACTCTTTCCACGATGCTTTTAAAGTACGTTTACGTTTTGTAGCGTCATCAATGTTGTTAGCTTCTTTTGAATCGTTCCTCTGGGGCTGAGGTTTTGGCTTGATTGCTAACCACTTCTCCATTTTTCTTGTGTTCTCTTCGCATCTACTTTGGAAAATGATATGCGAATGCGCGACTTTATAACCCTCGGGAAAGTCTGGAAGCACGAAGTTATTCGATGCAGGCTTCTGATTGGCTGCATACTTTCTCATCTTCATTCATGCAATGTTTGCGTTGCATCGTCTGCTACAAGCCACGTGAACTCCTCTTTCCACGATGCTTTTAATGTACGTTTACGTTTTGTAGCGTCATCAATGTTGTTAGCTTCTTTTGAATCGTTCATCTGGGGCTGAGGTTTTGGCCTGATTCCTAACCACTTCTCCATTTTTCTTTTGTTCTCTTCGGGTCTACTTTGGAAAATGAGACGTTTTATAAGTTGTACGCCCGACATAAAAGATGCACGCCCCGGGCATCGGGGCAGACATTATCTCAGACACCGGTATAAGGCAATGATAAATCGAGATCATTTCTGGGGCCAAAGAACACCTTGGAGCTTGACTTCAACATAGGTGCCCTAAAATAACTAAATCCTGTTTTGGTGCACTCTCAGACCTTCGGCAGAGGAATGCGAGCCACGTTAACATATGGAATATTCCATGATTCACTCTTATACAGTAATGCGTTCCAGACGACCTTCGAAGAACTCAATGTTGGCACCAGGGAAAGGACTTGTGCAACAGGAAAACAAGCGTCTCATTCACGTCAGCGTGTTCAAAGAGAGAGAAACGCGAGCGGGGAGTGGAAAAACTCGTACACGTCATGCTTGTTTGTTGAGACAATAGTTCAAAAAATGTTTCTGCTTTCTCCTTGTGATAATTACGTCGACGTGTGTTCATATTACCCGAGGCGCAAAGACAAAAACGTCATGTCGTGTGATTTGGAAAACAAGTTCTGTACTACAATACTAGTGCAACAAATGGATGAATGGAGTGTAACACCAGTTACAGCCAAAGAATAACAGAACTTTGAGCTATTGGATACCAGTTCTTTCAGACCAATACCTATACTTATCGATCCATTAGTATAAGATATGAATATAGATAGAATTTAAGAATATATTGCGGCTATGGGAATTTTCCATCAAATTCTATGGAGTTAGGATAAAATTTTCATTCCTAAATTATTCCAAAATAATGTACGTACGTTGCCTTAAATTTATTTTTCATGTTATTCATTTCTAAGTCACACTTTTGTAAACAAATATCAATAAATCTACCAACTAATCAACCAACCAATCAAACCAACCAAACAACCAACCTACAAACCAATAAACCAACGTATTAATTTTGACACCGACCGACCAACCCACAAACTGACCAACTAATTGATCATTTGTTTCTACCATCTATCTATCTAACCCAAAAACCAACCAACTGATTTCACACCAACTAACTGACCAACTAAATGACTAACTAACTGACCATCTAAACTGATCATTTTCTACACCAACTACAAACTAACCAACCATACAACCAACTTAATAACCAACTGATCAATTTTTACACCGACCAACCCACAAACTGACCAACTAATTGATCATTTGTTTCTACCATTCAGGTATCTAACCCAAAAAACAACCAACTAACCAACCAACCAACCATTAAATTTTACACCAAATAACTGACAAACTAAATGACTAACTGACTGACCAACTAACCTATCATTTGCTACACCATCTACTAACTGACCAACCATACAACCAACTTACAAACCAACTGATCAGTTTTTACACTGACCGACCAACCCACAAACTGACCAACTAACTGATCATTTGCTTCTACCATCTACCTATCTAACCCAAAAAACAACCAACCAACCAACCAATTTTACACAAACTAACTGAACAAATCAATGACTAACTGACCAACTAATCATTTTCTACACCAACAACTAACCAACCATACAACCAACTTACAAACCAACTGATCAATTTTTACACCGACTGACCAACCCACAAACTGACCAACTAATTGATCATTTGTTTCAACCAACTATCTAACTAACCTCCAAAAAACAACTGATCAATTTTACACCAACTGACCAACCAACCAGCCAACCGAGCAACCCAACAATCAATTTTTCCACCAACCGCCTGAGCAACTGACCAACTAATCGATCAATATTTTTACGGACCTACCAACCATGCATAAAACAAGAAATATCGACAGATTATTTTATAATCAATAAATAAAAGACAACTAAAACATACTTTTCCTTATTTGTTAAAAATGATCTTTTTTAAAACAGCTGCCGAGTGTATGCTAAGGAAATAGCTTACTAGTGACCGTATTGTGGTCTCCTACCTTGAACATGGCAGCCTGTGGTTCCCCAAGTTCATAGAAGGGCGGTTTCCCTGTGGCCATCTCTATTATGGTGCAGCCCAGTGACCAAATGTCTGCCGGCTTGCCGTAGCCACGAGGACCCTTGTCAATAATCTCTGGAGCCATATATTGGAGTGTACCTGAAATGAATGAATACATTAAAAAACAACGAAAAAAACGAAATTTGGAGTATATATTGCATTTGCAAGTAAGGCCTTCTAAAAACAAAAGCACTAAAAAACAGGAAAATAAGTCGGCATAGGAAACGAGGTATTTTACTTTTTTTGCAGCCGAGAAGAAACTCTTGCTTTCTTGTTTGAGTTTCTCTAAATGACATCAGTGCAAACTTATTCACGCAAAAAAATGGAAGCTATAACTTGAGGGGATGTAGTAAATTTAAAATCCAACTGGTGTGAGTGTGTGTGTGTGTGTGTCTGTATGTGGAGTTAAACTTTGGAACAAATTACAGGATGAGTTCAAACAATGTCCAAATATTCAACTGTTCAAGAGAAAAAAAACAATATTGGCAAAGTACCGAGAGGAAGAAAATGGCGTCTGAATGACATGGCAAAAGGTAGATGAAAGCAAATCTACATTGTTATTATCATATTGTGTTGTTGTTGTAAATAAATACTGTCCTTGTTTTGAGCAACTCTATCTGCAGTTCCTGCCTACCCCACAGGGGTCCATTCACCCTCAAAACCTTAACAATGGCGGGTAGAAGCGGAAAGGCTTATAAAAGACTTGTCCTCAAAGTAAATTTAGATGCTTCTTCAATCCATCATTTAAACTAATGGTTCCCAAACTTTTCCAGGCTGGCGCCGCTTTGGTTCCCCAGTGAATTCCGAGTGAATTCTGAATAAAGAGCGCTCCTTCTTTGCCATATTTCCTCTCTGCGTATATTTTGGGGCGACGCCCAACGACGCCCTCTCCAAAAATCTTAAGGAAGTCAAAGGGGTAGGATTTAAAAAGCATATGCTTCTTCTTACTCCCTTTCGAACATGTACGATAACAGTGTGTCTTTTTTTTTGTTTCTCGATTTGATTCATTCATTAATTCAAGCTTTAAAGGGACATTTTGCATTGCCTCATGTTAGAGTTAGACGTCCCGCTTACAGAAATAACACACTTGTTAAACGAAGTACATTGTGTGCTAATAATAGCTTACAGATGATTTATTGTTTGTAAGAGCGTTAAAAAGAGGAGGCGGCTAATGTAAAGCAGGCCGCACTGGTATTAAACTTACTTTATGGTGGAAAAACCCAGCATATTTCCTTCCTCAATTCTTCAAAGAGAAATTTGGGAGTGGCAACAGGGGAGTCAAACCCTCTTTTAGCTCAGGGGAGGTGGGTAGGGTAGCAAAATATTTTACTCAGGTAAAATTACAGTTACTTCGGAACAATATGACTTAAGTCTAAGTAAAAGTACTGACTTCAAAACAAGGTGCAAGCAAAGTTCTTTCGTAAAAATGTCACAAAATAGTGCAAACAAGGACATCGCTGTATTTACTTCGACGCAGATTGCACTGGGCGCAAAAGAGACAGGAGTGCTGTGTGCAGGGATCTGCCCACCTCTACCGCTAACCCATTTAAGTGGAATTGTTGGGGTTTTATTCATTTACAGTTTCTTCAGTGGGTTTTTTATCATAAAGTATCTCAACAGTGAACATACATAGTTCAATGAGCATCCGTGTAAAGCACAGGTGTCAAACAGGCGGCCCGCGGGCCAAATCAGGCCCGCTAAGGGATTGAATCCGGCCCGCGAGACAACACTCAGAGAAGCGCAAGAGAAAAACGAGTCAAAGCCAGGTGCCTCTGACAAAGACACTGTACTTGTATTTTTTTTTTTCTCTCTCTCTCTCTCTCTCTCTTTCTTTTCCACCCGTTTTCTTCTACTCTGTCTCTTTCCCTCTGTGTCTCCTTCTCTTCCATTGTTGCTCTGTCTCTTTCTCTCTCTGTGTCTTTTAATCTCTTTTGCTCTAACTTCCTTTTTTCCTTTTCTCTCTTTTATTTTTCTCTCTTCAAACCCTTCGCGCTTTCTTTTCTCTTTTCCCTCCTGCTGTCTTTCTATTTCTCTTTGACTTTCTTTCTTCCTCTCTCTTTCTTTTCCCCCTCTCTCACGAGTTTTCATCTTTTGTTTCTCACGCTCTCTCCCTTTCTCTCTTTTTCTTTCTTTATCCCGCCCTCTCTCCATTTCCCTCCCTCTTTCTCTTATTTCTTTATCTCTCTTTTTCTTTCTCTTGAATCTACTAGTCCGGCCCCCGACAGAATGTTTGTTCTATCGTGTGGCCCCCGAGTTAAAATGAGTTTGACACCCCTTGTGTAAAGGGTTATTACTGCCAAAAAACGGATATGTTGGTTTGACCCTGTAAATTGTAGTTGAGAATGTGCCCTATATATACACCGGACTAAACCATTATTTAATATCATGAGAGTGTTACCTGAGCTTCACATGTACCAAGCAAAATTTTTATCCCCGATCCATATGTACTCACAGGTTCCCGACCCCTGGTACATAAAATTGCTAATACTTTTGCTTATTCTTGCTACTAATTTGAATTATTTATTTAAGTGTTTAATTAAAAAAACAATCCTAGTAAATAATATTCCCCAAGTAAGCATATGAAGTCAGGGTGTACCTGTGAACGTCTCAGTGCAGGGGTTAATCCCAGCCAAGCGCTTTGAGGTGCCAAAATCGGATATCTTTAGCACGCCGCTGTAGGTGTTGATTAGCACGTTATCGCCCTGAAGATTTCAAAAACACGCCATGACGAGTCAAGTGGGTCAACACACACATAAGGCATTCTACAACACAATTACAAGCAGCCAATCTTTACCACTTACCACTTCACTTCCAAAGAAAAGCCACAAATATAGTTTTCTCAGATGTAAATAATCCATTACCTTAATATCCCGATGTGCGATCTGATTGTCGTGCAGGTATTTGAGCCCCTCCAAAATCTGCCGCGTGTAGAAGCCGATAGTGGGCTCGTTGTTTTTTAGGGGTCCCCACTTGGACCTGAGTAGCGCAGACAAACTCCCTGCAGAGTGAAAAAAAAAAACCCTTTTAAATATACTGTATTTATTCGTTGCTATATTATCGCAAAATATTGGTGGTAACGGGATTCGAACCCAGGTCAGGGCGGTGGGAGCACTGAAAAAGCAAAAAGCATTAGGTCTTATCTCATAGTCACAATTCGTAGTCACGATACTGTCACGGTTGCCGTGGCGCCCAATTGGCCCCGCCCGTGTGGCACCAGTTACTGCTCATTGACAGATTGGCTTTCTGTGTATTTAAGTTCAGTACTCTCATTTTTCCTTTGTCAGTCCGTCAACGAACTTCTGCCGCGCATGACATGGGTTTCAACTCGGTCCCGTTCCAGTTGGTATTTCCTGTCCGGTATTGTTCCCGTTTATTTTGTCCTGTTTAATTTCGGTTTCCAGTTTTGTCTCCGTCTATTATTGTCCTGTTTAATATTTTCTCCAGTTTTCGTTCCCGTCTTTTTTGTCCAGTTTATTTTCGATATCCTGTTTCATTATCTATCCTGTCCCGCCCGGTCCGTTATCGACCCTATCTGTCCGATATCAACTCGTTCAATTGGTTTCGATCTCCTCGGCTTCTGGCTTCCTATCATTTCACGCCAGACTGTTGCCTAACGTGCATGACTCCCCATTTCCTGTAAAATAAAAGGCGTGTGTGAGTAACGTCACGCGTTTGGGTCCTGATCCTGTTCTAGTTCAAGACAGATACCAGAGACATGTTAATTTCCATGTGCATTTCACGCACTAGAATAGCAGTAAATCTGTCATTTACAATGTTTAGAATAGGTAGAAGAATTCAATTGAATTGATTGTCATTGTATCATGAAAAGCACAACAAATTAACATTTGTCTCTGGTACTGTGACTCAAGATAGCGTGATAATGAGATCTGTTGCCCTTTTTTTGTGAAATCTCTATCATTGGTTGCCCATTGGTTCACATTTGGTGTTCTCGCGGCCACAACCTGAGTTTGATTACCATCCACTGGCAAAGTTTGAGCTGAGAAAATGTGAAAGGAAATTTAAGCAAGTAATATGTTTAGCAATAGAATGAACTATGCAATGGCATATATCAGAAAATTTAATACTAATATTGCGATCATTTAAGATAAAAGTGTTAAAATCCAGTATGCCACTGTCCTACAAAGGGCAGCAGCAAGCAGATTGTTGCATTTCTAGTTATATGTTTAGCAATAGAATGAACTATGCAATTGCAGATTATATCAGAAAACTTGCTACTAATATTTTGATCATTTAAGATAAAAGTGTTAGGATCCAGCACGCCATCCTCCTCCAGAGGGCAGCAGCGAGTGATCGCAGCATTCCTAGTAGTATGTTTAGCAATAGAATGAACTATGCAATGGCAGATTATATCAGAAAACTTGCTACTAATATTTCGATCATTTAAGATAAAAGTGTTAGGATCCAGCACGCCATCCTCCTCCAGAGGGCAGCAGCGAGTGATCGCAGCATTCCTAGTAGTATGTTTAGCAATAGAATGAACTATGCAATAGCAGATTAAATCAGAAAACCTAATACTAATATTGCGATTATTTAAGTGTTAGGATCCAGCATGCCACTGTCCCCCAGAGGGCAGCAGCGAGCAGGTGGACCGGCGGATCCTCACAAATGCCTCTCATCACCCACAACTGACCCTCATTAGGGACCCTGTATATAGAAACTGTGACGACAGCACAGCTTCATGTATCCCCTTGAGTGACTCAGTACTTTCTGTACCTTGCCAACCGTGATTTCTGTCTAGACTGTGTTTTTGTTTATCATTTTCTCCTCTCCTCCCAAGAGTGAAAAGTGTTTTGTTAATTCCCAATGGCCCCCAATAGATTTGTCGATCAGCTCGTGTGTCTGCACCTGGATCCACCTCCGTAAAATGTACCAAATACAACTGAGTATGCGTTTTACCAGAATCTATGGATTTGGTGCCAAAACAAATTTTTGGGGGTACAAACTAGAGGGAAGATCTTGGCCCGACCCCGGCCCGTACTTAAAATGTCAATCATTAGGTGGGGCGGGTCGGGCTTCTCTCTCGCCTTTTTTTCCCTTTGTTGAGGTTTTACACAGCATGCACTTACTTTTGCTCAGTCATTATTTAGATTAAAAAATTGCGATCAGTTTAAGTCCAAAATCACTAAATCCAAAGAAATGTTCCTCCTCAATGTTGGGGTAAAAGACGCGCGACTTCCTCTTTCCACCTCCCTCACGTCAGACATACTTTCTCCTTCTTGCCAATAGCTTACAAGCTTGACAAACTTTTTGGCCAAATCTTTTTCACTATTTGCAGCTTGTAATCTGCAGAATTGGATTTTCTTTTCGGTGGCATTTTGTTCGGTTTCACCTGCGTTCACCGCACGTTGCCGACATGCGCACTTCGGCGCCAAACGTAGATCAGCGTGGATCAGTGAAACGGACAGTTCGGCACTGTGGTACGCACAGCCGAAGTATGGCTTCGCGTTTACTTGGACGGAAAATGAAAGCTTCGGGTTTATTTCAGCCTCGTTTATCAAAGTTAATCCGTTGGGTTCGGGTTTATATACCCGCGACTCGGGTCGGGTTGAATTTTTCAGGCCCGATTTGACCTCTAGTACAAACTGTAAGGTGGGCTTAGGGTACTTCCCCAAAAAGTGTGTATCTGTAAACCAGATGGTATCACGTTTCTGTTTCAAATATTGGTACCGCCCAAAGGGGCGTTTCTTTCTTTCTCTTTCTTTGTTCTGCCTAAATAAATGCAGTTTGATGGGGGAAGTGCCCCCCAGAGTTGGGAGCGCGACCAAGGAGATGGACGCAAGTTTCCTCCTCTTCTGGCCTCTCCCCCTCTCCAACTGGCAGTTGTAAAAAAATGTCGAATGCTTGGTGCATCCTTTCTAGCGTCTTGTAAATTGCTCTCCCGCAACATGTAAGAGGTCAATTTAAACCCCACACAAACCAAGTGTCAGCAGTCGGCTTACCTCCTGGCACCTGTTCCATAAAAATCTTTATGAAGCCATTCTCACTGATGGAGCCGAGGTACTGGACGATGTTCTTGTGCTTCAGGTGCTTGTGGAGGGCAATCTCCTCATGGAGGGGCTGTGAATACCTGGAAGCCAAAAATATCCTCATTATGTGATATGTTAGAAGAATGGGGGTCAATGTTTTTCTAATGCTAACAGAATGATTAAGTCGATTTTCACCGCTATCCTAAATCATAAGCTAACAAACACACTGCGTCTGTCAGATTTCATCCTTTCAGAATAAAACAGTCACATTTTTGCCGATTCCAGGTGCCAAGACATATGGTGTGTTAGCGTGCCAGTAACACTTGTTAGCTTGGCTTACAGACACATTTTTTTTATATATCTCTTTTTTACCTCACACATTAAACTTCCGAAGGACTAGCAGAGACGCAAAATTTTATGTACTTAATTTTAGCAAATGTATTAGCTCATGTCCTTCATGCAGTGTACAGTATTCCCTCGCTGTACTGCGGTTTGCTTTCCGGGGTTTCGCTACTTTGCTGATTTACACCATGCATTGTGTTTTGCGTTCTAATCACTGTTGGGCATAAAACTTTAAAAAAAGTAATTAGTTATACTAGTTATACTGACTGGTACCGCTATGAAGAGCTAGCATTTGCAATGGACCCCATATAAGACACACAGAAAGTGGACGAGAAGAAGAGGAAGAGACTTTGTCTGCCCATCTAAATGAAGCAAGAAATAATAGAAAGTTATGAAAAATGGAAGCGCATGTGTCGGCTAGGAGGAGGACGTAGCTATTCTTCAACAGCCTGTGTAAAATACGACAGTCTCGGAATTCGTGGAAAGAAATCACCCAGGAAAACCATCAACTTGGGCTCATGATGATGACGTCTGCCTCGCACATTTCCGAAGGGTCGTCAAAAGCCCACGTCATTGGGTCAGTTTTTCCAGAAACGCGACCAGTTAAAAGGTAAATGAAAATTTTGATTACTTCCTTTTTTCTTTGTATATCTACATTAGGTGCCTCTCATTTTATGTTTATATTGCAGTAATCTAATTTTAACACACATCTGTTTCAGGTTATAATGCTCTTTTATGATTTGTTAAATAAATATATATATTTTTGCGGGGCTTGGAACGGATTATCGCATTTACATTCAAAAGGTGCCTCACCTTACAAATGTTTCAGGTTACAAAGCTACTTCCAGATCAATTTGTAAGTAGAGGTATCAATGTAGTAAGATTACCCCCTTACTGAAAAATTATCACCGTTACGTCACGATATTTATAACGGTGTTATTCCGAACAATAAATCTGATTAACTAAAATGTCGCCCTGTCCCTTCTCTGCCTGATTGTTAAAACCATTCTGGTCTTATTTGTACAACTATGTAAAACAACTTAATGTACATGCAATTGTTTTTCAATTTGTGTTTTCCTAAATGCCATCATGTCAACAACAGAAAAAAATGAAACTTACATTTCAGCTTCAGATTCAGATTCAGATATACTTTGTCATTCTTGTACATATGTATACAGAACGAAATGTCAATACATCTGACCCGTACAGTTTCCTTGAATGTACAGATATAAATATGTAGTATTGAGTTGGAGTATTGAAATACGAAATAATATACTTAATAATTATAGCTATGAGTACTATACAGTAGTGCAAAGAGTGCAAGAGGAGCAGATGCGCAAAATGGGCAGTGAGGTAAACAAGTCACTTATTCCACAATTTAAGATAGGTGCAATGTCTCACCTGCTGTCTCTCTCCGGTATCTCCTTGATGGCCAGCCGGACCTGGTTGCTGAGATCTCTGCCTGCGTACACCACTCCAAATGTGCCTTTCCCTAGAACCACCCGCTCGCCGCGTTCGTCGTACTCATAGTCGTACTGCAAAAATGAATTTGTTCATTGTTATTGTTCATTGTAATTTGTTAAGTTGTGGTTTACGTGGTTTGTTTTCTGTTTTTATTTTGATCGTGACTCTCAGACAGGAAGTGACTTAGGAGTCATATTGGATCAATATAATTAAGACATTCTCATTGACACAAGGCACCATCACCATCACCATCAACACTCATCTGCTTCTGTTGATCTGCCAAATATATACTTTTGTTGATAAATATTTTTTATGTATTTCATCTAAATTGCGTTGTGTATTTTGTAATTCGTTTTTGGTGGGGTGTCAGACAGTGTATTTTCATTGTATGTTTCAGTTGAACTGTTTTGGATTAAAGTGGAGCTTGAACGCTCATCTTGACTCAGCACTTTATACTAGGAGACGTTAAGATACTGCTAAATTGTGTACAACACACAAGGAGAGCAGAACACAGGGACTCCGTGTGTTTATTGAAATAACCTTTCAGGACATTTTTTTTCCACAAAACCTCCAGGTGTTGTTTGTCTTTTGTTACAATTGTATCAGCTTAGGCAGTTAATCATCCCCTTCAGACCCGAGATGACTCAGAAGTCTTTCAGGGATAGCGCCTGGCTGTCTCACCTCCCTAAAATGTGCCTCTCCTCCTTATCTACTGTATGGTTCCTTAGAAATACACTGCATCATTGTTTAAGCGTACCGTAAATAATTTGCTTCTCTCTCTTCAGAGAGGACGAATCTTCCAAGGTGAGTTGAGCAGCTGGCCGGATACTTTAACCTTCGTTTCTCATTTAATTTGATAGTGTGACAGCTAGCGACCAGCATTATATCGTTTCGTGTAATCATGTGATCTTCATTAAGCCAATAAGACTTTTTGTTTTACGCCTGTGTTTTGAATAAATGGGCCAGTAGTTATCGGTTATGTGAGATTCCTTTCTGAGCCGGTCTTGGAAGCAGATCTAAGGAGGGATGCGCCTCCGATGAAAGAGCTACCCAACTCAATCTCCGACTCAGAGTGTGTTTTTTTCTTTTTAATAAAATCTCGGGTTTTAACCTTGACACTTATTTTCATGAAATTCTGACCGGACGACATTCTTAATAGGGTCAGGATACGAAACTCGTGTTGTTTATCCTACCTCTAAGGCGTCTGTATCGCAGTCTCCTTCATCTGGACCTCGCCACGCCTCCTCAGTGATGCTGTTGACTAGATTGCAAAACCTGAGAAAGAAATGGCAGCTGCTTAGTCAATAAAATAGAAAACAAAACAATAACAAAATAAATAAAATCAGACGCCGCCAAATGTTTAAGCCATAGAAATCGATTACATTTATTATAGGGTGGAGACACTAATCAATAATGATTAACTCATTGATTCTAAAATTATTCAAAACCTATTTCGAGTTTGAATATGAAATTCTTCAAGCTTTAGAATTACAGATTCTCAGCAATAAATATTCACTGATTTATTTAATGCGGGTTACGTCGTTTAAGGTGTCTTTATAAAGTAGAATAACTTCTCTATTAGGTGTGTGAAAACAAAGCCCATCTGAGTTCAAAGAGCATTTTTAATTGGTTTTCCCACCGGGCCATCTGGTCTTATATCACTGTTCAGGAGCCGCAAACCATTAAGAAGCAGGAAAGGGGGGGGCGGGGAGAGAGTAATTTCATGCTTGTGCTTGGGGATTTCAGTTAGTGTGCATGAAAATGGTGAAAATCAGAAAAGGACTGGTTCAAATACAATACAGTCCAAAAGAACAGTGTATTTTCAAATTACTGACAGCACTTTTAACCTTTCACAATAGAACATCAAAATATTTAAGAACTAAACCTCGTAGCTGAAAATCTGTTGAACTCGATTGAGGGGAATTATATTTATGAATCTTAAATGTTAAAAAAACAAAACACAAGGGCGCAGGATCGGGTCTGTATTAAAGGAAACGCTGGGACGAACTGATGTTGGCGGTAAACGGTCTCTAGTGGTAGCGTCTGGAATTTCTTGTAACTCAGATGTTCTCTCGCAGAATTTTGCTCGAAAGACGTCTTGTATCTTGAATTTCGCCTAGCTCGTATGTAGAGAGGCCACTGTATTTATAATAAACAAAAATTTGCAAAGATTTATTTTTGTTAATATCCAAAACCTATCAATTATTTTTTACTGGGACATTGATTGCCTTTGGAAAAAACATTTGCACTTTCAGCTCTCTATCAGATGCAACCAATAATGGGAAAAAAATATGCAGTTATACATAATGCCATTATTTTTTCAGTCACGGGGTAATCTGACGAATAACTTTTCCTGCTGCGACAAGGCTGTTATTTTTACGGTCAAAAGATGGTAAAAAGACACCGAGGGAGAAAGAGACAAATAGGAACAAAGAAAGAGAAAAAGAGAGACAGAGAGAGACAGAGAGAGACAGAGAGACAGAGAGACAGAGAGAGAGAGAGAGAGAGAAATACAAGTACGGCGTTTTTGAGAGGCAAATGGCTTTGGCAACATCAAATGGACATATTTCAACCTGCAGCTCGTTTTTCTCTTGCGCTTCCCTCAGCATTGTCTCACGGGCCTGATTCAATCCCTTAGCGGGCCTGATCCGGCTCGCGAGCCACCCGTTTGACACCCCTGCTCTACACCATAGGCGTCAAAATCACGGCCCGGCATACAATTATATCCAGCCTGTGAAATAATTGTATATCCATCTACTACAATGGCAGGGCTCCATGAAAGGCTGATAACTCTCAAACTACAGATTCCAGAATGCAGGGCTTCGGCTAACCCCACAAGACTTCCCAAAAATGTTCCTGCATTAATAGAGTTAGCTGTAGCCTCATGAGCGCTATCTACTGACAAACAACACGTCAGCCAGTTGAAAAGAGCAATAGTGAGTCTTTAGTGTCAAGAACTAGAGACGTAACTCCCAGGGACAAACTTCTATCCATCACGATGTAAAGGAAGGCTAAACGGAAAAAAGCAGGGTGCCATTTCTGTTGCTGTGGGTTATTTGGATGCTAAACCCTCACAACGGCCAAGCAAAAAGCTGGTCCGGAAAACGGAGCCTTTCAAAACCGAGGAGAGGCTGAATATTGTTTAACTGACATTGCCGGTAAACCTGTGTGTTTTCTTTGTGGAGCTAATTAAGGAACTTAATGTAAAACAGCCCTACAAGACAAAACATCAGATTAGGCTGAAAAACCTGAACGCAGAGCAGAAGATACAGAAAGTTGAAGAGTTTTGGCCCTCTGTGCAATTGAGTTTGACACCCCTGCTCTACACGGTAGCTTTGTAGAAGGAGACCAGAAGCTCCTGTTCATAGGTTGTTCCTCCTGAGAACCCTGGCAGACCAGTAGAGGTCGTTGAAATGTGCAAACTCAGGAGTGAGAAGGAGTTGACTCTGTCTCCGCACAGTCTCTATTGCCGATGAGTGGAGAGGGGTCTGTGTTTCCCTTCCTGCAGTTGAATGTCTCTGGGACAATGATATTGAACCCAGAGCTGAAGTCCAGGAGGAGCACACTGCTTTTCTCCAAAGGGTTCAGCTCAGCATGAAGAGTGGCATTTATCGCGTCGTCAATTGAGCGGTTTGCCCTGTAGGGCTAACTGATAAGTGTCCAGTGAAGGAAGAGTCGTCGTTTGTTTTCTGTACAGGCTGCCTTTTGAGACTCCTTGTGATTAAGGGCGTCACAAATAAACATGACTTGACTTGACTTGACAGTGTGGGGAGTAGGGAACCTTTGATGTGCGGGAACACCAACATCTCAAAGCACTTCACGACCATAGGCTTAAGTGGTATGATGAGCATTGATGAGTCACGTCCGCTGTCGTCATGTCTCTATTGTCGATGAGTGGAGAAGGGTCTGTGTTTACCTTCCTGAAGACGAATATCTCTTGGACAATGATATTGAACCCAGACCTGAAGTCCAGGAGGAGCATACTGCATTTCTCCAAAGGGCTCAGTGTCTGAGGGCTGAGTGTCCAGTGTGGGGAGGAGGGAACCTTTGATGTGCGTGAACACCAACCTCTCAAAGCACTTCACGACCATAGCCTTAAGTGGTATGATGGGCATTGATGAGTCACGTCCGCTGTTGTCATGGCGCGAGTCTTTGCATAATGCAGCGAAAAGAAGCAATAACGCCAAAATAAATCGACCCGTGCATGGGTTTGCTCGTCATGTGCGCCCTTACACACACGTGCGGCACCGCCATGTGCGCCGAAAGGCGACATGACGAGATGCTAAATCTCAGGTTGTGTATCGCAACGGTGTGAAAGGTCGGTATCTTGCGTAGGAGGTGCGCTTATGAACATATTGGAACACCGTCTGGATGGAGTATTTGACAATGATAGCAGCTTTAGCATATGCAGACACTGAAATTACACTAGCGAAAATGGAGAGTAGCAAATACTCGACATCGTAAAGGACTCTTCTCACCCTGGTCCCCTACCTTCCTGACCCACAGGGGCTAAAGGTCCAAAGGGATTAACAGGACTACTAACAGACTCAGCGACAGTTTCTTCCCTAGGGGTATTTTGTCCAGTGTTTTTGTCGAGTATTTTGTCTTTTTTTGATCTATTTTGTCAAACATTTTGTGGAGTAATTTGTCAAGTATTGTGTATTTTTTTGTTTATGTTGTCGTGTATTTTGTTACACTGGTTTCTTTTTTGTATGTGTTTGTCTTGCTGTCGGTCACCCCTCTCGAGGAATATGACCAGGGTAGGTAGGTATAGGTAGATAGATAGACAGACATATAGTATTTATTTAATATTTCGTCGAGATTTTTGTCATTTATGCGGTCATTTATGTTCTCCTGTATTTTGTTGTGTATTTTGTCAAATATTTAGTGATTTATTTGTCATGTTTTTTTCTTGTATTTGTCGTGTATTTTGTCCAGTATTTTTCCAGTAATTTGTCTAGTATTTTGTCATTTATGTTGTCATTTTTATTGTCCTGTATTTTGTTGTGTATTTTATAGAGTATTTTGTCATGTATGTTGTTGCATGTTTTTCATTTATGTTGTTGTGTATTTTATCATGTGTTTTGTTGACTATTTATTTGCGTATACAGTGGAGTATTTAGCAGAGTATTTTGTCATTTATGTTTTAGCGTATTTTGCTGAGTAATTTGTCTTTTTTTTTTATTCTGGCGTTAATTTTTTCAAGAATTTGTCAAACATTTTGTGGAGTATTTTGTCAAGTATTTTGTAATTTTTCATTTATCTGTCTTGTATTTAAAAAAAAATATTTTGTAGAGCATTTCCGAGAGTATTTTGTCATTTATTTGTGATGTATACTGTCTATTTCGCCGGATACTTGGTCAGATATTTTGTCGAGTTTTTAGTCATTTTTGTTGTCATTTATGTTGTTGTGTATTTTGTCAAGTATTTTGTTGAGTATTTTGTTGCGTATATAGTCGAGTATTTTGTCATTTACGTTGTAGCGTATTTTGCTGAGTAGTTTGTCTTTTTTGGCTATTTTGTCATTTATTTTATCAAGGATTTTGTAATTTTTCATTTATGTTGTCGTGTATTTTTTTTTAATGTTTTGGAGAGCATTTCCTAGAGTATTTTGTCATTTATTTGTTATGTATACTGTCTATTTTATCCGATACTTTGTCAGATATTTTGACAAGTATTTAGTCATTTTTGTTGTCATTTATGTGTCGCATATTTGTCATTTATGTCGTGTATTTGGTCTTGTATTTTGTTGAGTATTTTGTTGCATATATCGTCGAGTATAGTTGAGTATTTTGTCATTTATGTTGTCATTTATGTCGTAGCGTATTTTGTCAAGTGTCTTGTCGAGTATTTCCTCGAGTATTTTGTCATTTATTTTTTATGTATACGGCCTATTTTGTCGAGTATTTCGTCTGATATTTTGTCGAGTATTTAGTCATTTATTTTTCATGTTTTTTTCTTGTATTTGTCGTGTATTTTGTCGTGTATTTTGTCCAGTAATTTGTCGAGTATTTTGTCATTTATATTGTCCTGAATTTTAAAATACGTGAAAAAAAATAAAAGACAAACACACAACTACAAAATCCCATAATAAATAGATGACAAATTGCATGAATATATGAATAAAGGGTCTTTATGTCATAAATGTAGGTATGTAAGGATTTTATGTATGTAAATTTACTCATGGCATATATTTGTAGGTATTATTTTAATTTATACACCCATTTCTACATAGGGCAGGATTTGTCCTCCATAAAGTGGTATCTTTTACCGGGTTAATTACATTCTTATATTCTCAGCAGCAAATCGGATTTCAAAATGTCCATTCATTTCATTGGCGTGCTAGGCACAGTCATTAAAATATTCTCTGGGAAGACGTAGGGAAAAGTTCCAAGCTTGGTCAGAAAATTTCAATGAAGCCTTCACTTATTACAATTTGGGACAAGCTAAGACTTTACCACAAGGACCAACTTTTATCAGTTTTACATGGATATGAGAAGAAAACTGCTTTGGGGCAAACCAACCTTTTACAGTGCATCTCCGTGCAGAAATATATTTGGAAGTCCTCTGCATTGTGAAGTACGTAGAGGAAAGCGCTGCGCTCGTCAAACTTGGAGATGCTGCCGGATGATAAAAGACAGAAGTTTCGACTTAACAGAATTAAGCAGACAGTTGAAGTTATATACTATTTTATATGCTATTTTATTCCACTTATACTCAAAATACTTGTCCTAAGTTTGACCTCAGCCTTGAGTCAACTTTTTAAAAGGATGTCGTAAAAACGCCTGTGCTTTGGAATGTTTTCTTTGGTTTCAGTCTGTGCAGATAACAATGATTTATCACTTTGCCCGGGGGGGTTAGAATGTGTGTGTCGTGCCCCATTCTGTCCGGAGGGCGATGACCTATCACCCTTCTCCCAAGCTGCAAAGGACGATTGGGAAATTTGCATCAACACGGCGCGGACCAATCAGCCAGAGGCTTGGTCATGGGGTGTGTACATTCCATGTGTCATAAGAATGGGCAACCCCAGAAGCCCCCTTCATCTCCTACACACGATTGTAATTGGCAAGGATGAAAGATGTGTTCAACTCTTTGATTCGGCTAAATAAATTAATATGTGGACTATACTCGGCTCAATAACATCTCAGACATACGAGGGAAAATCCAATATACGAGCATTTCCAGATTCACCACAAGATTCAGCTTGTATCAGTCATCTCTTGCGTATCGTGTCATAATAGAACTGCTGCTGCGCTCGTGTTGTGTTTTTTTGTTGATCGCATTGTTTCGTGATTTTCAGTTACTTCCTATTGGGAAAACTCCCTCAACATACGAGCAATTTTAGTTACGAGCACGATCCGGGAACAAATTCATTTTGTATGTAGAGGTATCACTGTACTTAGAATGCGCAAAGTACAGACGATGCCCTACTTACGGACATTCGTGTTACGAAAAACGGAGGAAAATGGCAGGTTTGACAGTAATGAATTCAACATTTAGGACATACTCACAATATTTCAACTGTTTCCAACCACAAATCAAGTCCTTAATTCATACATCCATATTGAACAGCAGTCAAAAACGCTACACTTCACTTTCCGTATCATCGGCGTCAATGTCAGATCGCTGAAGTTTCCTTTAATCCTCGAGGAACAATAACAAGTGAATGCAATTTAGTCCATTACCGTGGCAACCACCAAGGACTACTACACAAAAAGACACGTCTGTATTGCAATCTGACACTATTCTCCACAGTATGCTTTCCCTGGCGCTGTTGTCTAAAAATATAGGGCTCACATTTTGTGCGATGCAGCACCTACCGTATTTTCAGCACTATAAGGCCTTTATAAAAGCCTTTATTTTTTTCAAAAGCTGACCATGCGCCTTATAATACAGTGTGCCTTATTTATGGATCAATATTAATTCGCAAAGTCTTGCAACTAACTTGCCGCCGCCGACTCGATTTTCCCCCGAACGCCAAGTAGTCCGCGGTGTATGCTGGGATTTATTTACCGGCTTTTCATTGGCTAACCAATGTGTCAATCATCATTTGAATGGATCACTATTGGCTAAAGTTATTCGGAGGTCAAGGGGAGGATTCTTTTTATCATTTACAGGCTGGCATTGGCTTGAACGGCAAAACAAAGCCTGCAATTGGCCCAAAAAGACGTGTCAATCATCAGTTGAATCGATCACTATTGGCTAAAGTTATTCGGAGGTCAAGAGGCGGATCCTTTATATCATTTACAGGCTGGCATTGGCTTAAACGGCAAAACAAAGCCTGCAATTGGCCGAAAAAGATGAATGCGTATAGCACCTGGCTGACGGCATACAGAAAGCATTTTTTTCTATTCTGTATTTGTAAATATTTTATTCTCCTGGATTTACTACCCTCACGGATATAAGAGGACATTGGCTGCACATTATTCAGATTCAGATTCAGATTTACTTTATAGAATAGAATATACCTTTATTGTCATTGTTACAAATGGGCTAACATATTGTGACAACGAAATTGGGCATGACACTCCAGTTTTACACATTCATAGTGAGGTATGAGCAAGAAGATAAAGGAACAGAGAAGATAATGTTATAAGACAAGGGGGATAAGGCTATAGTTATAATTTACATGGTATTTACACAAGAAATGTCGGCATGTGGGATGTTACATACAGGGTTGTCGTGATAACGTTGGTATCGTAACGGTTGTGCAATATTGCATTTGGTGCAAAGTCATCATAGTGCAAAAATAGTCAGCATGAAACAGGAAATGGTCAGACATTGTGCAATTTGAGCATTAAACGTAGTGCAGTCGACATGTGCAAGAACAAGACATGAGTAACATTATATTCGTATGAGGTAGTGTTGGCACGAGTTTTCAGGTTTTTTTTTTTTATTTATTTATTTTTTTTTTTGTGCGGTGTCTGTTTGAGCAGTGAACAAACATAGTGCAGACAGCATGTACGTGAGTACCATTTTACATACGTGTGAGGTAGTTTTTTGCAACAGTTTTCAGTTTTTTGTGCGGTGTCTGTTTAGGGTGGTAATGGCTGTGGGGAAGAAACTGTCTCTGAGTCTGTTAGTTTTTGCTTTGTGTGACCTGTAGCGCTTGCCGGAAGGCAGCAGGTCGAAGAGATGGTGGCCGGGGTGAGAAAAGTCCTTGATGATGTTTTCTGCTCTGCTTAGGTAGCGAGAGCAGGCAATGTCCTCCAGACTGGGCAGAGAGCAGCCGACGATTCTCTGGGCTGTTTTGTATTGTCATTCGTATACACGTGTATACAGAACGAAATGTCGATACATCTGACCCGCACAGTTTCTTTGAACGTCAGCCGGGATAGATAAGATTAACCATTATTATTATTATTAACCATTATTATTATGAACACAACACAACAAAACGACTTCGGTGAGCTACTCCGGGTTTTATATTGTCCCTGTATCTTGTTTCAGACTGAACTCGATGTTTCTGTGATAAGCGGTGCAGATAATGGATGGAAGGGAGCGTCTATTTTTAAATTAAACTCAATTCCAAGTGTTTATTGTCATATGCACAGTAAAGTTGCGAGCGAAAAAGAAAATGGAAACTAAGGAATGTTTGGCATTTCTTGAATCCCAAGACTTCAACCTTCCGAATGATGGAACGATGCATTTGAGTGACATCGTACGGACACCGCATCCGCACGTGTTCTCGACACGTATTTGCGTCTTTGCAAGCTTTGGGAATGTTAAGGGGGTAATAAGTTGGACTGAACTATCTGACTGTTTTGTCGACGTTCCCATTATAGCGCCTTATAATCCGGTGCGTCTTATGTATGTCAAAAATAGGACCAAAAACTATTTTTTCGGGGTGCGCACTATAACCCGGTGCGCCTTATAGTGCGGAAAATACGGTACTCACGTTTTCTGTCGGCGCAGTAGTAAATATGTGCCATCTTGAATGTTCCATTGATCTAAAAACAGGTGTGGTTGGCACCAGTTCTGCACCCGGCTTTAAATGTAAGCAAATTTCATGGCTGTCTCTGCGGCTTTTAAAAAGATTAAATCGAGTTTCATTCTTGAATTTGAGTGTGGGTTTTTTTAATCCAGAATTTACAGTATAAATCCGACCAAGCGTGTGACTATTCTTTTTGAGAACCGACATTTATGACGAGATAGAGACCTTTGTTATTGTCGATGAGCTATAAGGAGCTAGCGGGAGATACCATTAGCTAGATCTCCAAGAAGGCAGTGTCCATTTACAAGTACCTACAACTTGAAGCGGTGTCTATATATGGATCATCGTTGGGTACAACAAGAAAAGGACTAGCATACACTCTGTGGTACGGAATGGGGAAGCAGCAAGTGCAAATAACAAAGCCAAGGTAGAGTTTACACAGTGATTCTTCTTCATTAAAATAAAATACCCCCGTTTTGTTAGCATTCGCCGACTTCCTCCATGCTCAGTACTCATAATAACTTTGCATCTGATTGCGTTACTATTTCTGTATTTTCACGACCATAAGGCGCATATTAAAGTCTCGGATTTTCTTCAAATTGGGCGACGCACATAGCATCCATTGTTTGCGGAAGTACTCATGGATGATAAAGCCGTAGTGTATCTAGAAATTTGAAAGTCATTGTGCTAAAAACCTTACCTTCCCTCATTGAACGCTTTCAGTGTTTTCGTTCGCCATGGTGTGTTGATTTCTATGCTACGTAGATAAATTTGGAAACCGAGCAGCCGCAATATAATTGTAGATTAATGACTGGATAGTTCACAGGTGGAGGAAGCTGAAATACGATTTTATCTGTGTGTTTTTTTGTAATCAATACTTAAGTGCTCCCTGTGTACGTGTTAAATACATAAAAAGATCCAGCTATGGAGACGGTGCCTTTTATCGCGGTGCGCCCTATAGTGGTGAAAATACAGTATCTTATTTACGTTGTTCTACTTTTTTTTATCTTCAATTACGATTTAAATCTGGGCAGCACGGCGGCGCAGTGGTTATCGCGTGTGCGGCACAGTTCTGAGGTCATGAGATCGAACCCCCTGTGTGGAGTTTGCATGTTCTCCCTGTGCTTGCGTGGGTTTCCTCCAGGCACTCCAGTTTCCTCCCACATTCCCCCCAAAAACATGCATGTCAGGTTAATTGTCTGGTCCAAATTGTCCTTAGGTGTGAATGAGCGAGTGAGTAAATGTCCCTAGGTGTGAATGAGCGAGTGAGTTGTCTCTCTGTGTGCCCTGCGACTGGCTGGCAACCAGTTCAGGGTGTCCCCTGCCCACTGCCCGAAGATAGCTGGCATGTGCTCCAGTACCCCCGCGACCCTACTGAGGATAAGCGGTGCAGATAATGGATGGACGATTTGAATCTATTTTTAATGATCAGAAAGATGTGTTTCGTAGCTATTTAGGGTCAACTTGGATGCTTTTGAAAGGCCAGAAACGGATTGTTGAGTTTTCAATCATATCGTATCTGGAAAATTTGCTCATTACACAAGCAACTTGAGATACAAGAGCAATTCTGGAACAAATGAATCTTGTAGGTAAAGGTATGACAGTAAAAATAATAAGAACAACCTTAACACACCAAAAAAATCTCAATTCCCAATTCTAACCAAAGTAAAATGCACAACAAATGTTTGTGGAGCCTGCCATTGCGTTTAATTGGTTTGAAGCAAGGCTGAGTGGGCTCAGAGAAGAGCTCGTTCCCTAGCAACCTGCGAACCTCCAGATTTGTCGATGCTGAAATGCAATTCCTCAGAGAATGGCGGCTTGTCAAAACACACAGCGGCGAGTTTGTGGCAATAATATGCACCTGCTTTGCAAAGCCTTGATGGTACACGCGTTATTTGCTTGTAGTCGCTAGCGTGTTTTCGTCGTTGTTGCTAAAGTCTTTATTACACGTTTTACCCCGGAGTCCCGTTTTTAATCTTGTTGCATACATTGTTATCAATTACAAAAAAGACAATTCAATAAAACTCAATACAATAATTCAATCTAAAAATAAATCTGGCTGCAGTATTACAAAAGAAACTTTGGAATTAAGGAACGCCTTACGCTAGGGGTGGTCAATCTATGGCCCATGAGCCACATAAGGCTAGCCAAATCAAAATGTTGGTACGGTTATATACAGGTTAAGTTAAGTCATGTTTATTTGTGACGCCCTTAATCACAAGAAGTCTCAAAGGGCTGAACAGATTACGGATTATTGTTACACTGTCCCCTTATCTAAAACCTACATCAGGGCAAGGAAAACCTCAAAAACCTCAGTCAAGTCAAGTCATGTTTATTTGTGACGCCCTTAATCACAAGAAGTCTCAAAGGGCTGTACAGACTACAGACTATTATTACACCATCCCCTGAACTAAGACCTACATGAGGGCAAGGAAAAACTCAAAAGCCTCAGTCAAGCCATGTTTCTTTGTGACACCCTTAATCACAAAGAGCCTCCAAGGGCTGCTGAGACCACAGATTATTGCAAACTGCAGACTAATATTACACCATCCCCTGATCTAAAACCTACATGAGGGCAAGGAAAAACTCAAAACCCTCTGCAAGTCAAGTCAAGTCATGTTTATGTGTGACACCCTTAATCACAAGGAGTCTCAAAGGGCTGCACAGACAACAAACTATTCCAAACTACAGACTATTATTACAGCATTCCCTTATCTAAAACCTACATCAGGGCAAGGAAAACCTCAAAAACCTCAGTCAAGTCAAGTCATGTTTATTTGTGACGCCCTTAATCACAAGACGTCTCGAGGGCTGTACAGACAACAGACTATTATTACACTGTCCCCTGATCTAAAACCTACATGAGGGCAAGGAAAAACTCAAAAACCTCAGTCAAGCCACGTTTATTTGTTTAGCCCTTAATCCTTAATTAAAAGGAGTCTCAAAGGGCTGCAGAGACCACAGACTATTGCAAACTACAGACTATTACTACACCATCCCCTGATCCAAAACCTACATGAGGGCAAGGAAAAACTCAAAAACCTCAGTCAAGTCAAGTCACGTTTATTTGTTGCACCCTTAATCACAAGGAGTCTCAAAGGGCTGTACGGACTACAGACTATCATTACACTGTCCCGATCTAAAACCTACAAGAGGGCAAGGAAAAACTCAAAAACCTCAGTCAAGTCAAGTCACGTTTATTTGTTGCACCCTTAATCACAAGGAGTCTCAAAGGGCTGTACGGACTACAGACTATCATTACACTGTCCCGATCTAAAACCTACACGAGGGCAAGGAAAAACTCAAAAACTTCTGCAAGTCAAGTCAAGTCATGTTTATTTGTTACGCCCTTAATCACAAGAAGTCTCAAATGGCTATGCAGACAACAGACTAATATTGCACTGTCCTCTGATCTAAAACGTACATGAGGGCAAGGAAAAACTCAAAAACCTCAACATGAGGAAAATGAAGAAACCTTGAAAAGAAACCGCACATTTTCTCTCTGTTTATTTCTCTATTTTTTCTGTTTCCAATTCTTTCTCCTAATTTTTTTTTTTTGCTTTTCACTATTTACAAAAAAGGGTTAGCTGTTGCGGGTGTTAAAACAATTTGCTTTACCCGACAATAAAATATCTAAATACAGTAAATAAGATGGAACCACAATACTCCAAAACCGTACTGCGCAACAATGCGATCGTGTAACTGACCTCACGCCTCTCACCGACTTGGCCTTGAAGTTCCACTCGTGAATTCCCTCATTCTGCAAATAAACACACAATCAGATATTCTATCCATCTGAGGAACTGGTCAAAAGAGCATACATCATATTCATCAACTGGAATTACAGCCACTGATTGGCGATTTTCTGTGAAATTCCAGCTTTGTATTGCTGCAATCGCGGCAAGAGGTGCCAGTAGATGGCTGTGTGGCATCACTCGGATGCTGATATCAGCACAGGTTTTGAGCTGGCTGGATAGATAGATAGATAGATAGATAGATAGATAGATAGATGGATAGATAGATAGAGGGGGGTAGGGAGGGATGGATGAATGGATGGATTGAGAGCGAGAGAGAGGATACGATAGATAGATAGAGAGAGACAGAGAGAGAGGATAAGATAGATAGAAAGAGAGAGAGAGGATAAGATAGATAGATACAGATAAAGAGAGAGACAGAGAGAGAGAGGATAAGATAGATAGATAGAGAGACAGACAGAGAGGGGATAAGATAGATAGAAAGAGAGATATAGAGGATAAGATAGATAGATATAGATAGAGAGAGAGACAGAGACAGAGAGGATAAGATAGATAGATACAGATAGAGAGAGAGAGGATAAGATAGATAGAGAGAGTGACAGAGAAAGAAAGAGAGGATAAGATAGATAAGATAGATAGAGAGAGCGCCAGAGAGAGAGAGAGAGGATAAGATAGATAGAGAGAGAGAGATAGATAGAGAGATAGAGAGAGGGATAGAGAGATAGATATAGATAGATAGAGTTAGAGATAGAGAGATAGATTGATAGTTTATTCATCCCTGTAGGGAAATTCACACTACTATTCCAAGTACGGACTATCCGTAGCGATTGGTAGCAATGCTAATATAACAAGTACTGCTGTTCCCTGTAATAGTATCATATTTCAATACATTAAGTATTTTATAGTACTAGGTTGACCCCACTAGAAGTCTTTCAGTAACGTGTCTGATAAAACAAAATGGAAGCCGACGTCCATTTTTACCGATATTCGGAGTTTTCATCGGAAGTATTTCAGAATTTGCTGCAGACTGACATAGTAAACTACAGTAGATTGGTAGTATTTGGTAACACTGCGTGCGTTCATAGGAATTCAGTCGAAATACTAAGTTGGTGGAAACACATTAACAGAGCATTTAGCTCAAATGAGGTATTTGTCACTTTTATCACCTGTTTAGCTCGTTGCAATATTTCCTTTTTTGTTATTTATTTTATCTGCGTATTGGTTTCTTTCATTGCAGTGTGTCATTTAAACCTTTACAAAAAAAACAAATAACTTTCAGGACCACAACAGAAACAGGACCCAATTGCGTGACATTTACCAGACGTTTTATTAAAAGAAAGAGGAAGTGCTACGCCCACGATCCGGTGTTCGCTGGACGCGGGAAGCAAGTCGCTTTCGGATTCGGACTGGGATCCGAACACGCGGTGTCAGGGACGGAAAAACTGGTCGATAGCCGGGACTGGGAGAGCAAAGCGTGGTCGGGGTCGGAAACGAGTCGTAAACCAGAACGGGAGAGTAAATGTAGTCGGGGACAAAAAGAGGTCGTAAGCCGGGACGGGAGAACAGACGTGGTCAAGAGCAAAACAGGTCGTAGCCGGAGACAGACGGGAGCAAAACGGGACAGGTGGGAGTAAGGATCGAAAAAGGCTTGCCTAGTATACACTGAGGTTTGCAGACGGACTGACAAAAGGGGACAGACAGGACCGGGTTCAAATAGTGACAGGGAGCCAATCAGAACCTGCGGCGGTTGGCGCCAAATGAGTAATCATGACAAATAACATTTAAAATAGCCAAGATAAGTTTTTCTGTGCTAGTATACACAAATTGTAATTTAATGGCAAAAATTAAGTAAAAAAACATTTTTAAAATGCAAATGGACAATTATTTTGCCCATTTTCAAGCATATGTTCACTGCGTTTATTAAAACCACTTCCTCTTTTACAAAAATAGCTTCACATTACCACGCCATCCCTTACCCTTAGACCCTCCTTCTCACTCCATCTCACTATACCCGCTCAGAGTCTCAGCTCTATGGAGAGCAGAGCATTCAGCCGCTCTGCCCCCCAACTCTGGAACTCATTGCCGCCTGACGTCCGGGACTCTACTGTGTTTTTATTTGCTATTTATTACTTGTTTTATTGTTGTTTAGTAATCTATGTATAGCGACTTTGGGTGTCCTGATAGGTGCTTTGAAGTAGAATGTATTATTATTATAATTACTATTGAAATAGCCAATAGGGTGACTGGCATATCATTCCAAAATTTGAATACCAGAGACATTACACTCGAGTGCTTGTGAATCATAAATTTCCAGACAATGAAAAAGAATGAGACCTTGTCATCGGGAGTGACATGCCAGATAGACACGGTGTTGTCATCCACGTCTTTGTTTATAGACAAATAGGAAGGCTGGTAGACTTTAGTAGGCTCCAATATCAACACCTGGGCAAAGAATACAAACCGGTTTTAGAGACTCTATTGTCTATTCCACAATCAAGCAGGCTTTTCTTCTCTTATCCCAAAACAGTGTTGTATTTTGACACTCGTTTACTGTATTTAGAAGTACCGACTGTCTGCCTTGCGACACTTACCGGAAATCTCACGGAGGAGACATCTTTTTTTGTGGCCTCAACTAAAAAGTCCATCCAAAAGTCCATCAGTTCCAGTTTAGGGGCCGGCTGTTCCACACAGGGCTTCTTGAAGTGCTGGTAGATCAGGATTGTCTCCACCAAAGAACGAAGATACCTGAAAGAATTGTATATTTCGATTAGAGCTGGGCGATCTTGCGCCAAAATATTTTTTTCCAATTGCAACTTAGAAAATTCATTGATGTCTTCTCTCTATATTTCGGGTGTCTCCTCAACGATAGACTTCAAGAGGGAAGACATTTTATGTACCAAAGCTATTAGTGAATGGTACTGGTATCAACTATTACTCTAGATTTTGAAAAATCAATACCGGTATGATAGCGGTTATGGATTTATCAAATTCTAAAAACAACAATAAAAATGTTACAAAACTTGAAATAAACTTAAACATTTTTATGGGTGGGTGGTCTGCACAGGGTCAGGACTAATTTGCATCCAACATGTTTTAAAAATGTGCAAAACGGAAGCTTTTGTTTTGGAGAACCTATCCGATGTATAAATAAATATATACAGGTTTAAGCCATACAAATAAATGAACACATAAATAAATCACTTAATATCTAAATAGATGATATAAATGTATCACTCTTGCTGTGTCACTGCCCTGTGCCAGCACCCCTTGATCTCCAATGCCATATCTTAGAATAACGTCTTTCATACAATATTGTGAGCAGACACCTGCTCTGCGTTCCCCTGCATCTCGCTGAGAAGACTTTGTGTCCTGCTCCTTTGTCATACCGCCTAAACCATGCGTCCCTCTCTCTCTCTGGCTTGCTTCCTCAGTCAGCAGGGCTTTGATCAAATCGTTGAGTATTACTTGTGGTTAGCACAATTGCCTAACACGCGAAAGGACCCCAGTTCGAAAACAGGTGGAAACATTTCCCTGCCTGGAGAGGGATGGGTGACACCAGGCTGTACTTGCTCAGGACACACCACAGGAAATGGTGCCCCTACAACCCTAGTGGTTAAGGGCTCACCCCACCCACATTCTGTCGAGTATTTTGGATTCTGTCGTTTATCCCGACATGTGTTTATTTCGTGCATTCTGTCACAAATTCTGTTGTGTAGTATGTTGTGTATTATGTCAAGTATTATGTTGCGTAGTCTGTCAAGCATTAGCTCCTAGGGGTGCACATTACAAACAAACTCACCTGGTCCGTGAACACTGCATCACTGGTTAAGAGGGCACAGCAGCGCCTGTACTTCCTGCGGAGGATGAGGAGAGCCCACCTGCCCCCACCATCCCTCATCACATTCTACAGGGGCACCATAGAGAGTATACTGACCAGCTGTATCTCTGTGTGGTGTGGAGGCTGCAGCGCTACCGACTGGGGTAGTGTGAGGAGGGTAACGAGGACAGCAGAGAAAATAATCGGGACTACACTTCCCTCCATTCAGGACATTGGCCAGGAGCGCTGCTTATCCCATGCTAAGAACATTACCGGGGACCCCTCTCACCCCCATCATGGTCTATTCACTCTGCTAGCCTCTGGGAAGAGGTACTGCAGTGTGCGGTGCAGGACCACCAGGCTCCGCAATAGTCTAGTCCCCCTGGCCATTAGACTGTTAAATGGTCAATCTAACATATAGTTAACTTAAATCTAAACGGCTGCTAATCTGACTTTTGCACTAGTGGCAGTTTTTTTTATAGCTGGCCACTCCTTGCACATTTGCTCTCTGCACTATTGTACTTACAGTGTTATTGTTACAGTGTTAATGTTACTGTGTACCTGACTTGTTAACCTGACTGCCCATCTTGCACATCTGGTTAGCTCAGGGGTGTCAAACATACGGCCCGCGGGCCGGAACCGGCCCCCAAGGAGGTTCGATCAGGCCCGCAGGATAATTTGAAAGTGGAAAAAAATTTCCGCTTTTTTGAACCCCAAAGGCATTCCGACTTAATTGCTCTGGCGCACCCTGGGGGCTGTTAGAAAAATTGGCCGCATTGTTCCACAAGCTGTAGGGACTGAACTGCATTGAACTTATCTTGCAGTATTTACAAAAAAATCAGTTATGTGGGCAAATTATTTTAATCTTCTAAAAATGTTACTTAAATGATAAATATAAGCATGGTTTTGGACAAGTAAATTGCCTAAAACCCAGGAGCTTTTTTTTTTTTTGGGGGGGGGGGTTCCGCCCTGGTTTATTCCCGGATCCTGGCTATTTCAGCTGAAAATGAAAATCTCCATTCTGATCCCTGTATATGCATATGTGTAAGTGGTTCAAAAATTCCTTTCTTTAAAAGTCTCATTTAATCTTAAAGTGCATTACTATATTTTTCTGTACCAATTAAAGTTTTGTGCCTTTAGTGGGATCAGTTGCAATGCATATTTGTGAATGATAAAAGTAAATTGCACATTTGTCTAAGGAAATATGAGGTGTTTTATGAAATGTTTTGTAAAAGGATAGTTCATTACATTTCAATATTTTCCTAATGTTCTTGTGCTTCTTTACACCAAAACAAAGGAAAGACATGATAATTTTGTTATTTATAGCAGAGTATGGTATAATTTTAATGGTCCGGCCCACTTGACATCTCCCTAGGCCATATGTGGCCCACGATGCGAAATGAGTTTGACACCCCTGGGTTAGCTACTCTTCTTGCACTATCGGCACTATGGTAAATACTATACGAAGCCGTAACACAATACAGCTTTATTTATATCTGTACACTGAAGGAAACTGTGGGAGTCAGATCCATCGACATTTCGTTCTGTATACACGTGTACTAGAATGACAATAAAGTAGATCTGAATCTGAATCTGAATTAAGTCGTGTACTATGTCATGTATTAATTTGTGTATTAAATCGTGTATTCTGTTGTGTATTTTGGCTTGTAGTTTGATACTAAAAAAAATATTCAAAAGAGATGTGGGTCAATCCAACTGAGCTTTTTCACCTATTGGTTGATCGATGGACTCCCACACCTTTCATCATCACTCATCAAGCCAGAACGGGAGAGTAGACGTAGTCAGGGACAAAAAGAGGTCGTAGCCAAAGACAGACGGGAGCGAAAACGGGACAGGTGGGATAGGTGAAAAGCTCAGGGAACTGGGCCGCCTCCTCATTTGAATAACGTTTTATAATGACTAAATACACAGAAATATACTTGACTAAATAAATACCAAAATAAATTAAGGACAAAATATATGAAAAAATGCCTTGTTATATATTTAAGTATTATGGGATTTAATTAGATGTTTCATTGATTTATATGGCATATATGTTCATTTATACATACCTTTGTATGTATTTTGTCAACAAAGAACTGCCGTCCCAAAAAAACTACCAGTGTTTTTTTTTTCCTTTAAGCGAAATAAGAAAAACGTTCGCATATGCCAAGCTAGCTTTTCAAACTAAAAGCGGAGCACGAATTACATTCCCGACCCCTGCTGGGGATGTAAAGAAACCAAACATGTCATTTTATCTTTCTTTTCGACTCACCAAATGGGCGCTTTGAGTTTAAAGAGCTTCTCGGAGGCCTGGATGACGCGGGTGTTGTCGCAAGCCAGGATGCTAGCGCCCAAGAAGAAGCCCACATCCCAATAACTCTGTAACTTGTCCAAACTACCTTTTTTCCCCAGTAGGCTGCTTAGTTTCACTCCTGCAACAAGAAAACCACATTGTGGCTAAGGACGGCACAGGGGTTACGTTTAAATCTGCGAAGACGGGAAGAATAACATTAATAAAAGAAGAATATTTTGAGCATTTGATTAAACTAATTAGGAGGCTAATGCTATACTGCTCTTGAATCTCCATTTTTTGAGATAGATAGATAGATGTACAGCTAGCTAAATAGATAGATAGGTATATAGATAGATAGATGGATAAATGTATAGCTAGCTAGACAGAGATAGATAGAGATATATGGATAGATGTATAGCTAGCTAGACAGAGATAGATAGAGATAGATAGATAGATGTATAGCTAGCTAGACAGAGATAGATAGATGGATAGATGTATAGCTAGCTAGACAGAGATAGATAGAGATAGATGTATCGCTAGCGAGACTGAGATAGATAGAGATAGATAGATAGCTAGACAAAGATAGATAGAGATAGATGTATAGCTAGCTAGATAGAGATAAATAGAGATAGATAGATGGATAGATAGATAAATAGATACTTTTTTCATCCCCGTAGGGAAATTCACACTTCCAGCAGTATACTTGTGTTGAAAAATAAAATAAAAGATATAGAATACAAAAATACCCGATGTAACGTGTTGCTTTAGAGTAGTTAAATAGTGCTACGGAAAATTCACACTGTAATAAAAATAGGGTAATATGCAAATGTGGGGTTGGGGTTCAATGTGGGCTTTTACTCCCCCGGGTGGAGTTAAAGATTCTCAAGGCATAAGGGAGAAATGATCTCCTCAGTCTGTTCGTGGAACAAGACTGTGACAGAGGTCTGTCGCTGAAGCTGCTCTTCTGTTTGGAGATAATGCTATGTAGTGGATGTAATGAATTGTCCATGATTGACCGCAGCTTGTTCAGTGCCCGTCTCTCAGCTACGGTTGTCAGGCTGTCCAGCTCTGTGCCCACAACATAGCCTGCCTTCTTCACCAGTTTTTTTTCTTAGTACTGCCTCCTCAACACACTGCTGCATAGAAGAGGGCGCTTGCCACAACAGTCTCATAGAACATTTGCAGATGTTGAAGGACGCCAGCCTTCTAAGGAAGTACAGTCGGCTTTGTCCTTTCCTGCATAGAGCTTCTGTGTTGGCAGTCCAATCCAGTTTATTGTCCAGCTGCACACCCAGGTATGTGTAGGTCTGGACAAACTCTACACATTCTCCTTTGATAGTTACAGGTTCCGGGTGAGGTCTAGTCTTCCTGAAGTCCACCACCATCTCCCTGGTCTTGGTGGTGTTCAGGTGGAGGTGGTTAGCGTCGCTCCATTGGACAAAGTCCTGGATCAATTTCCTGTACTACTCCTCCTGCCCACTTCTGATACATCCCACGATAGCAGTGTCATGAGAAGATCATTTTGACTAAGTAATTTTGTAATTACCGTAAATTCCGGACTATAAGCCGCCACTTTTTTTCCAAATGTTCAGCCCTGCGGCTTATCCAGTGAAGCGGCCAATTTATGTAATTTTTCTAACGTCCGCTTACGATTTAGACCGGTGGAACATGTGCTGGAACACATGCGTCGAGGAAAATTTAAACTTCTTTATTTATGCAAAACCTGTCTATATGACAAAGGTTCTTTCAGGTGGTGAGAAAGAAGCCTTTGTTAGCGACGGCTTTCTGGAGGAAGATGAAGACGGCATACCACGAATTTAACAATTACGGTATGCTTTATTTAACAGATATATTGGATGCGTTGCGCGGGTGTTCATAGTAGCGTGTTGGTCCCTTTCAAAGGCACGGTTTGGGATGAAAGTTATATTATTATTATTAAAGCTTTGAAAACTCTTTCGGTGTACCGTCTTTCTTTGTAAATATGTGTAACCATGTATAATATGTATTTGCAAATGTATATTTTTGTAATGTATTTATTTGAGACACTTATGCAGATTTTCACGGGCGAATAAGAAAGAAGGGACAGAGCAAACGCGGGCTGATGGGAACTGGGAACGGGTAAAGGTGAGTGTTTGTGAACGCAGGAGACAATAGTGGATATATATTTTTCCCACCCTTACCTTTGGAAATATACACTTTTTTTCCTTGGATTACTTTCAACGGGCACCCCGACTCTGCAGGTCTGCATCAAATGATAAGTAGCTTGCTCTATCCGCTGCAAGTATCAGCCCAGTGTTGCAGTACCGCCAGGAATGGTGCATTTGCACTGATAGCTTCGTAAGCCTTTGTCTAGGACCTTCACTCAGTCCCTTGGCTGGGAACAAGTGTCACTACCCATTGGCTGTGAAATGTATCATAAATTGACTGATAATCGATATAGATAATTGATATATGACATGTAATTGATCATAGAACAATGAACCTATAAGAACTCCCCCCGTCATTAAAATTGTTCGCTCAAAAAAAAAAGCATTATTTGATGAGGACACATGCGGCTTATATACTGATGCGGCTAATGTATGTACTAAGTCGGTTTTCCTCCCGAAATGCGGTGGGTGCGGCTTATAATCAGGTGCGCCTTATAGTCCGGAATTTACGGTAGCTCAGATGCTGAAAAAGTGGGGGGTAGAAACCTATAATACTTAGCTCTCGTCTTCCATAGACTACCTATGAATACTCCTTGAATCGAGTGTAGTAATCACACAAATCTCCACTCACCCACTTTGCGGAGTTCGAAAGACGTTTCAAACTGGTGTCCAGCCGCAAGGAGCAGAACGGCGTAGTTGATGCCAGAGTGCAAGGTCGGCTCGGATTCGAAACCCATTTTGAACCTCCACAGATGAGGACAGAGAACATTGATAAACATAATTCATAGAAGAAAGGCGTCATCGCAATTCGTAGAGGGAAACAAAAGATGACTTGTCACAGCTTGTGGAGTCGGAAATTGCAATTAGACACATATTGCATTGGGGGGCCACAAAACGACAGAAGCATATTTAATCTAACGGGTGATAATGCTCTGCTGAGGCTATGTGTTGCGACAGGCCAATAACAGCCAGGTGGGACATGCCGTATGAGATACTTCTACCAAAGTGAGAAGTTGAAACCGATTTGCATTCGGAATTGCCAATTTAATGTTGTCACTGCAACAAAATGCCTCGAGCAATCCCAAATATTATCCATCCATCCATTATCTGCACCTCTTACCCTCAGTAGGGTCGCGGGGGTGCTGGAGCCCATCCCAGCTATCTTCAGGCAGGAGGCAGGGGACACCCTGAACTGGTTGCCAGCCAGTCGCAGGGCACACAGGGACAGACAACTCACTCGCTCATTCACACCTAGGGACAATTACTCATCCGCTCATTTACACCTAGGGACAGTTACTCACTCCTTCATTCACACCTAGGGACAGTTACTCAATCCTTCATTCACACCTAGGGACAGTTACTCCTTAATTCACACCTAGGGACATTTACTTACTCCCTCATTCACACCTAGGGACAATTTGGACTGGCCAATCAACCTGACATACATGTTTTTGGAATGTGGGAGGAAACCGGAGGAGAACTTGCAAACTCCACGCAGGGAGGATGCGGTAGCTGGACTTGAACCCCGAACCTCTGCACTAAGGGGCTGCGCGCTAACCACCCGTCCGCCGTGCGGCCCTGAAATCCATTCATTTTCCGAACTGCTTGTCCCCACGAGGGTTTAAAATTTTTAAGCAAATTAGACCTTGATGACAAGTACGAAAAATAATAATAATAATAATAATTTCCTTGTATTGTCATTCTGTGTAACAATGTACACAGAACGAAATGTCGATTGCACCTGACCCGTTGTAGCGAGCCGATGCAGCCGCAGCCAACAGAGGGCGCCGCCGACCACTTTTTAAGTCTTAGGAATGACTCGGCCGGGGCGCGAACCCCGACCTCCCAGTCTCAAAGCGGGCGCCTTACCAAAAACATAGAAAAGGAAGAATTAACAAACACGAGTCGGAACGTCCGCTTCGCAGTTCAGAGGGGTCAGGTTCAATTCCAGCTACGAGCCTCCCTTGTGTGGAGTTAGCCTGTCAGAATTAGAATTGTCTTTATTGCCTTTGATAACAGGACCTCACTGTAATGTTTTTTCCGCCGCTACCAGCATGTGGTGCTGTGGGAGGTCACCCAGCATTCACCCCAAAGAAGAAATCCGGCTTCCTCTTCCTAGTTCGTGTCGACAGACGCTCCCTTACTTAGCTCACTCAGCATCCACCCAGAAGAAGAAATCGGGCTTCCCAGTTCGTGTGTAAACATACCATATCTCCAGCGCGCTAAGAACTTTGACATTTTTATTGTTTAATATCTCGTGCATCCATTCAATATGGTTGGTGTAAAGTGTAAAGAAGAGGCGCTCGCCTCTTGAAATGAAAGTAGAATAAGAAAGCTTGATGCGGTTGAGAAAATGGTAGGATCGCTTTTTTTCGTCCATTCTCTACCCAGCTTTCTCGTTTGCCCACGTCCCTGCATCCTAGACACATCATTTTTGTTGGGGACGCATTGTGCCAAATCAAAGTACGTCCTCGGGATGCAACTTTTTTGAGACCAAATTGTCATTATTACCCGATTACTTTTTTTTTTTTAACAAAGATTTACCGCACTCGAAACTTTTCGTCTGGCAGATCCGCCATTGTTGTTTTGGTCTCGCGCCGATCTCGGCAAACGAGATCTCGTTTCTTCGAGATGACGTCATTGTTTTGGTGGTTGTATGTATGCCTCCGTAAAAACAGTTGGTATTAGGTGCAAATCAATAAAAAATTGGTAATTTCTTTGGTGTTTATAATAAGTCGAAACATAATACAGAAAGTGGTAACAACGGCAATAATTCCGGCACGAAAAAACAGCGGAGAAATTCTTCAGAAGACCGCGAAGGCAAGGAAAACACGTGTTTTGAAGCGAACGATTCAACAAAAGATATTAAACAAAAGAATACTCCTAGCAAGAAAAGGACTTTTCTGCCAAAATGGACTCTATTATATTCCTGGTTACGCTATGAGGAGGATGATAATGGAGAGTACATGTTCTGTGATGCGTGCACCCAGCGTGACAAAAAAAACTGGATTGCATAAATCATTTCGCAATACGAACTTTCAGAAAAGCACATTGGATCGGCACAACAACATGAAAACCACAAATTAGCTATGGAAATTCCGTTGCTGTAATTGGACATTGAGAAGGCATTACAACTGTGGCGCGACAGCAAACCACGAAGAATATATGAACTGAAAAATCTGAAGTCATTAAAACTGCATGAATATGTAGACTAATATTTCAGCAATATTATTTTGTATAATGTACAATATTTTTGTGAACTGAAAAATCTGAAGTGATAACTGCTTTGTATTACCAATTAACTGTGATGATTAAAACTGAATGAATATATAGATTTATATATTTATTTATATATTTGTCGCCGATTAAAAATTTCAACCCCGATAACACTACATTTTGGGGACCCATAGATCTCTGTTGGGACCCATAGATTTTTTAGCATGCGAGTCCCCGGGATCCATCACTTTTCAGAGGTAAAATGAACACTGTCTACCACAAAGAACATCTTAAAGCCCATCTTCCAAAAGTAAGTTAAACTTTATTTATCTTTATAGAGCATATTAGAACAAATTCAACTTATGAACGATCGTCCAGAACCTATATCGTTTGTAAGTAGGGCAGCGTCTGTAGTCAAGTCAAATTTATTTGTGATGCACTTAATCACAAGAAGTCTCAAAGGGCTGCACAGACTACATACAACCAAAACAGGTTTCTACTTAGCAGCTTTTGAGTATTGCGGGCCTTTTTGAAACGCAAGCCCCGCAAAAATGAGGGATTAAGGTGTTTAAATGTATACCTAGCTTCTTTAGCCTAGATGGTAAGGCGCCCGCTTTGAGACTGGGAGGTTCGGGTTCGCGCCCCGGCCGAGTCATTCCTAAGACTTAAAAAGTGGTCGGCGGCGCCCTCTCTTGGCTGCGGCTGCATCGGGTCAGATGCAATCGACATTTCGTTCTGTGTACATTGTTACACAGAATGACAATACAAGGAAATTATTATTATTATTATTATTTAAATACCCAAAGATACTTGACATACGAAAAGAAACACTGCAGGAGAAGGAGCAATTCACCGTCAGGCCTCAGGAGGCAGCACCTCTCCTAGCCGGCGAATGTTAAGCACATGAACTTTAAATAAATGGGGCAAATGTGAGCGCAGAATTCATGGTGTGCGCCTGGGTTTGGCGACATCAAGTGGGCATTTTTAAACCTGAAGCTCGATTTTCTCTTGAGCTTCTCTCGTCATTGTCTCGCCTGTTAGATTCAATCCTTCGGCGGGCCTGATTTCGCCCGCGGGCTGCATCTTTTGACACTTAAGGAAGAAGTCTAGTCTAATGGAGCCCAGCAAAACAGAGCAATATCTCCCCGGGGAAACAAAAAAAAACTCACCAATGTGTGCTACTGTCCCTGCTTTGAGTGTCGGTGAAATGTGATTCCAGGAACATGTCCTTGTAGATGCGCCCGACTAGGCAGTAGATGTCGGAGGCCACCTGTTCTTCGGCCTCGGCAAGGGGCAGCATGATGTCCAGTGCCTTTTGTCGGTCACCTGGCTGCTTTCTCCTGAGTGCATCATTGCCACACACACAAAAGAAAAACACGTAAGAATGAATAGGAGCCCTGCTGTATTATTGTCACTTTGAATCATTGATGATCAGATTTTTGAACCTGTATTAATGATACACATTGTTGGATTGTTCCAAGAAAGATACCTTTTTATTACTGCATTTGTTCCTTATCGCAAAAAGGAATACCAACGCTCCCCTACTTTTGAACGAGACACTTTCCAGAAGTTGAATTTGTTCGTAAGTGTTTTCAGTTCTGTTTTTTGTATGTTTTTGTATAAGTAACCTGCATTGTTTTGTACTGAAAAATAAAAAAAAATCATAGAATAATGTGCTCTATAAAGATAAATAAAGTGACGGTTAAATTACTTTTGGAAGATGGGTTCCAAGAGTTAGACTACTTCCTCTTGGCCGAAAAAAGTGATCTAATCAATCAACCGCATCAAGCTTTCTTATTCCACTTTCATTTCAAATGAAAGTGCTCGCCTCTTCTTTCCACTTTAGATAGACAGATAGACAGATGGATAATTTATTCATCCCCCTAGGGAAGTTCACACTTCCAGCAGTATCCTTGTGTTGACAAATAAAATAATAATATATATAGAATACAAAAATACCCAATATAAGTTTTTAAATAGTGCCACGGAAATTACACACTGTAATAAAAATAGGGTAATATGCAAATGTGGGGGTGGAGTTTAATGTGGGATTTTACGCCCCCGGGTGGAGTTAAAGAGCCTCATGGCATGAGGAAAAAATGATCTCAGTCTGTCCGTGGAACAAGACTGTGACAGCAGTCTGTTGCTGAAGCTGATCTTCTGTTTGGAGATGATGCTGTGTAGTGGATGTGATGAATTGTCCATGACTGACAGCAGCTTGTTCAGTTCCCGTCTCTCAGCTACAGTTGTCAGGCTGTTCAGCTCTGTGCCCACAACAGAGGTCGCCTTCCTCTCCAGTTTATTAAGACGATTTATACGACCCGTATTGAATGGATGCACGATATATTAATCAATAAAAACGTCAAAGTTCTAAGCGCGCTGGAGATACAGTACAGTATGTTGCAAACGAACTGGGAAGCCGGATATCTTCTTCGGGGTGGATTCTGGGTGAGCAGAGTAAGGGAGAGTATGTAGTAGCTATCAGGACTACATTTAACACGTTGGTTAGCTTTTAGCTAAAGAAGAGCCCTTTGCCACCTTCCATCACATTTTAGAAACAATTTTGAAATAAAATGTAAAACTAATACCCAAGTATGGACGGGTGACAGAATGACAACAGCAGACAGCCTACAATCGAACTCAGTGGAACATCACATAATCAGGAATGTAAATTCATTCAGAGCAGTACAATCCAGAGTGAGGGAATCACACTAGTAAAGACACAAACGTACCAACCACAACAGTCCGTAATCGGTTAGTGAAGGCAACCTATTTTAAATCCCTGAAACTGAAACCCAAGTTATGAATGGTAGCTACATTGTCCCGGCCCATACCTCTATCGGTATGTAATAAAACATTTTGCACAGACCCAATTCTATATCTGCCAAGGAGTAGTCACTTCCAATCGTGCTCACATAATCAACTCCTGACTGCTAGGATCAGGACAATGTTTTAACATCATCAGCCCCGCTAGAAATCATAGAGGTAAGCTGAAGTTTGGATTTTAGCACCACGCGGATCGCTGGTTGGGCACGCTTTGGCAAGGTGTACCAGAGTGTAATACTATTGCCAACACATGCGCACAGCCACAGGAGGAGTCATCCAGTAAAACGTAACTATGACCTCAGGTACGTACGTGCAATGGGTATAGCAGGCCACCGGAACTGAAAATAAAGCAGTTTTAGCTCTTGTAATGTCGAGTTCGCTCTCCATAGTGCTGCATATCCGACAAAACAATCTTATTATTGCATGACTCAACGTGATTAGGTAGTTTTTGGAAGCGACTTGGGCCAAACACGGTTTGGTGGAGTGAGTGCAGGCCAAAGAGGAATAAGCAAGGGAAGATTGCAAGGCTTCAGTATGGCACGGAAGAAAAACTTGTTCATTTTGGTGGTCTGACTTTTACATAGCCCCAACATACAATTTCTGTAGGCTTCGACAGATGAGTCAGAAAACAAGAAATTGTGTGCTACCGGTTGACAGTTAAGGGCAATATGCCATTCTCTTTAATTACAGCTTCTGATTTTCAAGTTGTCCCAATAAGGCAGAAGAAAAACGCATAAACTAGCCCGAATACCTTATAAAAAGGATTGTATCAGCACCTACAGCAATCTAAGGTATCGGTACTAGCACGTCCTCAAATTCAAACAACATGTATACAAACCTTGTGTTTTTCCACACTGCGTACTCACCTGTTCAGCGCAAATGCATAGTGGAATTTCACATGTGGATGTGCCACCAGGTCAAAGGTGGGTAGCTTCTCCAGAGTCTCCACTAACTTCACCACCGACTCATAATCCTAAAACACAAACAAATCACAAGTGAGACATGACTGAGACCTCATCAGTTTCACCACTAGTTGAAAGATACCAGTTACATTTTTCTCTTGCTTTTATGTTGACTTAAGACCAAGCGCTCAATAATTCAGTGTAACCTCCACACTCAGTCGCCATGAATGATTCATTAACACTGAGCGACGGGTGACAAAAATGGAGGTGTCGTGCGATTATTGTCCACGTGATGTATGTAGTGGTTTTGTTGGACCTGAATGTCTCTGTAGGTCAGTAGCAGGTTGATGACGATGTCCACAGACAGGCACTCCACATTGTCCAAGCGCTGCTGAATTCGACCCAGCTCAGCCGACAGTTCAGCTCCGGTGTGGGACTCCCGAGCTTTGCGGATCTCGCTCAGAATCGTTTCACGGAAATATTGACTGCGTGGGAGGAGAGGGGGAGTTTGTCGTGTTTACTGTTTTACAAATACCTTCAGCTGTATTTGACAATGTGAGAAAAGCACTCATATTTACAGATGAGCAGGTAACAATAGCATGTGTTGGTGTCAAACCTGTCCTCATATTCCAAGACGGTTATTGTATAGGTATTGGCCCCAGGCCTTTGGACAATACAGATACTATGATTATATATCATATATTTATATATTTAGCAATTTAGCTCATTAGCATTTACCATTCTTTTGATTTCTGGGGCCTGATTATCAATTGCTCCCTTTGTATTGACATGATGAAAAAAAAGCTGGTATTCACACCGATACCAATACTTAATACCTTCTGTAACTACTGTTGGGAATTAAATATCAAAATGTAGCGTTTACAAAATTGTTCGTATTAGTTATCTGACTCCATTAACCAAACACAACCTACATTCACCCAACAAATTATGCGTGCTCGTTTCTTGAGGGAAAAGATGAACAAGAAAGCTGAACTTTTCACACGGGGGCAGATTTAATTTCATTAACATTTTCCATGCATAATAGTGTGCCGACTCCTCCAATGGGCGTACCAAGGAAGCCCCCCTAGGCTTCACCATCTCGTTGAAAAGCATCGCGATGTCTGGAATACTCAAAACAACACCGAGCGTTTCTACGTCATCAGGGCCTTTCTGCATCTGGATATGCTGATTATCTTATCAGCCTTACTGTAAACAACATTTTCCACCAGGGTGCCCTGACATCGCACCACAGCCCAGCCAGTGAATATCTTTTGCATTAAATGTAATTTGTATTAGACTGTATAAAATCCTTTATAGTCAAATGTATAAAATGCTTCACTACCAATTTCCATTTTTCTTAAACTAAAACGACTTAAAATCATGAAACTAGTAATGTTTTGTGATTTTTTTTTAATACACTGGCCACCTTTACATACTGTATGAGATCGATGCATTCCCGAATCGGCTTATATCTACAACTTCTCGTATCTCAAACGAATCTCCCCCATGAGAAATAACTGAAATCCAATTAATCCGTTCCCGGCCTCCTAAAATCATCCAAGATATCCGTAAACAGCTATAAAACACATCTTCATGACACCTAAAAACACATTCAAAGAGTAACCCAACATAATACAATAATACTTTAAATGGGATGGGCATTGTTAACACATAATTAATTTTAAAACTTTTAAGGACATCTCAAACTATGCACGTCACCTTTAAACTCTGTTGACTGTATAATTGCATTTTATAGGCAAGTCAACTTGTTTAGTTATTATGAGTCTGACCATGGAGGAAGTCGGGGACAGCTAACAGAGGTGTATGCAAAACCAGGGTGGAGTAGGAGAGGGAGAGAGATGCGAGAGGAATGAGGAAGAACGACAAAAAACAAAAAAAAACAAGAGCTGGATTTGGTCTGTACAGCGTGAAACCAAGTACTTTTAACGCGCCGTCTCATACATCTGTAATATCTCCGTTTAGCTGTGAAAGTCCTTGACGACTACCCTTTATTCTATTTTCCTGCAGTTTTCCTGGAACTAAAATGGCAATACAAGACTTAAAAAGGTTAAAGGATATCAAAACTATTGTGATGTGAGTGGTTGGCATCGTTGGTGACTCGAGAATTGAGAACCGGTACTGGTATCACCCCAATATAAAAGTATCAAACATCGGAGGACACGAAACAAAAGGTGTGACTAACACAGACGGTAAATACCCCGCCCTACTTCACTGTACTTGATCCAACCAAGCTGTACCCACAAAACACAGTTCTTCTCCACAGGCACAGTCAAACAGCGCCACCACTATTGACATTGGACTTGCCATCCTACGCTAAACAGCGCTCACTTGGACAGTGATGACAATGAAAATTGCAGAGGGTTGCACCTGTATAGTGACAACTTTTCAATTATGGTTCACGGTTGACGGAGGCCTTAACCGCCTGGGTTCTCAGGGCACCACTGCGTACGTGACTCTAGACCAGGGGTCGGCAACCTATGACACGTGTGCCACCAGTGGGGTTAACCAGTGGCATGCAAGCGCACGGCAAAATAATAATGATTATATTTTAAAAATACGCATTTTTACCTGAAATTTAGACATTTTCAGTTGTGCGCCGTGTTATTAATAGGCTTTAGATGACTGTAGCTTTGTGCAAAAAATGTTTGTGCTGTTTGTGCATTATGCCTCGAGAGTGTTGTACCTCGCACGTCAAGTGTTAAACGTCATTACGGAACGAAACATGAACATGAATACAAGGATGAGTCCGGCAAGGCGGAGACATTAAAACGGGTTGTGTCCAGGTACGGCAAACAAACACATACCCTGAAAACCTTTGTCACTGCTAAAACCACCACCACTGAAGCAAGCTATCACATTGCTCACTGCATGGCAAAGCACAGAAAACCATTTATTGAATATATTAAAGGTGTGTGTGTGTTTCAAGTTTTTCTGAAAATAAGATTTTATTGATGAATGGTATGGTAGCTGTCCATATCAGTTGTTTTTTGATTGTAGTTTATTGTTGATGAAGAATGGTTGATTCTGGTTGATTCATGTTGTTCACATTAATCTTTTAGTGTGTTGATAAACAAGAATAGTGGAAGATAAAATTGGTAGTTGGTCAGTTATACAATTTCAATGTATATCCATGTGGACTGGGGTAAAATGACAGCTTTGTTGGATATACAAAAATTTTTGCTTGAGTCATTAATCTTGGTGTGGCACACTGATTTACAAGGACATTTGAAAGTGGCACACCACACCGAAAAGGTTGCTGACCCCTGGTCTAGACACTTTTCCCTACTATTGAGAGTGTCTAGCCTGAGTTTGGGTCGAGGGAAAGTGGACACCTATCTATTTCTTCATGTTTTCAGCCCAATTCTCTTTAGGTGTTCCTCTCCTCCTGCCCCCCTTGAATGATCTTGGTCGGTTCAGATGACCATACCACCACAGTTTTCCTCTGCGAAGAGTTGACAATAGTCCTTGCTTGGGTCCAATATGCCCTCTGATGGTTTTGCGCACCGTTTAATTTCTAGCATTTGTAGCTGATGCAACAATTTGACATTATAAAACAATCATGTTGAAACATGGAGTTCAGTTCAGAACACCCATCCCATTTTATTGCTGATAACCCCGAAAAAGTCAAGTTCATCGTAGCGAATCTGCAGCTGTAAATAGCGTCCATTAAATTGAACCACTTCCAGTACTGTCGTTTTCCCATTAGGTCATTGTGATCTTAAATGACAGAGTAGTCTCTCTTCTCTTAATCGACATTGAACAGATAACCTTCAGTAACCATGCTCCCTAGTCTTTCTAGCAAACCCTTGAATCACCCTCTATTACTGTGGACCCATAAAGTTGTCTGTGAACATTTTTTAGGTTGAAAAAGTCTGTAGTTCTTGAAAGAACCACGTATTTGTGTTGTGATCCTTTTTCCTACGTTCTTTGGCAGTCATAGCCGCCATTGTGAATAGCGTCTGTTTTCCCTGGTGTATGAGAGCACAGTCACATGTCGCTGACATTTTCTTAACACCAGTCATCGCCCTTAAAAAATGTTGCCCGCGAAAATACGTAATGTTCTTGCTCGATTACTTTGTCCTGGTCGCATTAGATTGGGGTAATGGAATTTGCAGGTCGCGTCGAGTAGAAACGAGCTACTATTCCTGCGGAACCCGTGATTTTAATTGAGTAAAGCGGAGTCAGGAACATTTGTTGAAACAAGCTTTTTGTACCAGCAAAATGAGATTATGTTTCACTCGCACAAACACACACCTTTCCCATTTCAATTTCAGAAATAGTCCATCGCTATTTTCCAGGGTAAGGATGACCTTGAGAGTTTCAGTTTGAGACAACCCCCAAGCACAAAAACAGGACGCATGAATGCTTCACTTCACAGCTTTAGTCACAGTTACAGTAACAAGAAGAGGAACAGAAAAAAAAGTCTTACTGGGAGCTGGCCTGCGAGACTTTGAGGAGCTGGATAAAGCGGTCCACGAGGGGCATACAAATAGGACCCAGGAGCATCTCAAAGCTGGGCTGCATCAGCTCGGTGAGACCTTTCATGAGGCTGCCCTCGCAGCAGTAGACTTTGTTGTGCGGCGTCACCATGTATGGAATGAAGGTGTAATTGGCTGAGCATGTCTGTTGGAGTTTTTATTGATAAAATTGAAAGAAAAATGAGGATCAAAGGCAGAAAGAGATTCACTAATCCGTACAACCTTAGGGTTCAGGTACCCTGCAGGCCAGTGTCAGAAGTAACAAGTTACAAAGGAACGCTAGCCTGGAACACAGTTACTTTTACAGTAGGGCTGCAACGAAAATCGATAACAGAAATAGCCGACAATAAATTTCATTGATAACAATTGTCGCAATCAACTAAAAAAACTAGAGGTTTATTTATGGATTTATGTCCCTACTGATTGGTTTGAGATCACATTTTTATCTGATTTTGTACGAATTTTGTATATAATAGGTTACACATAAGAATTGTACTAGAACAGATATTTTCCATCTTTGCAAAATTGCAAAAATTCGCGCTAGGCTGTCCCAGTCGAATGCTGAGATTATAATTCATGCGTTCATTACCTCCCGTCTCGATTACTGTAATGTACTACTCTTCGGTCCCCCCAAGTCAAAAATCAAGAGCCTGTAGCTGTGCAAAATGCTGCAGCGAGGATTTTAATTAAGACAAGAAAGTTTGAGCACATTACCCCGATTTTGGCTGACATGCACTGGCTCCTTGTCAGTTTAAGATGTGATTTGAAGGTTCTGTTGGTAGTATACAAAATCATGCATGGACTTGCTCCCTGATATCTTTCAGATTTAATTTCACACTATGTTCCGGCCTTTGCTCTGAAAATGCTGGTTTACTAGTTATCCCAAGAGCCAAGAAGAAATCCGCAGGTTCGAGAGTGTTATCCATCCCGGCCACGAAGCAAGTCCAGTGAGACAGTTAGAAGGAATATACAGACGCTGCCCTACTTAAGAACGTTCCAGAGGATCGTTCGTAAGTTTAATTTGTTCGTAAGTTGCTTCAGTGCTATATTTTGTATGTTTAAGGTTTAGATAAGTATGTTTAAGGGTTGTATAAGTTGCCTGTATTGTTTTGTCCTAAATAATAATATCATAGAGTAATATGCTCTATAAAGATGAGTAAAGTTAAGTTTAACTTACTTTTGGAAGATGGGTTTCAAGAGTTAGTCGACTTCCTCCTTTGTGGTAGAAAGTGGCCAAAAAAAAGCGATCCAACCATTTTCTGAACCGCATCAAGCTTTCTTATTCCACTTTCATTTCAAAAGAAACGGCTAGCTTCTTCTTTACACTTTACCCCAACCATATTGAATGGATGCACGAGATATTAAACAATAAAAGTGTCAAAGTTCTTAGTGTGCTGGAGATACAGTATACAGAAGTATGTTCACACACGAACTAGGAAGAAGAAGCGGATTTCTTCTTCGGGGTATATGCTGGGCAAGCTCTCAAAGCGCCACATGCTGATAGCGGCGGAAAGAAGCCCTAAAGTACTGTCCTATACTTTTCATATCTACCGTTTTTCGTAACTCGAATGTTTGTAAGTAGGGGAGCGTCTGTAATACAATAACAACAAAATATTAAATACGTTGTAAAATGAAAATAAGACAAATTAAAGAAAAAGACAGAAAATTTAAAAAAGACAGTTTTTTTCAATTTTTGTCAGTAAATCTCACATAGAGGACTGTTTGAAATCAACCTAAAAGATCCTAGCCTTTTGGGGATGGGGGGTCTATCATGCACTTTTGATGTGTTATGATAAAAAAATAAGGAAGACTCACTGTGTTCTTCTGGCAAATTATTTCCTGATGGACGACAAGAGAAAAAAACAACAACAATTTAAGAATTGAAACAGAACATTGGAAGTCTTACTGCCATCAAACATTGTTCTGCCAGGACAACAGCTATTACCTATACATCTATACTGTATATCTATTTTTCTGAAAATATGTTGTTATTCTGACGAGATCGAACCTGCAGCGATTGGAGCGACTCGGAATTGTTGTCACAGTAGAGAATGATGTTGTTGGCCATGCTGAAACTTTCCCGGACCCCGAGGTGGTAAAAGAGTGACGGTTGGCGGAAAGCGTCGGTCATTTCCACAACGGCAATATCTGACGGAGACAAGAGATACTTGTTGAGTCAGGAGTTGCGTTGAATCGAATTGTCTTTGTTGTCATTTATTATCTACCCTGGTCATATCCCTTGAGAGGGGTGACAGCAAGACAAACACATACACTAAAACAAAGAAAAGGAAAAAGTAGCAAAAAACACAAAAATTGGACTATGGCCAACCCAAATGCTCAAAGAACCAAACAAGTTAAGCACCTCAGCACCCAAGTCGGTCATGCTTTTGTCCCTCCAGAGACAGCAAAGCAAAGAAAGGGGGGCGGGAGACCGAGAGTTCTCGCAAATCCTAGTGATAGGGTCACTAAATGTGAGAGGATGTGGAAGTGAAGCGACTGAGTGGAAGTAAGAGAATATTCGAAGGAGGATGACTAAAAGGAAGGTTGATGTGTTAGCCTTGTCATTAAAATATATGTTTTAAAAAAATGTACGCAGCAAGATCAGACGTGGCAGTCCAGGGTAAAACATGTAATGTAGACTTCAAAAAGAATAATAAGATAAACAAGAATGTCTGATTGCCATTGGAGTATCTACTGCATTTTGGATTGCCATTTCCCTTTTTGTAGAGTCATTCACGTCTAGAGCAGTGGTTCTCAAATAGTGGGACGGGCCCCCCTGGGAAGGCGGGAAGGAAGCCACAGGCGCGTTTTACTTCAGGAGACTTTTTTTTAACTTACCCGGAATAAAGTGAAATTACAATTCCACTACATTAGGGGGAACGGCATTCCCGGTGGGGGAGTGTTTTGTTTACTTTTATCCTCCGTCATTATGAGTATAAAGCGTAGACACAAAGTGTAGCAGGCCCCATGAAAAAAATATTCAAGAGACAGACAGGGGTAAAGAGAGACAGGGTAAGGAATCTAACAAAAGTCTCTTCCCGTGACACTTAACCACGACCTTGGAAGTAGACGAGCAAAGACTGGTGTGCTTGCGGTGTTAAAAATGTTGGCAGCAGAAAGCCAAATTAATCCAGCTTTCACTTAAAGACATTACAACCCAAGCTCAAAGATAAGACACTTGTGTTTATTTCCAGCGAAAATTTGCATGGACGGAGATGACATGTTACCATCAATGTCGATATCGACCTGCCCGATTGTTTGTGAAAGATTCATTGATTACTTGATAAAAAAATCAATATTACAAATAACCTTGTACGGTTTTTACAACAGAATCTCATTTGTGTGACTGCAAAATTTTGTACTCTTAACAGTTTTGTTTTTTTTGTATGCACATTAAGCTAAAATTGGAGCATTTTGCTATCAGATAACGTCTTAACAATGTAAGAAGGCTTTCGAATGCCCACCACTGTGTCAGAATGAATAGTGAGCTGTGTTGAGAAGGCGGCGGGTAACATGATCTGGCCCTGCTAGCCATTAAAGGAGTCTCTATGCAAGAACTCATGCCCTCACCTCAGTTGTCCTCAATGCAACCTAAATGAGCTAGGCTAAAATCGAAAGAAAATAGAGCAAAACCAATGGAATGTGACCCTGACCCTCCAAACCTGCCACTCATACCCCAAACCCAATAGGTTTTCTCGCCTGCTGTTCGAAACAAAGCAGCACAATCATTTGACATTCAGCTTGTGCCCAGCTTGCTGCTGATGTTTTTTACCCCTTCCCCAGGACTGTTTTTGTAGAATTGTATGCCTCGAAAGACATAGAAATCACTGATCCAGAATGGATATTCTCCCTCTACTGAGAGGATCAAACAGTGGTCCGAATAGGGCTAAGAAATATGGTCCAAAAATATAAACTTGATATTATCAGTTTAGACTATTAGGATTTCAATCAAAATCAAACAATATATCTCACTGATCACACATATACTTCATAAAATGTTCAGATTGTGTGTTATTTAGCGCCTCCTAGTGACAATATTGTTTTGAATAAGAAGAAAAATGAATGTACTATTATATAAACGGGCATTTTTGAAAACTCTTACCATGAGGCTCACCTAAAGGCAGCTGAGATGATTGATGGCCAACTTGCTGCTACGGGTACCAACAAAAACCAAAGAAATTATGAACGGTTTGGGAAAGAAATTGCCGAAAAATGGTGTGGTTTGGTCACTGAGTCTCCCTAGTTTGTATTCTTTCTTGTGCTTTCTAACACTCGTTATCCATTACAATGTCATTTTAAAAACAATACAATCTATGTCAAATGCAACTGCTTTGAAATCATTTAAAAGCCAAGTTAAAACTTCCATCCATCCATTATCTGCACCGCTTATCCTCAGTAGGGTCGCGGGGGTGCTAGAGCCCATCCCAACTGTCTTTGGGCAGAGGACACCCTAAACTGGTTGCCAGCCAGTCGCAGGGCACACAGGGACAGACAACACACTCACTCATTCGCACCTAGGGACAATTTGGTTAGGACAATTAACCTGACATGCATGTTTTGGGAATGTGGGAGGAAACTGGAGAGCCACGCAAGCACGGGGAGAACATGCAAACTCCACACAGGAAGGTTCTATCTCAGGGCTGTGCCAAATAAGGGCTAACCACTGTGCTGCCGTGCTGCCTAAGTTAAAACTTATTGTGCAAAAAAGCAACAAATATAATCAGGTCTAACATTGAGTTATTGAAATTAAACTATAAAGTACTACCCTCAATTTACCATTTTCAAATCGTTGATTTATGTATTGAGAAGTCAAGGAATTCATTCGATTTATTGGCCAGCCCTAGTATAAGAAGCTGTTCAAGTAGATATCAATTTGATCTTCAACCTTTACTCAAACCCAGCCCAAAAAATAATCCACTCTATGAACAGTGGGGTCATAGATCACCCAATTTGAATCAGAAGTGGACGATCCACTACTCGGGTTTGTTTGACTTTATTCTGTTGTAATGTTGGGCACTTGAAGTACTTCTATGAACTGTTTACATCATTGTCAATATCGGCAAAACAGGTTGCTGTTCTTTGATATCTACACCATTTAGGGGAGACCTGGTTTTTTAACCTAGGAAATTGAAGACAAAGAAAGGGCTCATGGTTGGAATTTCTTATCTGAAAGTTGGGCTTGCTCGCCTGTTTTCCTTGCAATTTTAAAACACATAGGTGTCGTCTCTCTCCTTATTTTGAGTGTCAACTAACTTTAAACTTATCATTAACCCAACATCCTTTTTCTTGTTGTTTTGTCTCTTTTATAACCAATATTGGAAAACAGGTTATTTTCGAACAAATCCAAAAATTGGATAGCCTTCTTTTATAAAACACTCCCCAAAATAGGTCACTGTGTCAAAGACGACATATTGGACAAAAAAACCTGAGAAAATTGTGTCATTTCATCTTAAAACCCCAAAATTAGGTCATTCTCTTTAAACCACCCACCCAACCGCCTCCCTAAACAGATTCTTTGTGTTCAAAACAACACTGCAAATATGGGTCATTTTGCTTCAAAGATCAGACTAAAATTGGGCCCATTTATTCATAACATTCATTCACAGTGCATCCCTTATTCATAAAAAACACAAAAAATTGGGCCATGTTGTAGAGAACAACCCCAAACTGAGTAGAACCATTTTTAAGAACCCATAAATTGTTGAAAATAAAATGGGATCATATTGATTAAAGTAGAGGTTTACCGTAAAACCTGCTACTTTTTTGTTGCATTTTTAACACTGCGACATTAAATACAGAGAGGCAGCACAGAGGAAAACGGCGAGCTGCTCTTTTCCACAACGCATGCGCTCTAAATACAAATCACCGCAGTGCTTTCTGGAAACATTCATGACCCAGTTTATGGTTTTGCCAACATTATTTATATAAAACATAACAGGAGCAAAAATGGAAGGTTTGATCGTACTTGAATCAATATTTACAACCCACTCACAATATTTTAACTTTCAACCTCCTCAATTTATACCTTGAACAGTAGTGGAAGTTATCTATTAAACACCTCTCTTTATCACCCGAGTCTTTGTCAGGTCGCCGGGGTTTCCTTTAATCCTCGAGGAGCGAATGGAATTGAGTCCATCACAGGCCTACCAGCACAAAAACCACATCTGGGTGGCAATCTGGCACTATTCTTCAAAGTAGGGCTGCAGTTAACGATTTTTTTTAATAATCGATGAAGCAAGGGACTGTACAGACCAAGAACTATTGCAAACTACAGACTACTATTACACCATTCCCTGACCCAAAACCTACATGAGGGCAAGGAAAAACTCAAAAACCTCAAAAGGCTGCACAGATCATTGCAAACTACAGACTATTATTACACCATCCCCTGATCTAAAACCTACATGAAAGCAAGGAAAAACTCAAAAACCATGAGGAAATTAAGAAACCTTGAAAATGGGTCCACAGATGAGGTTATCCCCTTTCCGGTAGTTTATATTTTTACTTGAGCTCCTTTAGCACGTTTCAGTACAATACAGCAAGATCTAGTGTTCAAATAATCGCTTATATTCCCAAGACAGAACCCATTGAAACCCCAAACTCCATCAACTCGCATCCAAAGGGGCCATAAAGTTGGACAAAGCTTAGTGGGTGGTCGCCTCTTCGCTCTGTGCCCTGGGATTCATGACTCCATGAAGGAAATTGAGACCCGTGGTGCGGTAAATTTGAGAATGCAATTCTTAATCAAGCGTACTGTAGAGTCCGGGATTTACGGTAGTCAATCTTCAACACGATTTTGGTTTGGACCCAACGTTATTTAGCATCTTTGATTGGATACCCATTCACAACAAAGATGATAAACAATGAGAACAGTCTAGTGTCCTGGGTTCCTGGCGCAATAGGGCAACATGCATGCAAATATATGAAGTCTCAGGTCACTATTTGTTATTTTAAATTGCTACAAATTGATTTGTCCAGGTTAACACATCTTGCTGGTGAATCATTCGAATGACAAAAGCACTCCAGATACAAAAGCAACGGTCAAGTCAACAATGCCCACCCAGGTGGGTCAACTGTGTGGGCTTGGAGTTTGCTACGAATGAATGAAGAACACTTTATAAATCAATCACATTCGAGCAGATGAGTGGATGACGTAACCATGGAGACTGGCGGGAGAAAAATGGAGCCGTCATTTTTTATCTGTGCAGGGTTTTAATTGTGTAGGCCACCATGGACAGAGAAGAATCGAAGTTTAGGACGGCGCTTCTCAATTATTTTACATCACGCCCCTCCTCGGAAGAAGAAATCCTCTCGCGCGTTACCCAAGACGAACACCCCAAACAAGGGCTGTGCTACCTATATAGATAATTCTATAGCTTTGAGGATATTGGAGGAGAAGTGAACTATCAATCCTAGGATAATAGTATTGATCTAATCAAAGTACATACTGGGCATGGGGAACATCGATATTTGGAACAATCCACCCATCCCTACTACACCTGTCTCTTAGTACCGTCGTCGTCAATGTCAAGTCGCCGGAGATTACCTTAATCTTCGAGGAACGATGACAAGAGAATGCAATTTGGTCTGTTACCAGGGCGACCACCAATGACAAAAACACAAAAATACGACTTCCCACGGGTTAGTTTATTTTAATCTTCGAGGAACGATGACAAGTGAATGCAAATTGGCCCGTTACCACCAGTGACAACGACACAAAAATACTACTTGTCACGTGTGTGCTGCAATTTGGTACTATTCTCCTCAGTATGGTTGCCCTGGCGCTGTCACCTAGATTTATGGGGTTCACATTTTACGTTAAGCAGCCCTCAATCGTGTTTTTCTTTAAGCGCAGTAATAAATATGTGCTCGTCTATGTAAGCACCTGTAAAGTAGGCTTAAATTTATTTACTCAAGGTGTGTATTTCTAATCAGTTTGATGTTCCCTTTTGGCGTCTCTTAGTCTTCCCATTTTTGTTTACGTTTTCAGGGGGGTGGTCTTTGGTCTTTTGTCTTTGTCTTAACATACCAGTACTTTTCCATGTCTTGTGATCTCAATAAAACACAGAAGCAGACGGGGGATGACTGAGATTGAGATCGAGATTTGAGCGAGAAAGTATGGGAAGATCTCATCTCCCTCGTTGCAATTGGCTAAAATACTTAAGTCTTTGCCTGGTGCATTTTCTTCTACGGTTAGCCGATATTTTTTAGCTCTCCCACACTTCAGTGGTCGTTTTAGACCCAAAATCACCAGCTTGAATGGTCAGGAGATCGGGTGCTGGGGCTTTAAAATGTAAAAAATGGACAGGAATTAGTTCAATTTTATGGCTGTTTAAGCCTGCTTCTTAAAATCAAGACGAAATTGAGTTTTATTCTTAAATTCGAGTTTCTGATCTTTAATTATTTGCGCTCTATAAACTGTAACTCTATTGCTGGTATTAAACCTTTCGACGAATTAAATCGGACTGAGGAATTTGACCTCAACGTCAGTTAAGTATTCGCATCGTCGCTCTCTTTCCCCGAAAAACGGACGTCATGGAGTTCAAGATAGGAATTGTGGGACTTGAAATCCAGCTAACGTTCTGCACTCAAAGCAGAAAGCCTCACAACAACAGAACAGAAATTCCGTACAATTATGTCCAAAGGAGCCCCCAGTTTTAACATAACTCGGTCATAATTCCTTCATATCTTTGAGAAATATAGTCCCCCTAAGTTCCGGTTAGGAGCCTTTGCTCTGAAAATGCTGGTCTACTAGAGATCCCAAGAGCCAAGAAGAAATCCACAGGTTCGAGAGCGTTCTCCATCCGGGTTCTGATGTTGAGGAATGATCTTCCCCCTGAGATTTGATCTGCAACCTCAGTGGGAATGTTTAAATCTAAGCTTAAAAGTCACTTCTACTCTATAGCATATGAATAACTTATATTTTACGTTGACTATATGTATTATTTGTTATTGCAACATCCATTGCAGCCTGGTCATCCTGGAAGGGGGCTTACCTCATGAGCGGTTCCTTCTCAAGGTTTCTTCATTTTCCTCATGTTGAGTTTTGGAGTTTTTCCTTACCCTTATGTAGGTTTTAGATTAGGGGATGCTGTAAGAATAGTCTGTAGTTTGCAAAAATCTGTGGTCTGTGCAGCCCTTTGAGACTTTGTGATTAAGGGCGTCACAAATAAACGTGACTTAATAAATAGGGATGCTCCTCTATGAAAATTTGAGGACGAAACTGTAAACCAAAAATGAGACATGTATGACTGAAATACTGAATTGGCAACACCTAAAAATTACCAAAAGATGAAACAGGATAAACAATAAGAATCATTTCATACATTTACTTGTTTAAAGGGCAATATATACAATAATAAATGACTGACATTTTTTAAGGCCCGATCTTATCTCTAACCTGATAAGATCGCAGGCAAATGTCACCTATGTTTTAAAAAGTGTTATTTTCAAAATAAAGGCATCAACACCATTGCCTTTATCCCCTTTATAGATATGTCCTTTGTTTTTGTTAAAATATATCGTAATCCGTCCCAGATTTTTGTTAGTTTGGCTCTCTTTTGATTGATGGGCGTAAATTTCCAGTCGGATAAGTACAACCGTAATTCTCAGTAAAGCAGAGCAGAGACCGTTAGCATTGGAATTTGGTATTTCCGAGCATTTCTGCATTGGGAACTTCAGGAAAATGTGCAGCAGACTGATACTGGGCCTTTCTTGGAAAAAAGCCCGCACCCCTCCCATGTGAATGGGGAAATATTTCCACTGAAGTTCAGAGTAGAATAAACAAACTGGTGGGGGAGCTTGGGCGGTGAATGTTTGGAATCTTATGTTGGGCAGTCACTGTTACGGTACCGTTACATTTGATGGCCTGCTCATTTTATTATGGGATTTTGTATTAAAGGGACACTGTGTAATAGTTCTTAGGGGGAATAATGGTATACCAATGAATACAGCATGCTTGTTCCAGGACACTTGTGTACTATTCCAGAATTATTTTTCTTAAAGGGGCCGTGTGTATTATTTGACTACCGGATGCATTTGAATTGTGCAGCGCGACAGAAAAGGAGTGCTACAAAGCAAAAGGAAGAACACCAACTACGGAGATCAAAAGGGAACAAATTGCACCATTTTTCTTTTTTTGTCTAACCTTTCACATGGTTTTTGGGGGGTAGTATCAAGATGGCCGACAATTGTGTATGCTCCCTATCGGTTAGCCTCTTTTCATGTAAAATAATTTCTCGACTTGTGAGTATATATAATTTTACAAAATTCACGTTTATATGAAAGATCATGTATTTTGGCTTATTATTCCAATCAATACATATGCTGATAACGTTTTTTTCCTGACTACTCGGAGGCGCTAAATAATACACATAGTCCATTGAAAAATACAAAGCCAATTTTTTTTTTTTTTTACTAGACACACCAAGGGTCTTCGATGGTTTATTTTGTTTACAAACTTAATCTTATTAGCTTTGTATAGGTTTAGTCACTTAGTTTAGAATTTCATTAAAACGATCAATTAATGTAAGAACAGAAAGCGCTGTGTTAATCGAGTTATTACTTGTCTATTTGCTGTGGCTTTAGCTGCTGTGTAGTGTTCTTATGCAATTTCAGACACAAATTATACCATTAGGAGAGATATATTTGGACATTTAGAATTTCATAAAAACGATCAATTAATGTAAGAACAGAAAGCGCTGTGTTAATCGAGTTATTACTTTTTTTTTTTTTGCTATGACTTAAGCTCCTGTGTAGAGTGTTCTTGAACAATTTTAGACACAAATTATACCGTTAGTAGAGATATATTTGGACACAGTGTTAGATTTCTGCTAATACACAACCCTTTGAAAACATAGTGTGCAAGTGCATTGATATTTGTTGACGCGGCTGACTTCTGAAGTGAGAGTCAAGTCTAATCAACATGCAGCCTGATAGGGATGGGAGGCAGCTACTCAAGTCCGAGTTCTCTGAACCAAAAGCAACCTAAACTGCAGCTGCAAGCACCTACTTTCTCATTAAGAAGAGATGCAAGTACAAATAAGTTTTCTGTGACCTTTGACACGACACATTCCATCACCGTGTCGTCAGAACGGGGGGGAAAACCCCAAACACGAGTTCTCACCTGCGTTGTAGAAGACGTCCAGCACTGCAGTCTCACCAAAATCCAGTTTTCCAAAGTGGAGAGTCTCCAGTTTGCTGCCTATTGTCTCGCAAGCGTCCTTGAGGCAGTGCCAGGCCATGCACTCGGCGTTGTTCTGCTGATTTGGCTCATTGTTGAGCACGTAAGCGACACTCACCGGCCTGCTGCTGCACGGCTTGGCGACGGTCAGGAGAGAACCGTTCTCAGTTGCACAATTCCCGGAAGCGGCGCCAGCCACTGCAGAATCCTGCCAGAAGGTCCCTGCAGCCGGAACCGCCAGCGCCAAGACTCCTGCAGGGGACGTCCCGCCGAATACCCCGCTGACGTCGGATGCATTTGCAGGGCGAGTTCCAAAACGGGGCACGGCCAAAGAAATACCTTCCGGTTCTGCACTCATCTCATCTTCTTTACCGCGTGGATCCAGAAAGGAACCGTGGCAGCGGGGTCTCCATGGAGAGAACCGGCGGTTCTTGTTACACCTGCCCAAGTACCACGAGTTAAGTCTTGCAGAATCAGGAACAAGCGTCAACTAACTAAGAGGCAAAGTCATGCTATGCTGCAAGCTTTGCAAGGCTGCCTTCTCTGGAGACCTCAAGGAGCGCCTAAATAGGCAACCCCGGGCATTATTGGGCTTTTTGAGAAGAATCCACGCGAGTTACGCACTCGAAGTCAAAAGTACAAGATCCACCCGAATGAAGCCCTGCCCAGCTTCTGATGTTTATCTTCTCTTCCGTTTACATGCAGCTTAGTGGGCGGCGCTGAAAACGGGAAACCTCCTCGCTGTGGGCGGACACACATGACGGAGCACGTGTGAGGAGCCCAAAAGGCAAAGCGCAACTGGATCCGTCACCTAGCAACGGGTCTCCAACTAACTGGAAGTCTAGAAACCCCTTTCCAGCCTCTGTCATCACCGAGTCAGCACGAGACGCGTGTGCATTGTTGAGCCAAAACAGCGGGAGTACGAGTTTGAATAGAGTGGGAGAAGATTTGAATATTGAGTTCCTTTTTTAGAGTCGCAATCTACGAACACAACTTTTTTGCAATTCCAAGAGGAAACACACCTTTTCAAAAGCAATTTAGGAACCTGTGGCTGCAAGCCATTAAAACAACCGACTGGACCGAGGTCTGCTTTTATGGTATCCACTTTTCCGGTCACACTGGAACGTAACAAGAATAGACTAGAACAGAATAGAATAGAATGACATTGCCTTAATTGCCATTGATAACAGCGTAGTGAGCTCTGCTTGCAATAAGTTTAGACATGGCATTCCAGGTTGAACAAATTAATCACGTAATAATAGAATAGAATAGACTAGAGTAGAATAGAATAGAATCACATCGTCTTAATTGCTATTGATCACAGCGTAGTGAGCATTGTTTGCAACAAGTTTAGATCAGGCATTCCAAGATGCAGAAATTAATCAGGTACTGTAATAATAGAATAGAATAGAATAGAACAGAATAAAATAGAATCGCATTGTCTTAATTACCATTGATAACCGCATAGTGAGCATTGCTTGCAACAAGATTAGACCAGGCACTACAAGATGAACAAGTTAATCAGGTAATAATAGAATAGAATAGAATAGAACTGGATACTGTGTGTAAGAGTGCTCTTAGATAGGAAGCTGACAAATACAGTCACAGCAACCTAGCATTTCAGATCAGGTCTTCTATTTCATGTTGGAGAAGCCTAGTCTAGTCTAGTTATGTTTATTTGTGTCATGATGACTGATTAGTTTCACCTGAACCTGCTCGTTTGGCGCCAGCTGCTGCGGGCTGCCTGATTGGGTCCCCGTCCTGTTGTCAGTCCGTCAGCGTACCTCTGTTTCTACAAGGCAAACATTTTGACTCTGACTCCCGTCGATCACGCTTTTTTCTCCCGTTTTCCACCCGTCCGTTCCTGATTTCCCTGTTTGTCTCCGGCTACGACCTGTTTTTCGACCCCGACCATGTGTTGCTGTCCCGTCCTGGCTTACGACTCGTTTTTGATCCCGACCACGTGTTGCTCTCCTGTCCCGGCTATCGACCTTATTCTTCCCGTCCTTTGGACTGCCATCTCCCGCTCCGGAAGATCCACTTCCGCATTCGTAACACGTTCCGATTCTTCGGGCGGCTCGTTTCCCGCGTCCAGCGAGCACCGGATCGCGGGCGCTGCCCTTCCTCTTTCTCTCAATAAACTTGTGTTTCACGCATCTGGGTCCCGATTCAGTTCTGGTCGTGACAAATTACAAATTACTTCTGTTGTATTGAAGTAACAGTACCAGATACTACGTAACAAAGAATAGAAAACAAGTATTAACGAGAAATACATACACTTTAGTACAACAGTTCGAAATTGTTTAATTAAAGGACCAAGTATTTGTTCATAAAATGTAATTAAAGTACTTCAATTGGTTGTTGGTTGGTAAACGACTTAATGATAATAATGGTTATAATTATAATAATTAGCAAACATTTTATTTCGGAGGTGTCACGGTTGCCATGGCGACCAATTGGCCCCACCTGTGTGGCGCCAGCTGCGGCTGGTTGACAGATTGACATTCCGTCTATTTAAGCTCAGTGCTCTCACTCTTCCTTTGTCAGTCCGTCAACGAACCTCTGCCCCGCCAGACGTGGCTTTTGACTCTGTTCTGTTTCCTGTCTGTATTTCCTGTCCGGTATCAGCCCCGTTTGTTTTGTCCTGTTTAATATTGGTTTCCAGTTTCGTTCCTGTCTAGTTTGTCCTGTTTTATTTCGATATCCTGTTTTGACATCAATCATCTCTGTCCCGTTGTTTAATATCGGTTTCCAGTTTCGTTCTCGTCTAGTTTGTCCTGTTTTATTTCAATATCCTTTTTTGATATCAATCCTGTCTGTTCCATTGATTAATTTCGGTTTACAGTTTCGTTCTCGTCTAGTTTGTCCTGTTTATTTTCAATATCCTGTTTTGATATCGATCATCTCTGTCCCGTGGTTTAATATTGGTTTCCAGTTTCGTTCCCTTCTAGTTTTACCTGTTTATTTTCGATATCCTGTTTTGATATCTGTCCCGTCCTGTCCGGTATCGACCCCACCTGCTCGGCCAATTGATATCGATCTCGTCGGCCTCTGGCTTCCTATCATTCCACGCCAGACCACTGCCCAACGTGCATCACTCCCCATTTCCTGTAAAATAAAAGGCTTGTGTGAGAAACATCACGCGTTTGGGTCCTGATCCGGTTCTGGTTCATGATGGGAGCATCTTTAAATACACCCAAATGTCGCTGTATATAGACTAAAGACCAGTCATTTCAGCAATAACAAAGCGATATTAAAAACAGGTAAAAACAAAGACATTTTAAAAAATGGTGGTTTAATGACTTTCATTATCTTACGTGGCGAATCTTAAGACATTGACCTCATCCACGCAATCATAAAACACCCTCTCATAAATAATGAACAGGAAATAAAATTCCAAAACACGGCATCATTTCTCACATCTTTGCGTAGTATTGAGAAGTAATAAAGTAAATTAATACGTTTTTGCAACATTTGAAATATGTAAGACTGCAGTATGCGCAGCAAAAGCATATTTTGTTTCATTTCTGGTTCGGGGGCGACATCTAACGGTTTGACTATGATATTACACTGGGAATTGCAAGTGATCATGTTGCAAAACGCCAAAAATGAATGAATCGCACAAAAATGAAACACAGGGGGAGACTATCCATCCATCCATTATCTGCACCACTTATCCTCAGTAGGGTCGCTAGAGCCCATCCCAGACAACTCACTCACTTAATTACACCTATGGACAATTTGAACCGGCCAATTCACCTGACAATTTGGGAGGAAAACCCACACAAGCACGGGGAGAACATGCAAACTTTTTTAGCATTCGGTTGCACTCCACCTATGGTGTCTTTCTCTCTGTCGTTTACATTTTCCTTGTCGCTTTCTCTCTTTCTATTCCTCCTTGGATTTCTCTCTCTCTCTTTCTTTCTCCCTCCCACATTTTTCTTTTTATCTCTTTTGTTTCTCACGTTCTCTCTCTCTTTTCTCTCTCTATCTCCCTTTCTCTCTTTCCTTGTCCCACACTTTCTCTTTTTCTCTCCCTCTCTTTCTCTTATATCTTTCTCTTTTTTCCTTTCTCTGTCTTTCACTCCCTCTGTCTCTCATTTTCTCTTTCTTTGTTCCTCTTTGTCTCTTTCACTCTTTGTGTCTTTTTACTTTATTTTTCTCTCTCTTCCTTTTTTCCTTTTCTCTCTCTTTTCTCTCTTTCTCTCTCTCTCTCTTACCATTCCCTTATCCTCTTTCTCTCTTTCTATTCCTCCTTTAACTATCCCTCCCACATTTATTTGTCTCTTTTTTTCTCACGTTTTCTCTCTCTTTTCCCTCTCTCTTTCTCTCTATCTCCCTTCCTCTTGTTCTTGTCCCTCTCTTTCTCTTATATATCTCTCTTTTTTCTTTCTTTCTCTTTCTCTTCTTCCCTTTTTCTTTCACTCTTTGTCTCTCACTTTCACTCCCTCTGTCTCTCTTTTTCTCTTTCTTTGTTCCTCTTTGCCTCTTTCACTCTCTGTGTCTTTTTACCTTATTTTTCTCTCTCTTCCTTTTTTCCTTTTTTCTCTATTTTCTCTCTTTCTCTTCCTCTCTCTCTTTTACCATTTCTTTATCTCTTTCTCGCTTTCTATTTCTCCTTGGATTTCTTTCTCTCTCTTTCTTTCTCACTCTCTCACTATTTTTCTTTTTATCTCCTTTGTTTCTCGCGTTATCTCTCTCTTTTCTCTCTCTCTCCCTTTCTCTCTTTCCCTGTTCCACACTCTCTTTTTCTCTCCCTCTCTTTCTCTTATATCTTTCACTTTTTTCCCTCTCTAATCTACTAGTCTGGCCCCTAAGAGAATGTTTTGTCTATTGTGTGGCCTCTGGGTTAAAATGGGTTTGACACCCCTGCACTATATCCTAGATCTTGTGTTCAAATCATACACACTGTCCCTTTAAATATGCCCTGATGATGATTATTTCTGGCTGTTTTGTGCCAGTTTTGTTTGCAACGAGTTGATGTTCAATAAAAAATAAAATAAAAAACTTAAATCGTGTTTTGTTTGTCATATTTAGTAAAAAAATATATTTGTGTGCTTTAAATCATTTAAATAGAATTAAATCGAAGGTTTTTGTTTCACCAACACGGGGTATTTTTATCTTTATTGTATTTTATTATTATTTAAATTATAATAAATTTAAATTAATTAAATTATTATTGAAATTGTGGGTCTTTACTAAAGAAACGATTCGACAACATAGGCTACAAATAGAAAAATGTTCATGCCCCATCGACGTAGTAAATATAAATATCAGTTTTTACCAGTAGATGTCGCAAAACAACAACATATAGATCCTTACGACACTATGGCTCACTTTATGGCAAGCAAATTAGAGAAAATAGTATATTAGGTCCCTGTTTTAAGCACTTGTTATTTAGTTTTCAAGTATTACTGTAGTTTTTTTTAGTATTTCTGAAGTAATTTCATGTGGTTTAGTATTTCTGTTGTATTTTCGTAGTATTTTTGTAGTATTTTTCTGTTATTACAGTAGTTTTAGGATTATAGTATTTTTGTAGTGTTACCGTGGGATTATTTTTTTTCTGTATTTCTAAAGTTTGTTGTTGTATATCTGTAGTATTTTCGTTTCATTTTTGTAATTTTACAGTCGTTTTATGATGATAGTGTTTTTGTAGTATTACTGTAGGATTATTTTTTGTAGCATTTTTGTATTTTGTGGTATTTCCATATAAGAACGTTTGTTGAACATTGATAGTATTTCTGTAGTATTTTTGTAGTACAGTGTTACTGTAGTTTTTGTTTGTAATATCTTTTTTAGTATTTCTTTTTTTCCCAGTAGTATTTATGTAGTATTTCTGTAGTACTTTTGTAGAATTTCGAAAGAAGATTTTTGTTGTTGTGTATCTGTAGTATTTTCGTTGTATTTTTGTATTTTTACAGTCGTTTTATGATTTTAGTATTTTTGTAGTATTACTGTAGTATTGTTTTTGTAGCATTTTTGTACTATCTCTGTTGTATTTTGTAGTATTTCCATATAGAACAATGTTTGCTGTATATCTGTAGTATTTTTGTAGTACAGTGTTACTATAGTTTTATTTTTGTAGTATTTTTGTGATATTTCCTCAGGAGAATTTTTGTAGTGTAGCTATAGGTGTAATTTTTAGTATTTCTTTTGTAGACCTCTTGTAGTATTATTTTTGTAGTAACATTTTTCTTGTAGTTTTTTTTTTTACATTATTATATTATGTAGTGGTATTTTTTTGAGTATTTCAGTAGAAGTATAATTGATGTATTTTTAAAGCAGTATTTTAGTATTATTTTTTTAGAATTTTGTTAGAATTTCCATAGTAGTATTTTTGAAGTAAATAATTATGTGGTAGTATTTTGTAATATAGTATTACTGTAGTAGTATTTTTGTAGTAAGATTTTTCTAGTAGTTTTTGATATTATAGTATTATGTATTGGTATTTTTTGAGTATTTCAGTAGAAGTATACTGTTGTGTATGTAGTCGGGTTGCAGTCGGATCCAGAGACAGGCACGGACGGTACAGTCATAGGGTGTTTACTCGACTTCTTCTTCGGTAGTTCTCTAGCACAAGTACAAGGCTGCGCATAAGTATACAGTGACACCGCAGGAAGGGGAGTGTATTACACGACACCACATATTCCCTTTTTGTTAGCATAGGACACAACAGTAGCATTAATCTAAAATACGCAATAACTCTTCGGTAAGTATGAGCTTGTAGAAAACATACATTTCAATATTCATTACCAGATTAGAGGTAAATATTTATCAGAGGTAAGCAATAACGTAAGGAACTATACTGTCAATATCGGTAAGCAAAAGTGTGTAAACCTTGTAAACTTAAGCAGACTGTATGAAGATCACATCATAAACAAACATGACAATTTTTTTAACACTGAACATTCATCATGTCTTTTTTTTTTTTTTTTTTTTTTTTTTTTACATCATCACATCTTTTCTGTATTTTTTTTTTTTTTTTTTTTAGTCACATAATCTTGAAGCCATGCAGGAGCATGTCGTATTCTCGGTGCACTAGGAGAGGGATGTGTTGAGGGCACAGTTTCAGTTTCGGGTGGCTCAGCAACTTGGTCGCTTGGCAGGAGGCAAGCATCATTATCAGGAGGCTGTGGCGCTGAAACAGCAGCACAGGTGGAAGAATGGGCAAGGTGGAAAGCATTCCACACCTTTCCATCAGACAGCAGATAAGTGGCTGGACCCTTTTGAGCTACCACTGTCAGTGGCTTGGTGAACCTTGAGTGTCCTTTCGCAATGATTCCAGGTTTGCGGATGCGAACCGCAGAGCCAATCTGGAAGCTGGGTGATTTTGCACCGCGACGTTTGTCGGTGTATCGTTTGGACTTCCGTTGTTTGTTTTGTATGTTTTGTAGCATGTTGCCTTTGTCAGCAGTGGGACGCATGGAGTGAAGACCTGTGATGTGAAGCTTTGTATTCAGTGGTCTACCATGCAACAGTTCAGCGGGGGATACTGAAGTCACAGCATGTGGTGTGGCTCTGTAAGTCTGTAAAAACTCAGTGAAGAAGGCTTTCAGTGGTTTACCTTCGATGTTGGCTGTTTGTAGACAGTCCTTGAAGACTCTGTTGAAACGCTCAATTTCACCGTTGGCTTGGGGGTAGTACACAGAGCTGCGACGGTGCGTGATGTTCCTGTCACGAAGGAATGCTTCAAACTCGGTCGACACGAACTGAGGGCCATTGTCAGTAACAATTTCCTGTGGATTACCTTCTCTGCTAAACACAATGGAAAGAAAAGTCATAACAGAGGCAGAAGTAACATTTGAGCAGAAGGCAATCTCAGGCCATCGGCTGTAATAGTCAATGAGGGTGATGGCGAAGCGGCAATCAGCAGGCGCAGAGTGAATAGGACCAACAATGTCCACAGCAACTTTTTCCCAGGCAGCAGTTGGGGTAGGCACAGGCTGTAATGGTGCAGTACGCGTGGTTGCGGTTTTGTCATGCTGCAAGCAGGTGGTGCATGATTTGATGGCGAGCTCAACGTGAGAATCCGCTCCAGGCCACCAGTACAAGTCTCTCAGTCTTTGTTTTGTGCGGACTATCCCTTGGTTTGTAGCATGAGCAAGTTGGATCATTTTTCCCTGTAGCTGTTGTGGTATCACAACACGATGAGTGCCACGCACAATGACACTGTTCTGCAAGGCAAGCTCATTTTGCACACGGAAGTATGGCACGATGAGGGGGTCAAGGCCTTTTGCAGTACGAGGCCATCCCTTCTGCATGTACTGTCGCACCTTCTGTAGCACTGGACATTCCTCACATGCACTGGAGAGCTCATCAGCAGTGACTGCAGCAAAATCAGGAGACACAGCAGCCACCATCTCCAACTCCATCTCCTCGTGGTCGTCTGTGATGGGTAGAGGCAAACGTGACAAGCAATCTGCAGTAACATTCTCATGTCCCGGTTTGTATTCGATTGTGTAGTTAAAACACAGCAGTCGGGCAGACCAGCGAGCTACCCTCATACCTGCACGTCCAAGGCCTTTGGATGTGAGTAGAGTGGTCAAAGGGCTATGATCAGTCCGTAAAGTGAAGTGATGGCCCCAGAGGTAAGTACGCCACTTTTCAGTCGCCCAGACGCATGCCAAAGCCTCTTTTTCGACTGTTGAGTAATTTCGCTCGCATGCAGTCAGCGTCCTGGAAGCAAATGCAATGGTCTGCTCTATGTCACCTTTCATTTGTGTCAACGCAGCACCGATGCCATAGTCTGATGCATCTGTTGTCACGACAGTTGGCAGGGAAGGGTCGAACAAGGCGAGTGCAGAGCTAGTAGCGATGATCTCCTTCACTTTGGAAAAGTTTGCTTGCACCTCTTCAGACCAGTGAAATGTAGCAGACTGTCTGAGTAGAGCACGGAGGGGTTCCACAAGCATGGCGTAGTTGGGGATGAACTTTGAGTACCACGCAGTCAGGCCTAGGAAAGATCGCAGAGATTGAGCGTCGTGTGGAGGTGGAGCTTCAACCACAGCCCGTACATGGCCAGGATCTGGATGTATACCAGAGGCAGAGATGAGATGCCCAAGGAAGGACAACTCTGTTTTCCTGAAGTGGCATTTTGCAGCATTGAGCTTCAGCCCACTCTCCTGTAAACGTTTGAGGACATCGTTCAATCTGGCGTCATGTATTTCAGGCGTCTCCCCACTAACAATGATGTCGTCCAAATAGCACTGTACACCCTTTTGACCAGCCAGGATCTGAGACATCATGCGTTGAAAGGCACTGGGTGCTGATGCCAGGCCGAAAGGCACTCGTGTGAAACGAAACAGTCCATCTTGTGTTATAAACGCTGTAAGATCTCTGCTGCTTGGATGTAGCTGCACTTGGTGGTATGCATTTTGTAGGTCAATCGTGGAAAACATTGTAGCGCCACGGAGCTCAGTGAACACTTCCTCAATGTGTGGCAGCGGATGACTGTCGATCACCACAGCCTTGTTTGGTTCACGTAAGTCCACACACACACGAAGGCCACCTGTTTCGTTTCGTTTCGTTGAGCACTGCATCGTCGTCTCTCGCGTTCCCTCTACTGGCCCTGACCTTCTTCGACTCCTTTAGGGACTTCCCGGGGTGTCGGAGCCTGGGCACCTCGGTGTAGCGAAAACGACGATTCGCAGTGTAGCTTGGACCTCTTCGTACCCCTTTCGGGGCTCCCCCGGCACCACGTGGAGGTGGATCCAAAAGCCGGGAAGGCCACCTGTTTTCTTGCTCACGACCACCAGAGGCGACACCCAGGCAGACGCGTCGACTCTCTCGATGATGCCATCATTTTCCAGTTTTTCCAGCTCCTCCGACACCTTGTCACGCACGGCATATGGGAGTCTGCGTAGCTTTTGCTGGACTGGAGGGACGTCTGCACGCACTTTAACTTTGTGTATAAAACCTGTAGCAACGCCTAGAGCATTTGTAGTGTTGACAGTGTAACTCATCTCCGATGCGGCAGGTGTTGCAATCTGCCCATCTTGTATGTGGAGGCGAAGTGCAGTGAACAGGTCCATTCCCAGTAGTGGAGTACCGTCAGGAACTATGTAGAAGTCAGTATGTGCACTCTGGTTGCCGTATGTAGCAGTAAGTTGAAGACAGCCCAACACTGGAATTGGCTTCTTCATGTAGGTCACCAGACGCACAGTAGGCTTTGAGAGAGGCAAGTGCATGAATGACTGTCTGTAAATTCTCTCTGGCAGAATTGAAACTGCTGAACCAGTGTCCACAAGCAGGTCAGTAGTAATTCGGTACAGTCATAGGGTGTTTACTCGACTTCTTCTTCGGTAGTTCTCTAGCACAAGTACAAGGCTGCGCATAAGTATACAGTGACACCGCAGGAAGGGGAGTGTATTACACGACACCACATATACATGATGTATTTCCAAAGCAGTATTTTTGCATTATTATTTTTTAGAATTTTGGTAGTATTTCCATTGTAGTATTTTTGGAGTAAAAAATTTTGTTGGAGTATTTTGTTATATAGTTTTACTGTAGTAGTATTTTTGTAGTAAGATTTCTCTAGTCGTTTTTGATATTATAGTATTATGTATTGGTATTTTTTGAGTATTTAAGTAGAAATTTATGTGATGTATTTCCAAAGCATTCTTTTAGTAGTATTTTGTTGAATTTTTATAGTATTTCCATAGTAGTATTTTTGGAGTAAATAATTCTGTGGTAGTATTTTGTAATATAGTATTACTGTAGTAGTATTTTTGTAGTAATTCGATACTATTTTTACATTTTCAGAAGGAAAACAAAATAAAAGTCCCTGTTTTTAAGTACTATATTTCACATTTAGTTTTGCAGGTTTTGTGTAGTATTTTTGTTGTATTTCTGTAGAAGTATTTATGAGTGGACACTCAAAGTGAACCACTCTTTGGGGCCCCCTAGTGGTTGCAGCGCTTATGCCTTGGGCCGGGACCCCATAATACAAAAACACCGCATTTTCGATGGCATTTCACATTCACGTCCATGACCCTGTCCAATCATATGTTACTCAAAAATATAACGAGCTAAAATCAATAAATAATAAATCATTCAAACTTATTATTAACATTAAACAAGACGGCAATAACCGAAGCGAGAAGTAGCAAGGTGTCTCTGTATATTGTTCGGAAAAGTTTAACCTCCGGGTGCAAAGAATCCAAAGGGAAAACAAAAGTAAACTGTAGACTGGAAGCTGAAAAAATGCTGAGTCAACAAAACCAAAAGCACTGAGTCAGTTATTTTGGCATTTAGTAGCCTAGATGGTAGTGTGCCCGCTTTGAGACTGGGAGGTCGCTGGTTCGCGCCTCGGCCGAGACATACCTAATTGGTAAAATGGCGGCGCCCTCTGTTGGCTGCGGCTGCATCGGCTCGCTACAACGGGTCAGGTGTATCGACATTTCGTTCTGTGTACATTGTTACAAAGAATGACAATACAAAGGAAATTATTATTATTATTTATCTCATCTAGGGTAACCTAGATGACTTCCTGTAAAAGATTGAGATTAAATGTCACTCTGACCTGGGAGAGTCAACAAAACCACTCGTCTCAGGTTTCAATAACTCGATTGTACAGATTTTGTGCTGTCAGGACCAGAACAGGAAACTGGAAGCAGAACCCACTCGCGTAACGTTACTTACAGTTTTTTGGGGAGAAGAGAAAGGAGCGCACACTCGATCCGGAGATCGCTGGTCACGGTAAGTAGATTGCTGGGAACACGGAAGTGGTCAAAATCAAACAGATCGAGAGCAAAACAGGTGCAAAAACACAGGAAAAACAGAGATTCTCTGGGCTTGACGTGTCAAAACAGAGTTTCACAGGTTCTGTCACGAACCAGGAATGGAGACGGGACCCAATTGCATTCGTTTTACTCAGTTTTACTTAGAAGGAGGAAAGGACTACCAGATCGCTGGGAACGCGGAAGTGGCACTTCCGTGTCGAGCACACCAATGACGAGAGCGAGGAAATTTTTTTTTCTTCACATTTGTGTTTTTTCTGTTACCGCCCCCTAGACAACCATAGTTTGTGAAACCGGTGACTTTACCTAAGGCCTGCTAGCAGGCCCTGACTCGGTAACTCAGAATCCGATTGGCTTAACCAACAGCTTATCAAACACTGGTGTTATGCCTCAGGCCCTTCATAAATCTTTTTGGGAGATTACTGACCCTGGCAACAAGTAATGGCTGAAATCTGATTGGATAAATGCTTAAATATGAAAGCACACATATAACATCAAATTATTCAGATGTCTTCCCCTCGTTTGGTGGGTTTATTCATCTTAAACCTAGGGGGCAGCATTAGTTGAGAAGTTGAAGCGCTCAAGAGGTTGCAGGTTCGATTCCCGGGTCCTCCGTGTTATAGGTCGAAGTGTCTTTGGGCAAGACAAGAAAGGAAGAAAGAAAGAAAGAGAGAAAGAAAGAAAGAAAGAAAAAAAAGAATAAAGAGCAAGAGAGAGAAATGGGAGATCGAGGGAGAGCAAGAGAGAAAAAGAAAGAAATAATAAAATAAAGGAAGGAAGCAAGAAAGCAAGAAAACAAGAAAGAAAGATAGAAGAAATGATGAAACAAACAAACAAACAAACAAAGAAACAAAAAAAGAGCAAGAGAGAGAAACGGGAGATCGAGGGAGAGCAAGAGAGAAAAATAAAGACATGATAAAATAAAGGAAGGAAGCAAGAAAACAAAAAAGAAAGAAAGAAGAAATGATGAAACAAACAAAGAAACAGAGAAAAAAGAGCAAGAGAGAGAAACGGGAGATCGAGGGAGAGCAAGAGAGAAAAATAAAGAAATAATAAAATAAAGGAAGAAAGCAAGAAAACAAAAAAGAAAGAAAGAAAGAAGAAATGAGGAAACAAACAAACAAAGAAACAGAAAAAAGAGCAAGAAGACGAAAGAAAGAAAGAAAGAAAGAAACAGAAAGAAAGAAGAAACAATGAAACAAAAAACAAAGAAACAGAGAAAAAAGAGCAAGAGAGAGAAAGAGAGAAATAATAAGGAAAAAAAGAAAGAAAAAATGAATGAATGAATGAATGAATGGATGACTTGGGCAAGACACTGAATCCCTAATGCCCCCAAAAAGCAGGTAGTCGCCTTGCATGGCTGACTCCCTATTGGTGTGTGAGTGTGTGTGTGAATGGGTAAGTGTGAAGCACATTGTAAAGCCCATTGGGAGGTCTTCAATGACTTGAAAAGCGCTATAGAAATGCAGAACATTGATATTTACATTGAGATGAGATGAAGCTAAGGTAACAAACCAAGAGTTTTTGTGTCTCAGTGCAGTTCAGCGTCCACAGCCCAAATAAAGCCAGCCCCCATGAAATGGATAGTCGGCTCAGAAATGGAGAGAATAAATCATGCAACAGAAAGAAGTTCACTTGGTCGGGCTGCGCAGGTAAGCGATGGACTTATTGCATCCGGCAAACAAACATTAGGAGGGGGGCCGAACAAAATTACAGAAATCTGCTACGTTTGACAAATGGCGAGGGGTTAGCGTTGCCACTAGCTATTAGCCCGCTATGATTAATACGTGAGAAAATAATTGCACTTCATTGAGATCGATGACGCTCCATTTAACCCCCCCCCCCTGCTCGTCGAGATGAGCCCCGGACATACCGCCGCCACGCTAGCCTCCGACTCAAACACACACAAACGCTCTTTGAGTCATCCCACAGGGCATTTACTCAAACGTCTTGCGGCGCTCCGATCATAACTTCATTGTTAGTAAGTGAAAAACAATGATCTGAGCTTTAGGAGGCCTCTGGGAATCTTCCACCCCCCCCGCCAATATAGAAGTATTTAAGTCACCCACCGAGGGGGAATCGATGCCAGTGGCGCAGCCATTAACTCCAAAGCTAATGAGTTTGCGAATTTGGACTTCTTATTGGACTCGTGGGCGCGTCGGGTCGAGAGATCTCGGGTTTTTCACGAAACCAGCAAGCTAGAAAATGGACAAATCATGTCTCTCATTTACTCTCTATAAAAATTTGAGGAATCATTTTGAATAAAATATTTGGAATGCCATCAAAGAGCAAGGCCACCCTGGAATGAATTGGCTGATTCTCTCTTTTTGAGTAAAATTTCATGTCTGGATCTTTCTCTCACCATTAATTTAACACTACAATCTACTCTAATTAACTTCCTCATGCCATGAGGCTCTTTAACTCCACCCGGGGTGTAAAATCCCACATTAAACCCCACCCCCACATTTGCATATAACCCTATTTCTATTACAGTGTGTATTTTATGTAGCACTATTTAAATACTCTATATCAACACGTTATATTGGCTATTTATGTATTCTATTTCTTTTACTTTATTATTTTATTCTTCAACACAAGGATACTGCTGGAAGTGTGAATTTCCCTACAAGGATGAATAAAGTATCTATCTATCTATCTATCTATCTATCTATCTATCTATCTATCTATCTACCACTTCCTAAGACTTAAAAAGTGGTCGGCGGCGCCCTCTGTTGGCTGCGGCTGCATCGGCTCGCTACAACGGGTCAGGTGCAATCGACATTTCGTTCTGTGTACATTGTTACACAGAATGACAATACAAGGAAATTATTATTATTATTATTATTATCTATCTATCTATCTATCTATCTATCTATCTATCTATCTATCTATCTATCTATCTATCTATCTATCTATCTATCTATCTATCTATCTATCTATCTATCTATCTATCTATCTATCTATCTATCTATCGTAATTGTCCATCGTTAGAATGTGCGCAAAAACCTCACAAAAAGACTACAATTCCATACATGTCATCCACAGGAAGTGACGTCATTGGATTTTGGCCGAAGTTGAACTGGAAAAAGAAGTCAGCTTCAATTTTTACTCATCTTACTTTTTATTTGATAATAAATGTGTTATATTTGTATGAGGCATTCTCAAAATTCTACCCTGTTATGGAAAGTTACGGAAAATATTTATTGAGTACACTTTAAAAAACAACACATTAGATTTAGTTAGTTTTGTTAATCTGTTGAATGTAAGCTAGCTAAAAGTTGATCGGATAAAGAGCTAGAGTTAGATTAGCTAACTCTAGGGGGTGATGAAGTCAGGGAGTGATCATAATAATAATAAAAAGATCCTATATTATTAGTATTTTAATAATAATATTAACTTCTTATCGTATACAAATGTGTGTTTACGAATAAAACATGAAAAGAAAAAAAAAACTTTGATGGTAAAATGTTTGTTAGGAAATGACAAACTAAGAAAACAAGCTACGGGGATGAATAAAGTATCTATCTATCAATCATTAATAGAATTGTATACATCCCTGAGCTTGACCGCTATGTATTTCTCACTGTTAAACATATAAGTGTCGTAATAAAAACAAAAAAATGTGACGCGTAGGATTTATTTTTATTATTTTTTTAAAATGGTGACCCCAAAATGTTGCCCCCCTCTTTATCCCTCCCTTTGTGACTCCCTTTCCTCCCTTTCCTCCCTCTCGCCCTACATCCCTACCACCCTCCCTCTATCCCTCCACCATCCATCCATCCATCCATTCTTATATCCCTGCCCCTCCCTCCCTTCCTCTCTCTCCCTCCATCCTTATCTCCCTCCCTACCTCCCTCCCTCCCTACCTACATCCCTCCATCCTTAACTCCCCCTACCACCCTCCCTCCTTCCATCCCTACCTGCATCCCTCCATCCAAATCTCCCTCCCTACCTCCTTCCCTTTTAATTTTTAATTTTTAATTTTTTAAATTATTTTATTTTATTATTATTATTCTTTAGGCCCGCGAAGCTCTGAACCCGCGAACGTTGAAGCGCGAAGTAGCGAGGTCCCACTGTATCTATCTATCTATCTATCTATCTATCTATCTATCTATCTATCTATCTATTTATCTATCTATCTATCTATCTATCTATCTATCTATCTATCTATCTATCTATCTATCTATCTATCTATCTATCTATCTATCTATCTATCTATCTATCTATCTATCTATCTATCTATCTATCTATCTATCTATCTATCTATCTATCTATCTATCTATCTATCTATCTATCTATCTATCTATCTATTCATCTAATTTAGCTATCTATTCATCTAATTTAGCTATCTAATCCATCTAATTTAGCTATCTAATCCATCTAATCTAGCTATCTAATCCATCTAATCTAGCTATGTAATCAAGCTATCTAATCTTAACTCTCTATTAACCCTGATCCGTGTTTGTATGTGACCTATAGGCGCTGAAACATCCGACCAATTTTCGTAAAAATGTACTCAATTGTACTTCAAGCCTTCAAGACTGTCTTGAGCTTGGTTTCGTGTCAAGGCACGATATCGATAAACACTCGCTTTCGCGTGGTCTGCTTTCACGGGGTCCGTAACGCCCTCCGGTGGCCAAACCGAACACCGTAGCTCCTGACCACCGAGCACTCCGAGCGGCCAAATCCAATCCTGGCCGGGCGGCGATAATCAAAGAACTTGGAGGACTACAATCGGGCGATAACAGGGAGAACAACACAGAACCGAGCGTTCCCGAGGTTAAAAAGCGAAGAAATCCGACGTGACGAGCGTGACGGCGGCACTGGATCTGCAAAGGAACGCCGGCCAAGGTTATTAAAGAAGGATGTTGTGGCGCAAGATGGCCGCCGCCGTGACCAGAGGCGCCGCGCGGAGATAAATGGTTGACCCAGCCCGGTGTCAGGTTAGGATTGATGCCACTATCAGCACCGCTGCTTTCCCAATGATTTTCTCAAATCTCTGATAGAGTGTGTTATCTAGTTACTGGCACGAGGGCAACGGCCCGCAGGCACAGGAGAAGGTCAATCTATGAGGACAATCTTTGTCGGACTAAATGAGAAAAAAAGAACTCACAGAAAAAATAATAAAAAGCAGCTGCTAGCACTCTGGGATAAGATAAGCCAAATTACTTCTCTTTAGTCGGATAGGCCTGGGGGACAAACATTAAAAAAAAGAGAAAGAAAGAAAGAAAGGTAGCTGTTTTTTTTTTGCAATCTAACTTCACGAGAGTCTGTTTGAGGAGTAATTCATACTTGCTCTCACATAAACCATCATGCAGGCACGGCTATACTCTCATACACAGTCGTAACCTTGCGCACGTACGCTACTATACTCTCTCATTCAGTACTGTACTCTCTCACTCATTCTTTTATACTCATACACTGTACTAAACTTCTCACACTTACTATTATACTCTCATTCAAACACTACTCTCACACATACACTGCAATGGTCTCACAAACACTATTATACTATTTCACACAAACTCTTCTATCTCACATAGACTTAAAATTTTTATCACTTAGTTAAGATTGACTTTTCCGGCTCTCACATGTAACATCACACACTCACACATGGACAACTATACTCTCATATAGACACAGTCATACCTATGCAAAACACTACTATACTATCTCATGCAGTACTGTACTCTCTCACTCATTCTTTTGTACTCATACACTGTACTAAACTTCTCACACATATTATTATACTTTCATATAAACACTACTATACTCCTACACACACCACTACAATACTCTCACACACACGATTAGACTATTTCTCACAAACTCTTCTCTCTCACATATCATTACAATTTTTATCTCTTAATTAAGATTGACATTCATGGCTCTCACACATCACACAATACTCTCACACAACTATACTCTCAGACACAGACATACCCATGCACAAACACTACTATACTCTCCCAAGCAGTACTGTACTCTCTCAAACATTCTTTTATTTTCACACATACTACAGGGAGTGCAGAATTATTAGGCAAGTTGTATTTTTGAGGATTAATTTTATTATTGAACAACAACCATGTTCTTAATGAACCCAAAAGTCTCATTAATATCAAAGCTGAATATTTTGGAAGTTGGAGTGGGGCTTTTTTAGTTTTAGCTATTTTAGGAGGATATCTGTGTGTGCAGGTGACTATTACTGTGCATAATTATTAGGCAACTTAACAAAAAACAAATGTATACCCATTTCAATTATTTATTTTCATCAGGGAAACCAATATAACAGCTCAACATTCACAAATATACATTTCTGACATTCAAAAACAAAACAAAAACAAATCAGTGACCAATATAGCCACCTTTCTTTGCAAGGACACTCAAAAGCCTGCCATCCATGGATTCTGTCAGTGCTTTAATCTGTTCACGATCAACATTGCGTGCAGCAGCAACCTCAGCGTCCCAGACACTGTTCAGAGAGGTGTACTGTTTTCCCTCCTTGTAAATCTCACATTTGACGAGGGACCACAGGTTCTCTATGGGGTTCAGATCAGGTGAACAAGGAGGCCATGTCATTAGTTTTCAGACCCTTTCTTGCCAGCCACGCTGTGGAGTACTTGGATGCGTGTGATGGAGCGTTGTCCTGCATGAAAATCATGTTTTTCTTGAAGGATGCGGACTTCTTCCTGTACCACTGCTTGAAGAAGGTGTCTTCCAGAAACTGGCAGTAGGACTGGGAGTTGAGCTTGAGTCCATCCTCAACCCGAAAAGGCCGCACAAGCTCATCTTTGATGATACCAGCCCATACCAGTACCCCACCTCCACCTTGCTGGGTTCTGAGGCGGACTGGAGCTCTCTGCCCTTTACCGATCCAGCCACGGGCCCATCCATCTGGCCCATCAAGACTCACTCTCATTTCATCAGTCCATAAAACCTTAGAAAAATCCGTCTTGAGATTTTTCTTGGCCCAGTCTTGACGTTTCAGCTTGTGTGTCTTGTTCAGTGGTGGTCGTTTTTCAGCCTTTCTTACCTTGGCCATGTCTCTGAGTATTGCACACCTTGTGCTTTTGGGCACTCCAGTGATGTTGCAGCTCTGAAATATGGCAAAACTGGTGGAAAGTGGCATCTTGGCAGCTGTACGCTTGACTTTTCTCAGTTCACGGGCAGTTATTTTGCGCCTTGGTTTTTCTACACGCTTCTTGCGACCCTGTTGACTATTTTGAATGTAACGCTTGATTGTTCGATGATCACGCTTCAGAAGCTTGGCAATTTTAAGAGTGCTGCATCCCTCTGCAAGATATCTCACTATTTTTGACTTTTCAGAGCCTGTCAAGTCCCTCTTCTGACCCATTTTGCCAAAGGAAAGGAAGTTGCCTAATAATTATGCACACCTGATATAGGGTGTTGATGTCATTAGACCACACCCCTTCTCATTACAGAGATGCACATCACCTGATATGCTTAATTGGTAGTAGGCTTTCGAGCCTATACAGCTTGGAGTAAGACAACATGCATAAAGAGGATGATGTGGTCAAAATACTCATTTGCCTAATAATTCTGCACTCCCTGTATAGTCCTCAAACATACTACTATACTCTCATACACACACTACTATACTTCTACACGCACACCACTACAGCCCCTCACACACACAGTACAATACTCTCACACACACACGATTATTCTATGTCACACGAACTCTTCTTTCTCACACACCATTAAAATTTTCATCACCTGGTTAAGATTGGCATTCACGGCTCTCACACATAACATCATACTCTCACACATGGACAACTAAACTCACAGAAACAGACCCATGCATAAACACTACTATACTCTCTCATGCATTACTGTACTCTCTTAGACATTCTTTTATACTCTCAAACACACAGTCCTGTAATCCTCACATATACTACTATATTCTCATACACACACTTCTCTACTCCCACTCACACTAGTATGGACTCTCACACACTATTATACTCTCACACATGCACTATAAACTCTCACGCTATAATACAATGCCACAAAAACGTTCTTACACGCTATTTGGATTTTTATCACCTAGTTAAGATTGCCTTTCAGGGTCTCTCATATAACATCATACTCTCACACCTGCACAACTATACTCTCATACAGAAACAGTCATACACATGCAAAAACATATTATATCATCTCATTTACACTGCTATACTCTCTGACATAATAATAAACTCTCTCACACGCTACTATTCTTTCTCGCGCATCATTAAAATTGTTGTTATGATCACCTCACTTCTCAGTTATTTAACTTTGTATACTCTTGGTAACCATGGCAATGCACACTGATCTGTATGAGAAGCTGTTTGAGAAGTAAAGGCTACTTGCTCTCACATATAATATCATACTCTCCCACATGCACAACTATACTGTCATAAACACAGTCATACCCATGCATAAACACTACTATACTCTCATACACTACTATACTCTCTCACACATATTATTATACTCTAATGCACACACTACTATACTCTCTCACACATACTGCTATTCTTTCATACACACAGTACCAATGTTCCCTGTCATTTTCCACGGGTCTGAGCGTTCACACAGTCGGTGAGCAACGCTTAAAACAACGGTGAGCAACAGCAACCCCGAGTGTGGCAACTAAATCATTATCAAACATGTCCAAAACTTGACATCATGTACATTTTGCTGAGTTTCCGGCAATGCAAAATTATTTTTCTCTTTTGAATGAATTGACTCATGTACTATTGCAAAGGTTGTACGGCCTACAAACGTCGTTTGTTTTTACAACAATTCTTTCACAAGATTTCCATTTATTTTTTTTCCTGGTATCTTTTGTCGCATAATACTAACATTTTTGAGGGCTTATTTAGTCGGTTGCACAATACAGAACTGTATTTAATTACATTTCTTAATGAAAGTACAATCTTGGCAACACGATTAACTTGATATAATTGGAAATTATTTGAATAAAACACAAACTTTTTCCTCTTTTCCCCTATTTTTTTCCTAGCTGTTACTTTTTTCTTGCTTTTTGTTCTCCATTACCCTTTTTCCCTTTATCTGCTTCTTTCTTTTCTTCTGGCTTTTTTTTTCTGAATTTCTCCTTTTTTTCCTCTCCTTTTGTTTCGTTTTTTTCTCAGCGTTTCACTACTTTTTCATTTTGGTATTTTTTTCTTTTTTGTTCTATTTCCCCCCCTTCCTTTAAGTTATTTTGTGGACAATTTTACATAATATTTGGTCGTGTAGGGATTAAAAAAACAAAAACAACTTGAAGAGCCGTTTGGGATCCGAAAGAGCCGGTTCTTTTTAGTGAGCCGAGCCGAAGAAGCCGGTTGTCGAAAAACTCTACTGACTTTATTCAACTTCGTTCTACTTCGACATTGACTTCAAAATACCGCATTTAGAACACAGCGTCAGCACTGAATTTTTGCCTTAATTCGCTTTTTAATTAGCAATTTCGAGCCCTCATTTTTTGTGAGCTGGCTAGATTTCTTGTGCGCGGAAAAGCTCTGGGTAGTGCGCAATTGCACACACACGCATCCAAGTGTAAATATCAGATAACCTCTCAGTGTTGTTTTACTTTGGGTACTTTGGTAACCGTGGTGATGCACACTGATCTGTATGTACATGTTATACAATTCAACATCAAACTGGAAATGCTCCCAGTATAGTAGTATGTGTGAGAGTATAGCATTATGTGTGTGGAAGCGTGTGTGAAAGAGTATATCAATATGTGTAGGACAGTATAGTAGGATGTGTGAGAGAATATGTCAGGACCGGGACAGAAATAGGACCCAATTGTGTTAGGTTTCTCACAAATTTAATTGGAGGAAAGAGAAAGGGCGAAAGAGAAAGAGTAGCGAGCGATGGCGGTGTCAGGGACGGAAAAAAACGGGTCTGTAACCGGAACTGGGAGAGCAAGGCGTGGTCGGGGTCGGAAGCGAGTCGTGAACCAGAACGGGAGAGTAGACATAGTCGAGGACAAAAAAAGGTCGTAAGCCGGGACGGGAGAGCAGACGTGGTCAGGATCAAAGAGACAGACGGGAGAAAAAAACGGGACAGGTGGGAGTCAAGGTCGAAAAAGACTTGCCTAGTGTTCACTGAGGTAACAGGGGACAGACAGGACTGGGTTCAAATACTGACAGGGAGCCAATCACAACCCGTGGCAGTTGGCGCCAAATAAACGGGCACAGGCGAGTCACATCTGTAATCATGACAGTATAGTAGAATAAGTATGAGAGTGTGGTGGTATGTGTGAGAGTATAGTAGTGTATATGAGAGATTATAATTATGTATGAGAGTATAATGGTGTTTGTGCATGGTTTGACATTGTCTGTATAAGAGTTTTGCTGTGCATGTGTGAGAGTCTGACATTGTATGTGTGATATTGACTTCTCAAACGGCCTCTCATATAACTTAAGTGTGGTAATTTTCACTCAGAAGCTCCCTTGGACTGATGTTGACGCAGTGTCGAGAGCCCCTGGAGGCAGAGGCCGGCTCATCAGCATTCACTTGATCAATCCGATTTCCAGAATAGATCATACAGTGAGAACAAGCGGCATCAACATCTCTCAGAAAAGAGTTTGACTAATAGGCTCTAATTTATAGCTGGCGGTGACGATCAATAATCGTGTGCCAATAATGATGGAGAGGTGAGCTTGGGAGAGGGAAATGAGCCCACTCATTGGTGGAGAAAAATGAAGGTACGGACATTTGGAAATGTCCACAGGTGTTGAGGATGGAGAGAAGAAATTGGGATGGGAGTCTCAAAGGTGCTAATATTAACTGTTGAAAAGGCTAACTAAGAAAAATGCAATGAATGTAAATTCCCGACTGAAACTGCTATTTTTTTGCTCCATTTTAAACACTGCAGTTTTACATACAGTGCCGGTTATTCTTTTATTGGTGGGAGTATTGTGGAATAAAAGTAGAAACATCTGGAAGGTGCGTAACTGACAGGACTTTGGCTGGGTCAGGGCGACTCCAACTATTCCTGGGAAATCGAGTAATTTCAGAGAATCGAGCGTCCGGCTAGAGAAAAACAACACGTCATCCCTGACCGAACACAGTATAAATGCCACTGTCGCCCGGACAAACTCGGAGAACACGACTGTTTGGATGAAATAAACAACGTGTTCCCTCTCATTTCGACTCTCTCTGCTCTGTTGTGTATGTTTTGGGGCAGGGCCGATATATGTCCTGCTCCGAAAGGAGCACGGAGGAAAACAGCGAGCTGCCCTAAATACAAAATACCACAGTGATGCCTGAAAACATTTGTGAGGCCCTTCAAGAGAAATACATCCATAATTTTGCCATTTCTGGTACTGTATCTGTCTCATTTTGGGGGAGAACAACTCCTACCGAGCCTGGAGAAGGATGGGCGCCACCAATTTGTACTTGCCCAAGACACACCACAGGAAGTCTTACCCCGACAACCTAGGTGAAGGTGATTTATGTAACACATAACGGTAGCAAAACAGGAGGTTGAATATTTACAACGGACTCACGATATTTAAACTTTTTCACCTAGACAAGAAATTCTCAATTCTTGCATCAAAATTGGGCAGAAGTAGAAGTTATCTTTCGAAAACGCTACACTCCTTTTTTTGTCAATGTCAGGTCACTGAAGTTTCCTTTAATCCTCGAGGAACAATAGCAAGCCAATGCAATTTGGTCCGTTACTGCAGAAACCACCAATGACAACATCCGCCCCAGAAAGACACTTTTTTGTGACACAACCCTCTTTTGCATTCTATTTTTGCGCAGTAGTAAATAAGTGCTCGTCTTTGTAATGGCCAGCTTGAAAACACGTGAAGTAAACAACTCGCAGTAGAACTGACGCATGCTTTACTTACAAACGAGGTTCCGAACGACCGTCCGTAAGTTAAATTTGTTCGTAAGTTGCTTCAGTGCTATATTTTTTATCTTTAAGGTTTATAGAAGTATGTTTAAGGCTTGTATAAGTAACCTGTATTGTTTTGTACTGAAAAATAAACATTTCATAAACTAATATGCGCTATAAGGATAAATAAAGTAAAGTTTTACTAACTTTTGGAAGATAAGCTTCAAGAGTTAGGCGCCCTTCTCCTCCGTGGTAGAAAGTGGCCAGAAAAAAGCGTTCCGACCATTTTCTCAACCGCATCAAGCTTTCTTATTCCACTTTCGTTTCAAAAGACACGGCTCGCCTCTTCTTTACACTTTACATCAACCATATCGAGATATTAAACAATAAAATTGTCGAAGGTCTTAGCACGCTGGAGATACAGTATAGAATGTTTAAACACGAACGAGGAAGAGGAAGCAGATTTTTTTCTTCCAAGTGGATGCTGGGTGACCTCTCACAGCTTCATCACATGCCGGTAGCGGCGGAAAGAAGCACTACAGGACTGTCCTCTACTTGGAAAAAGGAGCACACGATACAAAATATAACTTACAGCAATGTCCGGATATTTTTCGACATCCTGAAATTTTTGTTCGTATCTACCGTTTTTCGTCGAATGGTCGTAAGTTGGGGAGCATCTGCACACTTCTCTTCCCAAATGATGAGCATCATTGAGCCTGACTTTCCTTAAATCCTTGAGCGACGATCACAAGCGAACTCAATTTTCTCCATTACTGCGCCAACCACCAATGCTGACAACATACAAAGATACATCTGTTGTCATTATTACTCATTAATTTCACCTGCGCCCTCTCGTTGGCGCCAACCGCTGCGGGCTACCTGATTGGTTCCCTGTCCTTTTTAAGCCCAGTCCTTTCAAACGCCTGTTGTCAGTCCGTTTGCGAACCTCTGTTTCTACAAGGCAAGCACTTTGACTCTGACTCCCGTCGGCCACGCTTTTTGCACTGGTTTTCCACCCGTCCGTTCCTGATTTCCCTGTCTGTCTCCGGCTATGACCTGTTTTTAGACCCCGATCACGTTTTGCTTTCTGTCCCGGCTAACGACCCGTCTTTGATCCCGACTGCGTTTGGCTCTCCTGTTCCAGCTATCGACCTGTTTTTTCCGTCTTCGACACCACGATCTCCCGCTCCAGGAGATCCACTTCCGCATTCGGATCACGATCCGATTCTGGGAGCAGCTTGCTTCACGAGTCCAGCGATCACCGGCTGCGCTACCTCATCTCTCATCTCATCTCATCTCATCAGCTGCACCGCTTATCCTCAGTAGGGTCGCGGGGCTGCTGGAGCCCATCCCAGCAATCATCGGGCAGTGGGCAGGGACACCCTGAACTGGTTGCCAGCCAATCGCAGGGCACACGGGGACAGACAACGCTCAGTCACACCTAGGGACAATTTGGACTGGCCAATTCACCTGAAATGCATGTCTTTGGAATGTGGGAGGAAACCGGAGTGCCCGGAGGAAACCCACGCAAGCACGGGGAGAACATACAAACTCTGCACAGTAAGGCCGGGAGCTGGATTTGAACCCACTCAGGAGGTTCCCACGACCTCAGAACTATGCTGCACACGCGCTAACCACTGCGCTGCCTGCCGTGCTGCCCTGCGCTACCTCTTTTTTTCAATAAACTTGTGGTAAACGTTACGCGATTAGGTCTACCATTTGTCCTGGCCATATCATCTGTGTCACAATCTGGCACTATTCTCCTCAGTATGTTTGCCCTGGTTCTGTGGTCTAGAAACATAGGGCTCACATTTTACGCGTTTCCTTCCGGGGCAATTGCAAGTTGCAAGTTCAAAACCCAGTGAAGTCTTCTCTCTTTATTTTGAGTGTGTACTTAACAATAAACTTCAAAAGTACTCCTCAAGACCAAAACAGTATGCAGGGCTAAAAACACAACCTTAGCTTAATCTTAACAATCTAAACATGACTTTATTTGATCATACAAGTCGATAAACTATTACTTCTAAATTGCTCAATCGTCAAATTGATCGCAGGAAATCCTCGGAGGCCACTCGGGAGCAATGGGATCTTACCGACTGACAATAGCGTCGAAGACTGGAACAATAAAACAAGTCGGTCGGTGAGCTCCTTCTAAAGTTTCCCCCTTTTCATTGTGGTCTTAAAACATTTGGAACATTGTCCTCTAAGTGGATTGGGTTCCTGTCAGAGCTGAACGTTTGGACATTGATAAATTTCCTTTTTGCGCGGGATCGATAACACTCACCTCTCAGCCCTGGGCACCGACCGGGACGTCATAATTACTCTGTCAGACTGAAGGCCTGTCTGTAGAGAAACTGCCACAAACTCTCTTTGTGTGTTTGTCACAGTGAAAGTGCGCCAATTTTGTTTTACACTAAAGTAAATATGTAAACAAGTAAGTACGTACGTATCATGTGTACTCGCACAACTGGAAAGCAAGTCAATCGGTCAACCGTCCCCATGGTGTTTGAGACGGACCGCGCTTCACTTTATTGTGATTCGATGTGATTAATTTGCTTTTATTTTTAAGTAATAATTGGTTCTGAGAAAGTTAGTGATAAGGGTGAAAGAGAAGTGGGAACGAGGGACAACAACGATCGAGTCGAAAAAATCATTGCAAAATACGAAATATGGTGTACGCGTCTGCCATCGATGTAGTAAATTGTATTACTGTTATGTTAATCTTTCTCATCTACACACTTGAATGATAGGTACACGTTTTATAATTATTTTAGAGTACATATTTCAGTTTTAGGGGTTGGGCTTATATGCGATGGAGGCTTATATGAAAGTATGAAGTTACCTCACATTACCAAAAGTGACATGATTACCGATATGCTTCACCTGTGCGCCAACTGCCTTGGACTATGATTGGCTCTCTGTTCCTATTTAAACCCCCTATCTGTCCCCTGTTGTCAGTCCGTCTGCGAAACTCCAAGCCTTTTTTTTTACTCTGACTCTAACCTGTTTTTTGCTCCTGACCAGGTCTAGACTCCCGTCCCGGCTTTCGACCTTTTTTGTCCCAGACCACGTCTAGTCTCCTTTCCTGGCTTCCGACTCGCTTCTGGAGTGTGTGAAAAAGTGGCGAGTATGTTGTGGAAAGTGGAAATGGCTAAAAAATGAGCAGGGGCGGGTGTATATACTGTAATTTACTTCATTACTATGTCTTGGTATTTGACTGTTGGTTAGTTTTTGAAATAAAATGGGAGGCCTTGGGGATTATTGCTGACACCCCAAAATCTACGGTTGACAGTAGCTAATAAACAAAGAATTTGTGAAAACCATGTCATGATTTTATTTTTTTAAAATATTTGTATTGGTCTTGGAAAACAAGATATGCTACAACAGGTCAGCTATACAGGGAGAAAGGATACAAACAGAAAACTAAATTCTGAACATGAACCCAAAACACACACTCCCTCAAACCCCCCATTTCCCCAGGCACTATCAATGTCAGTTTAAAGAGATCAGGAGCCACGCTCCTGTTCCAGGAAGGGTATTAGTGGTCCCCATATCCTTTCAAATTTTTCAGTTTGGTCCTTTATGGTGTATCAAATTTTCTCTAGGTGTAGGGTGTCTGTGTCAAGACCAGAACGGAAACAGGACCCACTTGCGTGACGTTTACCACAAGTTTTTTTGAAAGAGAGAGGAAGGGCTCCACCCACGATCCGGTGTTCGCTGGGCGCGGGAAGCAAATCGCTCTCGTACTCGGATTGTGATCCAAACACGGAAGTGGATCTTTCGTAGCGAACGATGGCGGTGCCAGGGGCGGAAAACTGGTCAATAGCCGGGACGGGAGAGCAAGACATGGTTGGGGTCGGAAACGAGTCGTAAGCCAGAACGGGGGAGTAGACGTAGTTGGGAACAAAAAGGGGTCGTAAGCCGGGACGGGAGAGCAGACGTGAACGGGATGAAAACGAGTTGTAGCCGGGGACAAACGGGAGCAAAAACGGGACAGGCGGGGGTCAGGGTCGAAAAAAGGCTTGCCTTGTATACACACATATTCGCATATAGACTTACAACACGGGATTGACATGACTCGGTTCACATTCTGACAGGGAGCCAATCACATCCCGCGGCAGTTGGCGCCAAAGGAGCAGGCACAGGTGATTCACATCGGTAATCATGACAGTCTGTCAGTTCCGTCAGCCATCTTCTCCTTGTGGGCACCTGTTATTCCAAAGATTATAAGCAGTTCAGGTTCTATCTGCCTACTAAACATTCTCATCTCATCTCATCTCATCAGCTGCACCGCTTATCCTCAGTAGGGTCGCGGGGGTGCTGGAGCCCATCCCAGCAATCATCGGGCAGTGGGCAGGGGACACCCTGAACTGGTTGCCAGCCAATCACAGGGCACACGGGGACAGACAACTCACTCGCTCATTCACACCTAGGGACAATTTGGACCGGCCAATTCACCTGAAATGCATGTTTTTGGAATGTGGGAGGAAACCGGAGTGCCCGGAGGAAACCCACGCAAGCACGGGGAGAACATACAAACTCCGCACAGGAAGTCTGGAGCTGGATTTGAACCCACGCAGGAGGTTCCCAAGACATGAACTGTGCCGCACATGCGCTAACCACTGCGCCGCCGTGCTGCCCTCCTACTAAATATTCTTAGGAAAAAAAAAAATCAACCCAAAAAGCTTGAAGTTTATGACAAAGTGTGACAGATTCACATTTCTCACATATGAGAGAGATTTCAGGAAAGATACTATGTAGTCTTACTTTTGAGTAATGAGTTCTGTGGACAACCTTAAATTGAATTAGACGATGCCTAGCATTTAGTCATGATTTTATCTAGTAAAATGTCATGATTACTGATGTGACTTCACTGTGCCTGCTCCTTTGGCGCCAACTGCCACGGGTTCTGATTGGCTCCCTGTCAGTATTTGAACCCAGTCCTGTCTGTCCCCTGTGGTCAGTCCGTCTGCGAAACTCAGTGTGTACTGGGCAAGCCTTTTTTCGACCCTGGCTCCCACCTGTCCCGTTTTTGTTCCCGTCTGTCTCCGGCTACGACTTGTTTTGCTCCTGACCACGTCTGTTCTTCCGTCCCGGCTTACGACCTCTTTTTGTCCCCACTACGTCTACACTCCCGTTATGGCTTACGACACGTTTCCGACCCTGTCAACGCCTTGCTCTCCCAGTCCCGGCTACCGACCAGTTTGTCCGTCCCTGACACCGCCATCGCTCACCACGGAACATCCACTTCCGTGTTTGGATCCTAATCCGAGTACAAGAGCGACTTACTTCCCGCGTCCAACGAACACCGGATCGTGGGCGCAGCCGTTCCTCTTTCTTTCAATAAAACTTGTGGTAAACGTCATGCAATTGGGTCCTGTTTCCGTTCTGGTCCTGACAGTAAAACATTTTTTTTTTTGGGGACTGGGCCAAAAATGGCTTCACAACAGGAGAATATCGCTCATTGATTCAAGTTGTTGATTCCCAAACCTGCTCCTCAAAGAATTTGTGTCATACAAGTTTCTGGCTTCTCCGAAGACATTAGTATGTCTATGACACCATGTGGTTAAAGTCTCGGCCTTCGGAATTAAAAGCTTACCGAGCGTTCCCCTCATAAAGCCGCCACCATAATAAAAGTAATGGGCGAGGCAATAATGCACAATAATAACCCGGGTACTCATTTCGACATCAATACTAATCATGCTCGTTTGGAGGACAATAATAACAATCAGGCTCATTTCAAGTGCCCCGTTGTCCTCAGGGAGCTTTAGGCGTCCCTCCGGCTTGGCTTAATGATCAGTTATGATTCATGTGCTTGTTTTGACACACTGCATAAGCACAGTTGTATTCGAGAAAGGAAGGGGGGGCTTGTTTTTATTTAACCTCATTGTTTGATAAATGTAATTTGAGTCTTGGATGCCTTTCCGCAAATCGTGTAAACAATTTCGAATCTAAAATCCTCACAGGTTTTCTTTGGAATATGACACTTTTCTGTCGCGTGGAATTCCTTTTCTAGATGTGTTCTATTATTGTAATTATTCCCAAATTTTATTACCATGCTATTAATGTGTTATTCTTTTTTATTATCGTGTTATTACTATATTTGTCACGGTTGCCATGGCTCCTAATTGGCCCCAGCTGCAGCTAGTTGACAGATTGGCTTCCCATCTATTTAAGCTCAGTGCTCTCACTCATCCTTTGTCAGTCCGTCAACAAACCTCTGCCCCCGCAAGATGTGGGTTTTGACTCTGTCCTGGTATTTCCTGTCCGGTATTGTTCCCGTTTATTTTGTCCTGTTTAATATCGGTTTCCAGTTTCGTTCCCGTCTAGTTTGTCCTGTTTAATTTCAATTCTGTCTGTCCTGTCCTGTCTGGTATCGACCCCATCTGTCCGATATCTGCTCGGGCGATTGGTATCGATCTTGTCGGTCTCTGGCTTCCTGTCATTCCACGCCAGGCTGCTGCCTAACGTGCACGACTCCCCATTACCCGTAAAATATAAAGCTTGTGTGAGAAACGTCACGCATTTGGGACCTGATCCTGTTCCGGTTCATGACAATATTACTCGTAAGACTATTGAAGGGGTGCTGAATTTGCACGAAAAACAAAGTCTACGGTTTAGTAGACACTCAAAATACGGAAATACAACAATGCATTTAGAAAATGCAAGGAGAACAGTAAACGACTGTATGAAAACCCTGAGGATCAAAAAATTCCAACCAGCAGATCAGCCCGGCAGATCAACCCTAAGAGGATAATCCCAAGATGATTGGACAATAGTGACAAGGATGTAAACAGTGCATAAAAGTCAAAATAACAAACAAAAGCGACAATATAAGTCAAAATAACGAACAACCTTGGCATTCAATGGAATCTCCTTTGCAAGTGTTCACTGGTAAAAGCAGAACTAAGATCCTTATTGTAAGCCAGCAGAAGCTCCTCTACACGTGAGAGTTTAAATACACGAAGTGTTTTTTTCAAACAAACCTATAAAAAAATTCCAGTTCACGAGCAGTCCCAGAGGCTACCACTAGAGGCTGCTCATAACTACTCACCATCCTCAGCTTGGTCCAGGTTGCGCATGCGCCTTACGCCATCAGGCACCTGATTCCGCACCCTTGATTGTATCTGTAAAGTTCCTGTATCCCGCATTTTACAGCATCTCCTTTTTGTGACCTTGGCCATGGGTTCGGGAAACTGAAACGGAAAGGTGTCCGATAAAAAAGCAATAAATAAGAGAAAAAAATAAGGGTTGTATTCGTGCGACATTGAACGGTTCGATCCCCAACCGGAGTCCGACGTGGTGTTGGATGAGATGGTTTTCCTTGGAAAATCCATGGGGTTGGAGTTGGATAGGGGAGATAGCAACAAATCTACAAGAACAGGTAGAGGGACAGAAAAAAGGAGGGCGAACCAGATGAACGGGTGTCTACAAAGGAGATTAAAAAAGTGCTAAGTGGGAAGAAGCTGCTGCTTTCGTTAAAAAAAATGCATCCAGAAAGTAATAGCATTGCAAGTCCCCCTAAAAGGGCAACTTGACAGATTTACATTTTGCATTGTGTTCTACATTATGATTGGCTTATCAGTCTTGTAAACCTATATCAGCTTTTATTGTAAATGGAAATTTTCAATGCAAAGTACAAGTTCAAACTAATGTCTGGAACTTTAAGCGAAAGAACAAAGTTCAGCCTGATGTCACAAAAACACAGGACCAAGGTGCAAAAACCAAACAAACCTGAAACTTTGAGAATTGGCTGATAACACAAAAATGTGCCAACGCTGGCAAGTAGAAAACTGAAGTTGCGGTTTCCTGTTGACCTATACAACGCCTCAAAAAGGTATAAAAATCTTGCATAAAAATGTCATAGAGAAAGACTATTACCAAGATTGTCAGATAGATGTCTTGCATTGCGGTAGTCTCCAGAATATATTCTGCCATTAAAAACCTTTTGAGAAGCAGTCCATCTCCAACCTCTTGATTTACCAACATTCTTGTCACGATTGCTGATTCAGGGCACCTGTGACTGCCCGATTGGTGCCAACAGCCCTGAGCGCTCATTGGTTCAAAGACTCTTTTTAAACCCCAGACCGTTTGCGAACCTATGCTCCCAGCTAGGCAAGCTCCATACCTTCCAAAATTTTCCTGCCCTGTTTTCTCTGCCTGGTACTTGTTGCCAACCTGTTTCTGGCCCCGTTTCAGCCCTGCTCTTCCATCCCGACCATCGACCTGTTTTGCCCTGTTTCCTGCCTGATACCTGTTGCCGAGCTCTTTTCTGGACTCCGCCCTTGCTCTCCCGTCCCGGCTATTGACCAGTATCCCTGCTGCCTACGATTATCCTCGCTCGACACGGAAGTTCCACTTCTGCGTTCCTGCCACCTGCTACCCGTGTCCGTCGATTATCGGATAGTGGAAGCAAGCACTGCTCCCTCTCTTTATCAAAAAAACTGAGTAAACAAACGCTACTGGGTCCTGTCTCCATTTCTGGCTTATGACAATTCTCCTCATTCAAAATTCAACAAACAAGCAAAAGACGAGATCAGAATGCTCAATCCTTCTTCAGTCTCCATATTCTTTGGTTGGTAAAGTCGTTATTTGTAAAACAAATAGCTAAATAAATAAACGATTATACAGTAATTTTATTTGTTCAACAAATGCTTAGACCTGTAAAAGGGTTTGTTCTTTGGCTTCAGTGTAATGGATTCTACTTCACGTAGTTCGCCTATAACCGGTTCTTTTTGGAACGTAACCCCTGCAAAAAACATGAGATTACTCTACACTTGTTTAAAACAACTTAAATTTGACTCATCATAATCAGATGTAAACATATAACAATAAATAAACATGACATCATACAGTAATTTGTGTTAGTCCCCCGCTTCTTCAGTCTGTCACACTTTTGCATGCTCATCAGGCAACATAAAACCCTTCCATTCTCTGCGTCCGATTTGACGTAACCTGCCAGAGCATAAAATGAGAAGCAGCTCATCCCTGCTCTGCTCTTCAGCTTTGAACTCTTCACTGTATCACTTCTCTCAAACACACAGCAAATAATCCCAATGGTCCGGCACTGATTCGCTGTGAAAAAAGAAATTTGGACAGGAGATCAGTTCCGCGCCGTTCGGAAAGATCAAAAGCTCCCCTGACAGAGTCGGGGACTATCGCCGAGCTCTCGTTTCAACCGCAGAGGAGTGTGAAATGACTTCATGCGCCGTGTGTTCTCACTTGAGACGTCTTGATGCTCGGGTGTGTGCTGAACCTACTACTGTTTCACAAGGCCAGGCGTTGGCATTGAGAGAATTCCCCATTTAGTTTAGTTTTAGTTTTCCCTCTTCAGCTTGTCCCTTTTTATCATTACTAATTGCTCAAGCCAAACATGGTTACTAAGTCCCTGTTGAAGTCCATACATCCATCCATCCACTATCTACAGCTTATCCGCCTCAACAGGGTATTCCAGACCTCCCTATCCCCTGCCACTTCGTCCAACTCGTCCGATGGAATCTTGAGGCGTTCCGAGGCCAGCCTGCAGCATAGTCTCTCCAATGTGTCCCTGGTCGTCCCCGTGAGACATACCTGGAAACCTCTGAGGGAGGCATCCAGGAGGCATCCTTATCCTATAACCAAGCCACCTCAGCCGGCTGCTTTCAACATGGAGGGAAGCGGCTCTACTCTGAGTTCCTCCCCGCATGACGGACCTTCTCATCCTATCTCTAAGGGAGAGACAAGCCACTTGTATCCGGGATCTGGTTCTGTCAGTCACAACCCACAGTTTGTGATGATAGCAACATAGATTGACTGATAAATCGAGAGCATTGCCTTTCGGCTCAACTCCGGGATCAGCATGACTCCAGACGCCGCACCAACCTGTCTGTCAATCTCCCGCTCTTTCCTTTCCTAGCTCGTAAACAAGACCCCAAGATACTTGAACTCCTCCACCTGGGCAGGATCTCGTCCCAACCCTGAAACGGCCATGCCACTCTTTTCAAATTTGAGTGTGCCAGACAATTTTAACCGATTGTACTGGCCTACGGAAAATTACTTTACATAGCTAGCCACTGCTCTCCAGAGGGCGCTATTCGACAAATGTACTACTGTATGTACCCGCACCTGGCGCTCATCAAACACCCAGCATATAATAACAGCACTGTCAGCTTTCCCTGTCGGATCGTTGGTCTGTTGGTTTGTCGTTCCTGCTTGGCCGTTTCTTATTCCTGACACTGTGATGCTTGTTTTTCGCCCAAGAAAGACTTCTTACCATTCTACCAGCCGTGAGTTTTGGACTCTGTATATGTTGCCTGTTTTCCCCCCGTTCTCCCTTATGCAGATTGCTTTTTGTCAATTCCCTTTACCCACCTATTAAAACTGTCAACTAGGCTTGTTTGTCCACGTTTGGTCTTGTTGGGAATTAATTAACAAAATGTACCGTTTACCAAATTGTTCGAACTAGTTATCTGACTCCATTAACCACTCACAACCTACATTCACCCAACAATTTATGCACGCTCGTTTCTTGAGGGAAAAGATGAACAGGAAACCGGCATTTTCACACAAGGGCAGATTTATTTTCCCTAACAATTTAACTAAGTGTACTCCATCGAAAACGGACGAATTAGCGACGTTGGAGTCTCTGGGAAGCCTTTTTCTCAAGTCCTTTGGCTTTGTCCTATTGGCCATCTTCTCCCCGCATAATGGCGTGCTGACTCCTCCCATGGGCGCGCCAAGGAAGCCCCTTGGGCTTCATCATCTCCTAGAAGAGTCCCAATGTCTGGGGTGCTCAAAACAACACAGCGTTTCTACATCATCAGGGCCTTTCTGCTACAACAGCGTCTGGATGTAATGATTATCTTATCAGCCATACGTCCCGTTCCCGCCGTTCCTGTAAACAACATTTTCCACCAGGGTGCCCTGACCTCGCACCAAAGCCCAGTCAGTGAATATCTTTAGCTTTAAATGTAATTTGTATTCAATCGTATAAAATCCTTTTGTAGTCCAATGAATAAAATCCTTCAGTCTGTACTAGTTTCAGAGTTTCTGTCCTAGGTTATACTTCCGCATGATAGCCCACAAAGCGGCTTGCTATACTCTGTCAATTACCTAGTTGAAACCTACACAGACGTGATAGAGGTTTCTTTGGTGTCGTTGAAACTTCCAAAATGTACTCACAAAAAAACAAAGCTACCATCTCAGTTGTGGTACTTTCTCCAGTTTATTGCCTCTTTCTGTATGAAATAGAAACATCTACGCTAATTAGACAATGCAGTCCTGCAATAGCTTTGCAGTATTCATTGTTAAGCCTTACACTTAAGATCTTGAAGAAGTAAACGCAAAAATAATCCGGCAATTATCTCAAACTTCTGAGCCTGAGCCACTTGAATAATTTAGAAGAGACTGTTCAAAATCCGCTTGATTATTTCAGCAATAACAATGCGGTTTCAACATCACGTACAAACCGCTAATGGAGATTGCAGCACGCTTGGCAGGAACACGCTCGTAGAGGAAGAGCGAAAGTAAAACGAGATAACGAGAGTCGAGTTATCAGCAGGATTTTTCTGTCTCATTTCATCCCTGCTCTTAATTTCCCATCTTCGTCAAAGCCGAGTCCTACACTGCGTTGGTGCGTGACGGAATAGTGTCTGTTTCATCGTCCTCCTCTCTTCTTAACATCCTCTTTAACTGCTTAAGCTGATGACAGAGACTATTGCATGTCGAAAGCCTCCTCACAACCGCACACAAGTGCATACGAGCACACCGACTCACACAAAAAACACTGTTGCCCAGAGCGAAAGGCCCCAGGCAGTCTCTTTTCCGCTAGCCAGGGGCGATCATGCTGTTTCTATGATACTTTAACAGTGAGGTGTCAGTAAACATTAAGCCTTTTCAATTACATCTCAACATACACACACAAGCACACATTTTTCAGTTTCCTTTTGAAGGATTTTATACATTTGACTTTAAAGGATTTTATACGGTCGAATACAAATTACATTTAAGGCAAAAGATATTCACTGGCTGGGCTATGGTGCGATGTCAGGGCACCCTGGTGGAAAATGTTGTTTACAGGAACGGCGGGAACGGGACGTACTGCTGATAAGATAATCAGCACATCCAGACGCAGAAAGGCCCTGATGACGTAGAAACGCTCGCTGTTGTTTTGAGTATTCCAGACATCGCGACGCTCTTCGACGAGATGGTGAAGCCCAGGGGGGGGCTTCCTTGGCACGCCCATGGGAGGAGTCGCCACGCCATTATGCGGGGAAAAGATGGCCAATAGGAGAGGGCTAAAGGACTTGAGAAAAAGGCTTCCCACAGATGCCAACAACACTAATTCGGCCATTTTCGATGGAGTACACTTAGTTAAATTTTTAATGAAATTAAATCTGCCCCCGTGTGAAAATGTCGGCTTCTTGTTCATCTTTTCCCTCAAGAAACGAGCGCGCATAAATTGTTGGGTGAATGTAGGTTGTGTTTGGTTAATGGAGTCAGATAACTAATCCGAACAATTTGGTAAACGGTACATTTTGATAATTAAATTCCCAACAATTCAATGCTGAAATGCTTTGGGTTACCCTCAGAAGATGATAACGTAAGTCATCAGTTGTTGATTAAAAAATAAGATAATTTGAAGTCATGTATGAAACTCACTTTCATTCCAGGGTCGGTCTGACCCAAAAATATTGTCAAGTGGCTAATTCAGTCTGATGTAGGTATGGCTTGCACAAAAACTTAGATTGGCCAAAATACTGTATTTTCTAGTTTTTTTCTGGGGTACTGTAATCCCTCTCTGTGTCGCGGTTTCAATACTTCAATACTTTCAATGTTTCAATGCGATTTTCATCGGGCGTTTGTTCTGGAGCAGACAACTACGGTCAGTCAAACATCGGTCAACGTGTCCACCAAAACAAACTGCAAAGCATGGCCACGACTAGTATTTTTAGTGGCTGGTTACATCGGAAATATCTTCATCAATTAAATCAGTCTCTGAAAAAAGCAAAATAAGTACACCGCTCTGTGAATTGTTATCAAGTCTGGGAAGATACTGGGAAGGGATCTGTAAAGAAAGCAATGGCGATGCTGCAGGTGTGGCCTACTGCTATGGCTAGGCAACATAACAATCAAAGGCTACCCCCTGCTGAGCCTGTATCTCACCAACGCCAGATCCATTACTTTGGTTTGAAACCATGCTCGGATTGTACCATTGATCAGCATACAGTTGGTCAATGGACTGAACTAGTTTTTGGCCAATGTTGTACTTCCGCATAAAGTTTTCTCTGGTGTTGTTGAAACTGCTCACATAGGATCTGTTCTGTTAAAAATCTGTTCTTTGGTGCTCCTTCTCTCCCTGAAACACGCCTGTTCTTCGGTTAGGATTTTTTCAGCTTGTGGTTTCAATCTGTTCAATTGGACCTTTAGCATAACCCTGTTCAATGGACTGAACTAGTTTCTGGCCCATGTACTTCGGCATAGAGTTTTCTCTGGTGTTGTTGAAACTTCTCACATAGGATCTGTTCTGTTAAAAATCTGTTCTGTGGTGCTCCTTCTCTCCCTGAAACACGCCTGTTCTTCGGCTAAAATGTTTTCAGTTTGTGGTTTCAATCTGCTCAGTGGGACCGTTGGCATAACCTTACTTGCATGACTGATGAGACTGATGGTTCTGTTAGAGCATAGTTGAATGTTTCCTTTTTTTGGTAGCATCATTAATAGAGATTATGTCCATGCAGATGGTCACTGTCCTGTTTGCCAGACCTTTCTGCAAATCTTTGTCAAGATGTCTATAGTTTACTCACCACTATTTCGCATGAGTTCTGATGGGATGTCGTTGATTCCCTGATACTTTCTGTTTTTCACTGAGTTAATTGCTGCCTGGACCTCTTTCCTGAGGATAGGGAAGTCGTCATTTTCCACTGGGCCGCTATTCTTAAGGACCTCAGGGTCTCCCCCTGTCGGGTGGATTTAGAGTTTGGAGCACTATTCTGTCCATCTATTCATATCTCTTTTTCTTAAGTTAGGCTTTTCCCAGCTACTTGCTGAATGCTGCCAACTTTTGCCTGTTTTGTTTGTCCGAGGTCTTTTACAACCTGGAAGGCTTTCTTAGAATTGTGCTTGTTGAAGGTGTTGGGAATTAATTATTAAAATGTACCGTTTACCATATTGTTCGAATTAGTTATCTGACTCCATTAACCAAACACAACCTCCATTCATCCAACAATTTATGCGCGCTCGTTTCTTGATGGAAAAGATGAACAAGAAAGCCAACATTTTCACACGGGGGCAGATTTAATTTCATTAGCAATTTAACTAAGTGTACTCCATCGAGAATGGCCGAATTAGTGTTGTTGGAGTCTCTGGGAAGCCGTTTTATGAAGTCCTTTAGCTCTCTCCTTATTGGCCCACGTCTCCCTGCAAGATGGTGTGCCGGCTCCTCCCATGGGCGTGCCAAGGAAGCCCAACATGGGCTCCACCACCTCGCTGTTATGTCTGAAATGTTCAAAACAACACTGAGCGTTTATACGTCATCAGGGCCCCTCTGCGTCAGGATGTGCAGATTATTTTATCAGCCCGTCGTCCCGTTCCCGCCATTCCTGAAAGCAATATTTCCTACCAGGGTGCCCTGAACTTTCACTGCTCATTGAATAAAGGCACAGTCAGAAAATAACTTCAATGAATGTAACTTGTATTCAATCGTATAAAATCCTTTATAGTCAAATGTATAAAATCCTTCAAAGGCCATCAGAGTAAGCCGACCATTGGAGATAGGATACATCAGTTTCGAATTCCTTTGTCAGTCAAGAGACAAGAAGCAAGGGAGAAAACTTTACTTTAGTGTTTCATTTCTACATGAAATCCCACCTGCACACAAACGCAATAGATCCACTGGGTGCATGTTTGGCCGTGGGCCCTGACAGTGTTAATTGGATAATGAGGCCCATTCGACAATGACAAATCCCTGTACTGTTGCCGCGACCACATTAAGGTCCTGCCCCCCCGCTGTCTCGGTTTAATATCACGTAATACGGTTTGGCTAGATGCACAAACACACGAAAGGTACACTTACCGCAACCTAATCCGACCCCATGCTAGACATTACAAATGAAATCTGTTTTGTCTCCGTGGGGATTCCGAATGTGTATTACAAATACGAGAACATAAGCTTGAGAGAGACTAACATAAATATAGCGGGCCGTAGCGCAGGTGAGTTATACGTAGAATAAAATAGGCAATTTCAAGTTGTCAGACATGAAGGCCAACAGCTTTATTCTGGCTGGTATGGCAACGCTGATAGAAGTACAAGAGAAAAGCAGTCAAAAAAGGAGCTGCAGTTCTAGATATGTGCACTTGATGACGCCAAAGCCACGTGCCACTTACAGAGCAACAGTAAATGTCTGTCTGTCTGCCAGCCTGCCTGCCCGTCTGTCTGTCTGTCTGTCTGTCTTTCTCTTTCTTCTTCTCTCTCATTCTGTCTTCCTTTCTCTTTCTATCATTCTTCCTTCACAGCTGTCTTTCTTTTTCTCCCTTTCTCTCTTTCTGCTATTTCTTTCTCTCTTTTTAGCTGTCTCTTCCTTTCTCTCTCCCTCTCTCTCTCTTTCTCTCCACCTCTCTCTCTCCCCTTCTTTCTCTGCCTTTATTCTCTCTTACTCATTCCCTCTGTCACTCTTTGTCTTTTTTTACTCTTTTTTTCTCTCTGTCGCTCTCTTTCTCTCTTTCTTTTTGTCTCACTTTCCTTCCTTCCACTCCCTTTTTTCCTCTTTCTTTATTTGTTTTTTCTCTCTCTCCTTTTCCCTTCCTCTTTTTCTGTATTTTCTCTCTCGTTCCCTCTCCTCTTCTTTCCCTATTTCTTTTGATTTCTATCTCTTTTTTACCATTTATTTTTTTTCCCCTCTCTCCCTTTGTTTCTGTCTTTTTTTGTTTCTCTTCCTCTCTTTCTTTTTTCTATTTATTCCTCTCTTTTCCTATCACTCTCTATTTTTCTTACTCTCTTTTTCTGTTTCTCTGTCTCTTTCTTACCAATGAAGGTCAAGGTATCCTGATTTTCCAAATATGGAGATCTGCTCAGATTGGAATTTTCTTGTGATGAAACTGTTGTACGTCCAGATCTTGGATAGATTAGCCTTCCTGGCCAGATCACTCAGACCACACTACATCAGTATTTAAGATAAATTAATCACAAATAAAACCAAACCTCCATTTTTTAAAATTCAAAAACACTTTCAATGTATTGAAATGTGTAATTTCTCGGATTACAAGTTCTCAATTCTTGATTCGAAATCTGTCTCTATAGGGAAGCCGAGTGGTGGTATCTTAAAATAGTACGTGGTATCATTCCCGTGTATCTGTACTTCTGACCATGAAGTACTTTATCTGTTCTTTTCAGGTCTTCTTGATCTTTACGTGCAGTAGTTTTCCGAGGGAGAATTAGAAACCTCTCCTTTCCTCCCAAGTAGCCAAAGTCGATCCATCCATGAAGATAGCACGTCCCCTTTTCGCTGTCTCGCATCTCCTCTACTTTTCCGATGATGGGCAATAATTCAAGGGAACGCAGGTTGCTAGAGACACGGCCATATTAATTGGATGTCCATATTAAATGGAGAATGAGAGAAAAAAAGTGGATGAGTGACTCTCTGTGCCGCCATTGACCTATAGGGAAGAGCCGCTGCCCTTTTCCAAGAGGCTCTCCCTCAGCCGGTTTTCTCTGCTACCGTCAGTCTGATAGATCTCAAAGCATTCATTTTCTGACCCCTCACCTGGAAGCAGATTAAGCACTGGGATTCGATAGAGCTCTTAATGGGGGCGTCAAAAGTTTATGAGGATTCTCGGAAAAGGCCAGGGAAATTAGATTGTAAGCTAACAGATTTATTGCTCTGTTTCAACACATTGTAAAAAGATTATAGGACCTGGAGGCAGGTTGGCTTGAACGGGGCTGTCTCTCGGTGCGAAGGAAGCGGCAGGGGGTTAGGTAGTTGGGGTTTTCCAGTCTTGGCACTCATATATTTGGTATAGTCTGAGATGACAGGGTCAAGACAAGCATGTCACCGGGTAGGAATACACACGTGCTCAGATATAACCTGAAGGTTGTTTATCCAGACATAGACAATCTCCATTTGACCTGAGGTTGTCCTGACTACACCTCTTGTACCTCACTGTTTTACCAACATGCAGCACAGTTAAAGTAGTGCTTACCTCTTTAACCTCTGGAGATAAACCTTTAACAGTTATAGGCTCGTTGGAGTCCCTGGTTCCTTGCTAGATCAGGGAGTTCACGGGCATGGTAGACTGTGGATAATAACAAGGGCTGTCATCAGAATGTGTTCTAGGTACCAGCCTTCCTGTGTGGAGTTTGCTTGTCCTTCCCTTCCTTGCGTGGGTTTCCTCCCACATTCAGATTAATTGGCATGTCCGAATTGTCCCTAGGAGTGAGTGGGCGAGTGACTTGTCTGTATCTGTGTGCCCTCCGACTGGCTGGCAGCCAGTCTAGGATGTCCCGTACCCACTGCCCGAAGATAGGTGGGATGGGCTCCGACACCTATGTAACCCTACTGAGAATAAGCGGTGCAGAAGATGGATGTTTGATAATCAATCGCCCAACCTTCTCATCCAAGTTTGTACCATGGGGGCAGCTGGTTCAGACTTCCCTATCCCAAGCCACTTTTCTGATTTTGAGGCGTTCCTAGGCCAGTCTGGGTCTCTCTAGCGTGTCATGTTGTTCGCTGGTAGGAAATGCCCAGAACAGGTATTAACTGAGGCGTTCAGGAGGCAGGTTGTTTTGGTCACGACTCAGAGTAGGTAACCACAATTTTGGTTGAACGTGAATCAACTGGTAAATCGAGAGCTTTGCCTTTTGGCTCAGAACCTTCTTCACCTCGACAGACTGAAACAGGGTCCGCATGGTATCAGACGCCATACCGAACCGCCTGTCGATCCCCCGCTCCATCCTGTCCTATTAGTAAAAAGCTCGAGATACTTGAACTCCTCCACTTGGGTAGGATCTCATCCACGACCCTCTCTTCACCTGAGTGTCCAAAGCCTGCGACTGCAAGTCTGGTGATAATCGAACTGCGGCCTTGGGTGTACTGACATGACGACACCCTTATGTTTTAACATGGTGATTGTTACGCACAAGTATGATGACCACAGAAGTCCAAAAGCATAACACCCCTCGGGTTTAAATCAGGTTCCCAGATTGGGGTGCTGAGCCATTCTACTAGCAGACCTATGCCAAAAATGGGTCACCAGTGCTCAGTCATTGTGATTTTCAAGTAAAATTATTTTTAGTGATTGGCTGAGTTTATTTAACCCTACTTCCAATAATTAACCTGATAACACCATACAAATAACATGATATGTTGTTGTTTTAGAAATGCATTTCAAACATGGTGTCATTTTTGCTAATGAGTAACAAAAAGTAGCTCTAGAAAGGTTCGAGACCCCTTATCTGGAACCTTGCATCGGTCAGGATTTTGAGACAGGGAGCTTGTAGAACTGTCAATTAGATGTGTTGCATCTCTACAGCAACATGATTTATGTTATTACCTATATTTAATGTTGTTTACTGTGTATTGTGTTTTGTTTCCCTTGCAACACACATTGCAGCCTGGTTAAGGGGAAGTACCTCATGACCCCTTCTCAAGGTTTCTTAATTTTCCTCATGCCGAGGTTTTTTGTGTTTTACCTTGCCCTCATGTAGGTTTCCGATCAGGGGGTGTTGTAATGATGGTCTGTTCTGCCCTTTAAGGCGTTTTGTGATTCAGGGATTTTCAAATAAACCTGACTTGACATGATTTGACTCAAACGAGGCTGGAACAGGAAGCCAAGCACTGAACAAGTAGTCCCGATTCGGGAGTAAAGGTAGTTCTCTTTAAAGTACACTTTAATGTTCATTTTTGCAGATACTGTTTTTGATACTTTTGTGAAACCTCCACTGTTTTCCCTACTTTGCAACCTCCAGAGTGCAAATCACAAGTAGAACCGTTGGGTGCTCAATCACTTCGACGACTCCATTTTTAAAGCAAGACCCCTGCTACTGTGTCCTATCCTTAAATGTTGCGAGTGAGTCGAAGGAGTTGTCAGCAATGATGAAGTGCTGAGTATGCAGACAGCAAACTCAGGTGAAAACGGACCGGCATTTGGATTGGCTCACCGGGTGGAAGTCTGTCCGTAGGCTAAGCTTCAGAGTCTGGGTTCAGGTCTCCGCATTGCTGGGATGCACAACAAACGCTTCAGGGTCCTTCATGGCGTAAATTAATTTACATTCGGAGCATTTTCCAAAGATGCCCGCTTCCCGCCTAGCCCGGGCAAGATCAAAGTGTCTGGTTGCATGTGTTGCCAGATGTTTGATGTTGGAGTGTGAATCTTGCTGACTTGTTCTTCTTTCTCCCAGCACAGCAGGAGTTGCTTTTTCCCGCTTTTCCCCGCGACGCTAATCCGACAAATATTTTTTCCCGAGCGGGGATTCACATTCCAATTGCTGACACATTCTTAATTTTACACACCTATCATGGTGGTCGTTCGAATAGGCTCCTATTTATACGCAGTCATGAGAATCCAATGTTTGTAATGAGGTTGATAGATATTTAAAAGTAGGCAGAGAAGACATCAATGGAGCCCTTTCTTTTTTATTACATCTAGGTTTTAATTGACATCTGCTTAAAAGGGTGTGGAATATCAAAGAACAGCAATATGGTTGGCCGATAGCGACAATAGTCAAAATAGTCAAAACGACAAACAACAGTGCGCAATAATAGTCGAAATAACGAACCGGCATTCTGTAAAATCTTTTCTCGGTGTACAATATAAAAACAACATAAACTTGCTCGTGAGAGAGCTCAAATAAACAGAAATCTTTTTTTCATCTTTTTGGGAGTCGGGGTCGGTATTTGGACTGTACTTGAAACAACCATTTTCTTGATCTGACCATTAGAATCAAATAAAACACCACACACGCATTGTGTGGTTTTACGATTTTGCAAACACCTTCAAGGTCAGGAGAATAAGTTCTCAGGCACCAAAGGATGTGCCTCTGATGGAAAAGCTACAACTTGAAGGCTATGAGGCCTGCTAGCTGGTAAATCAAGATGGCCTTGACTCCCACATTCCAAGCCGCTCGAAATCTTGCTTTTCTTCTTACAGAGACGCATTGTGTTTACAAAGTTTCCCTATCCTTATTGCTCATTTATTACACTCACACGCCATCCAGCGACCAACATTATACACTGCATTTAAATATGTGATTTCTGTCTAAACCAATCAGATTAATTTCCTGTGTTCATCCTGGAAGCACGCATTTCCTATGGAAGGGGCTATCAAAAAGTTTCAGACTCAGAGTGTGTTTTTTTTCTTCATTCTACTACAATCTCAAGTTTTAACCTTGACAAATTTAAACAATAAATGTCACGCCCAGAACGAACAGGGGACCCAAATGCGTAATGTTGACACAACACTTTAATAGGGAATCGGGGGGGATGCAGGAGAGGAGTAAACGGCGATCTGGTGCTTGCTGGGGAGGTGGAACAGGAAGCCCTCGCAGTCGCTGAAAGGTGGCGAGGCGGAAAGCTGGGGCCAGAGAGCAGAGCGTGATTGTGGATCGGAGCAAGTCGGATAGCCGGAGCAGGAGAGCGAAGTGTGGTCGCGGATCAGAACAAGTCAGAGAACTGGAGACAATCCAGAGGCCAGGGTCAGGAATCAGGCTGGAAAACAAGGTGGGCAGGCATGTCGCAGGATGCAGGAACAGGTGGGAATCAAAACGGGAGCCAAAGTCAAAAGTGCTTGCCTTGCAAGTGCTGAGGTTTGCCGACGGACTGACAAAGAATGACCGTAAAGGAAGCGCTTAAACAGGGAGAGGGATAATTAGGAAACAAGTAGCGGGCAACTGACAGACAATAAATGATAGTATACCTAATTTGGTGTATAATGTCACATTGTTTATGATAATACATCATTTTTAAAAAAATAATTTCATTGATTGACAAAACTGTCAAACAGGCAACCGTACGTGTTTTTTTTCCCCTATAGATAATAGAAACTTGTGATATTCATTATTCTCAAATATACAAAATACTCAGTATTCATCAAGAAGCAACCTAATACATCATTAAAAAACAAAATATCTGAAGCGCCATTTGGGAGCTGAACCAAAAGAGCCGAACCGAAAGAGCCGGAATTCCCATCGCTATAAATCAAAACTATATTCAGACCACATTATTTGTTTTTGTGTACCTGTAACGACAGAATACATCCATTTTAGAACGAATGACATGAGAGTGTGCTTTCACTCCCCCCACAGCATAAATATTATTGGTTTATCCCGATTTCCCTTCTCGTGTTTGTGTGTTTTGTACATGGGCGCTACCCGGGTACCGAGATGACCTCAAAGCTAACAATCTCTCCCTTCCACATCTACTGTCCTCCCCCTTTCCTCGCCCCCTTTACGTTACCTGGGGCAAAGTCTTATGTAAAACACATTTATTTTTAATGGATTTTTTAATGAATTTTTTAGCTGCCTATTAATAATGCCATTAGTGGCGGCAGAGCGGCATCAGACGGCAGCTCAGCCTGCTAATCCTGCCCGCTAGCCCTGGCAAACCTTGCTAATCCAGGCCCCTGCTTCTACTCCAAGTAGGCCTCACACAAATCGCTAGCTTGCGCAAACACACACCCGTTGACGCTCGCCACCTCTCCTTTTTTTTTTAGCTTTTAATCTTTCCGTCACTCTTTCTCTCTCCGTCCTTTGCCTCCCACCTCATTCTCCCCCCCCTTTTATCTTCACATCTCCCTTTCTTCTTCTCCCCTGGGTGCCCAGCAGGCCTGGCCTTGGTGCTTGACTCCTCACAGACGCTCCCTACCCGGGGCACTACGCGCACAAAAAACTCAAACGTGGATTGTAAGGGTGAGCGGATCGAGCCGAATGTCGATATTGCCAATACTGAGTCGGCGGAGGGCTGGGAATTTCGCACATAGGCCTTCCGAGGTCTAAAGCTGCCCTGTTCAAAGTCCAGTCCGGGGGCCAGTTACGGCCCGTGATCAATTTTTTACTGGCCTCCGTCATAAAATGAATAACGTCTGGCCCGCCAGTAATGTTGACCGCGGTATAAAACACAGAAAATCACCAGATTATAGCTGTAGCATTTTGGACACCTTGACATTGTGAGAATTTTAGCTCACGCCATTTCCGACAGGGCGACTGTAAATGAAAAAAGGAAAGTTGACTGCGAGGGCCGCCGCTTCTAGGACAGTTGCAGTATCTTTTCACCAAAATCCGAAACAACTGCGTATGCCTATTTTGCCAAGAGATTATTTCAAAGAATATAATATGAAGGGGAACTACCAGACAAAACATGCTTATTACTAAAATGCTACAAAGGTGAGGTCGCGATGCTGATCAGTAAGCACTGAAAATCTTTCAGGGTGGGTGAATTTCGGTTCAGAGAATGCCAGGCTGAATAGCCTTCACACATTTTCGGCTTACAAAATCTGGCCCGCTTTCTGAAAAGTTTGGACACGCCTGGTCTAAAGCAATCCAACCCCTTAGTGTTTAAGAGCTATAAGACATTTACAGGTAATACAGTGTAGGGTCTAAAAAAAGACCACTGACGTGTGAAAGAGCTATAAAAATTAGCTAACTCGAGTAGGAAATTCAGGCTAAGACTTGTTTGGTTTTTTAACAACTGCAGCTGGTGAAGGAGGGGGAGGAACGGATTATTTACTCGCTCTCGGCTCGCTGGTCACACTGCCTCTGGGTCTCCCCCCGTCTGCCTCTGTTTTTTATTGAAATCACAAGACATGGAAAAGTATTGGTATGTTGAGACAAAAAACAAAAGACCAAAGTACACCCCCCTGGAAAAGTACCAACACATTTAAACAAAAACAGCAAGACTAAGAGACAACATCTAACTGATTAGAAATACACACCTTTAGTAAATATGTTTAAGCCTACTTTACAACAGCTACAGCACGAGCAAAAAAGCATTAATAATAACCTGAAGGCAAAAGACAATTCAGATGTTTCGCCGTGTCTTCTTCTCATGGACCAGAATCTTCGGATTTTGGAAAAAATAGAGCTGGAAAAAAGCAATGCAGTTGAGGACATTTATTACAAAGTTTCAAAATAAAGACAAAATCAGAGTGCACTCAGGTCCAGTCGATGGGAGGGGCATCTCCCACCACGAAAGGCATCGAATATTGTTTCGGCTACTCTCTTATAGAAGAAAGGTGTGGATTATGCAAAACCTAAAAATGAAACTCTAACAAGCTCTCCTGGGAACTCGTGTTACAAGATAAAAGAAAATATCTCAATGAACAAGAGACTTTCGTTAAAACTGCACACAGCTGGATTTTAAAGATTGTATGATAAGATAAGGCTGAAACTTCAGAAGACCTTTTCTGGGAAAGTACTGATAAGAAAGGATGCAGCAAGTAAATACAAACCCCATAAAATTCCAATATTTTTCAGGAATATAGCCACATTTTATTCACCTCAAAACATTTTTTTATGTACGCTTTTCGAATTTCTGGCAAATTTTGGGGTTTTGAGTGTGCTTAATAGTCCAAAAATACAATATTCTAGTCGTCTTGTTGCCATTTTTGTGCAGTATTTGTATGTTGGCTGCTATTTATTTTTTATGTTTTACCTAAAACAATTTTTATACTGGAAGTATTTTGATATTTACACTGTAAAGATTTTTTTATATCGTATAGTTCACACTATTTGATATTTGACTTCAGTTTCACAATATTGTGCAATGGAAGGTTTTAGATCGTCGACTTTGTATTATTTCTATTTTCGTCCTGTCTTCTGTTACCATATTAGGTTTGGTTTGGGTTTGGACCCTTTGCTAGTTGTTTTAAGACCAATGTTTCTGTATCATATGTCTGCATTGCTAGAGCTAACTAGCGCTATGCTAGATTCGTGCAATTCACATCGTTTTTGTAGTTTAGAGTGTTCCATTGCCTGCACCACACACCCTGATCTGTACTCTTCTATAGCATCTTCTTCTGTGCTTCTTACCTCTGATTCTACCTTGTTAGGTGAAGAGGGAGAAGAAATAACATTATTTTCTACCACTAGTCATCCTGCTACTCCCCCTGTCAACAATATTCCTGTGGTATGGAATTCGGGCCGCATCTGCAGTCATACAAGGCACAAGACCCGGGACTGGCAGTATAACCTCTTTGAAACTGTCCAGTCAGCATTTAGGGCAAATCACTCTACTGAGACAGCCCTGGCTAAAGTAACCAATGATCTCCTTTTAGCAATAGATTCCGGTGCCTCATCAATGTTACTGCTGCTGGATCTCAGTGCTGCTTTTGATACTGTCGACCACAACATATTACGTGTTCGTGTGGAATGCATTGTTATCTCAGGAACTGTACTCTCATGGTTTAGGTCCTACCTGTCAGACAGGATGCAATGTGGTAACTATGGCAATTTGACCTCTAAACAATTTAATGTCCCCTGTGGTCTTCCACAGGGCTCTGTACTTGGCCCCCCTCTTTTTAGTATTTATATGATCCCGCTTGGTGACATTATCCGCAAGTATAATATTAGTTTCCATTGCTATGCAGATGACACTCAACTGTATGTGCCACTGGAGACAACTGGATAGTTAAGTTGTAGAAATGTGGAGGCTTGCCTTACTGAGATTCAAAGAGGGATATCACTTATTTTTTTGCGCCTTAACCCAGAAAAAACAGAAATGTTGATTATTGGTCCAGCTCACTGTCGTCAGTTGTTTTCAAACACTGCCCTGAACAAACAAATATGATATCACCTATCGTGACTCGGTCAAAAATCAAGGTGTTATATTTGATCCTAATCTGTCGTTTCAGTCACACGTGAAAAATATTACTAGAATAGCTTTCTACCACCTCTGTAATATTGCGTAGATTCGCTCGATGCTGTCCCAATCAGATGCAGAGGTTTTAATTCATGCGTTTATTACTTCTCGGCTGGATTACTGTAATGTATTGCTTTCTGGTCTCCCGATGTCAAGCATCTAAAGTTTGCAGCTGGTTCAGAATGCGGCAGCTAGACTTTTGACTAAAACCAAAAAGTTTGAGTATATTACTCCTGTATTGTCCAACTTGCACTGGCTCCCAGTCCACTTAAGATGTGACTTTAAGGTTCTCTTATTAACATACAAATGTTTGCATGGACTTGCACCCTCTTATCTCTCTGATTTGATTTACCCCTATGTTCTTGCACGGAGTCTGCGCTCGGAAAATGCCGGTCTACTTGTGACTCCAAGAGCCATGAAGTCTGCGGGCTCGAGAGCGTTCTCCATCCGGGCCCCGGTGCTATGGAATGCCCTGCCTCCGGAGATAAGATCTGCAACCTCAATGGAAGATTTAAATCAAGGCTTAAGACACACTTCTATTCCAAAGCTTCTAAATGATGCCCACCTCATATTCTGTATTGTCCTGTCTTTTTCCTACTGCCTGCCGGGTGGTGATAAGAAGGAGAAGGACGATTTGAGATGAGTCAGCAAACCAGCGTTTGACCTGAAGCATGTGAACGCCTGCATGGACCAGCTGGCAGAGATGGGAAGCTGCGTCGTGGCCGTCATAGACTTTCTGGACTAGTTTGCAGGCTGGGGGCATCGTTGCTGTCATGCACTTTCCGGACAAATTTTCAACATGTTACCTAGTGTTTACTATGTTTGTGTACAGTAATATTAATTGTGATTCACCCTGGTCATCCTGGAAGGGGGATTACCACTTGTGAGGTCCCTTCTCTAGGTGTCTCTTTTTCCTCACGCTGAGGTTTTGAGTTGTTCCTTGCCCGCATGTTGGTCTAAGATCAGGTAATTAGTTGTGATTGCTTCAGCAAGGCACAACTACATTGCCAAGTGCTGTAAGCACAACGTTAAAAAAAATTGGTAAAGGCAATATTTTAACGACTTCATATTTACAAATTATGCCAATGGTCTCATGTTGACGAGTTATGTTAATGGGTAACTGCTAAAGAGTGATGCTAATTGCTAAATGCTAACTTTTTCATGATAAAAATTTTTGGTAATGGCAATATTGTAACAACTTCATATTTACAAATTATGCTAATGGACGCATGTTGATGAGTTATGCTAACAGATACATTCTAAAAAGTGATGCTAACGGCTAAATGCTAATTTCTTCACGCTGCAAAATTTTTCTAATGCTAACATGCTAACGACTCAGCAAATTGAATGGGCTCAATGCATTCCGGATGGGCCAAGTCAAATCGAACGGCCCATTCTATTTGAACATGTATATTTTAAAAGTTTTTAAAGTGTAATAACAGTGTTATTACTATGGTTTTACCATGAATGTGTTTTTTAGACCTCCACAAGGCATATCCTTGTTGCTAACGGTTGTGGGCCCATCTCAAATGAACTTGCCAGTACCAAGTAAAAAAATGACAGAAACATCTCTAAGAGTTAAAAACTTTATGCTAACTCATAATGCTAACAACCAGGGTTACATATACATGCCGGGATCATCTTCCAGATCAATCACAACTCTTACAATTGCCGCGGAAATTGTCTAGTTGTGTCATTGTAATCCTGTGCAGTCCTTTGAGAAATTTTTGTGATTAAGGGCTATATAAAAAATTGTGACTTGACTTGACTTGACTTGACATTTTGAAAATAAATAGCATCCTTTGTCGAGCACACCTGCCTCATTTCCGGCTTTCCTGTGTTTTTGTCCACCTCCTACAAAATGTGACTATTTTTGAGTTGTTTTTCATTGTGTTGGAATTAAATTATCAAAATGTACCGTTTGACAAATTGTTCGAATTAGTTATCTGACTCCATTAACCAAACACAACCTACATTCACCCAACAATTTATGCGCGCTCATTTCTTGAGGGAAAAATGAACAGGAAAGCCGAAATTTTTACACGGGGGCAGATTTAATTTCCCTAACAATTCAACTAAGTGTACTTCATTGAAAACGGACGAATTAGTGACGTTGGAGTCTCTGGGAAGCCCTCTTCTGAAGTCCTTTAGCTTTCTCTTATCGGCCATCCTCTCCTCGTATAATGGTGTGCTGACTCCTCCCATGGGCGCACCAAGGAAGCACCCTGGGCTTCACCGTCTCGTAGACGAGCGTCCCAATGTACTCAAAACAACACCTGAGTCAACAACGTCTGGATGTGCTGATTATCTTATCAGCAGTATGTCCCGTTCTGTAAAAAACATCCTCCACCAGCCTTTCACTGCTTATTGAATAAAGGCACAGTCAGTAAATATCTATTGCATTAAATGTAATTTGTAGTCAATCGTATAAAATCCTTTATAGTCAAATTTATAAAATCCTTCAATTGGAATTAGAAGTCAAGGGTTTCAATTTTGGAGATGTCCAAGCAAAGACTATGGGTCTGGATCGAATACCCTGCGCTTGGATTCGATCGATACCAAGATCCCGGTATCGTCGAAACCTAGTGGATCGTGCCGAAATCCAGCGGACGATATCGGGAGCGCCTAATAGAATTTGAACGTGGCTCACGGAGCACAGTGTGGGGAAAAAAAAAGCTGTTAATTACTGCCGGTTTGAATGCTAATTAAATGTTTCAATTAATGGTGCGTTTGTTGCCAAAACGTGTGCGGGTAATTGGCGGGTGGCAATAAGGTATGTGAAGGCAATGAAAGGACGACACAAAGAGAGAAAGGGAGCGTGCTAGATGCGAGATGTGCCAGCAGCCTGGAGCAATGCAGCATGGGAAATCGCATTCATGAGGCAGAAAAAAGGCCTGGAAAGGATTCAATACAGCTGTTTTCCATAAAACTGTTCATGGCTTCCATCAAATTGGGTGTCTTTGCTATGTGTGCACTCTGTAAATACTAATGAGGGCACCCCGGGAACAATGCAAACACACAATCGACACAGTTAAGGTTTTTGTTTGTATGTCCTGTGAGCAGGGTCGGTAATAATGCGTTATAGAGGAATTCCTGGAATGCTATTCCTTTTCTCGTTAACGAGTAAGGTAACCTGCCGAAATTTTGTAACACACTCATTATTAACAAGGTGCTTTACTCAGTTACTTTCTACAAGCTCCATCTTCCCAACAACTCTTAACTATATTTCCAGTCCCTCCTGAAGAAAAGCAAAACCAGAGCATGATTCTACCACCACCATGTTTGACAGAAGGGATTTCAGGTTGTCTTCAGGCTGATGTGCATTGATATTCTTATGCCGAACGTAACACTTTGCATTAAGCCCAGTCTGACCGTTGCACCTTGTTCCACATGTTATATGAGTTTTGCATGTGGCCTCATGGACTGTTTCATGGTATTCAATCAAAAAGGGCTTCCACTCTTCCATAAAAGGCATATTTATGCTGGGTCCGAGTAATAGATGTCTTATGCATAGATCTCCCCACATCAGCTGTGTTTGACCGCAAGTCATCAAATGTGATCATAGGCCTTTTGGTCGCTTCTCTGATTAATTTTCTCTTTGTTTGGGCCGAAAGTTTAGACCATGTCTTAGTGTAAATGTTGCTAAATCTTCTTGTATCCCATTCCTGCTTTAAACTTTTAACCACTTTATCTCAGACCTGCCTGGTGTGTTCTTTGGTCTTGAAGGATTTTATACATTTGACTATAAAGGATTTTGTACGATCAAATACAAATTGCATTTAATGCAAGAGATATTCACTGACTGTTTTTATTCAAGGTACATTAGGTTAGGCTGTGTGAAATGCATCAGACGTATTTCTGATAACAGAATTCCTGTGAGTGCGGACGGAGAAGGCCAGACACAAGGAGAAACGTCTGGGCGCCCACGTGGGGGCTTCCCTGGCACGCCCATGGGAGGAGCCAGCACACCAGCTTGCGGAAAAACGTGGGCTGAGAGAAGAAAGCGAGAGAACGAGAGAGGAGGCTTGACAGAGACTCCGACGACACTAATTCGACTAATTCGGCCATATTCGATGGAGTTCACTTAGTTAAATTGTTTAAGAAATTAAATGCGCCCCCGTATGGAAATGCCGCTCTCTTGTCCATCTTTTCCATCAAGAAACGAGCGTGCATTGTTAGGTGAATGTAGATTGTATTTGGTGAATGGAGTCGAACAATTTGGTAAATGGTACATTTTAAATACTTTAAAACCGTTTTCAGAATGCTAGTATCTCCTTTCACAGACCTCTGAGCCCATCGGTGCATTTAAACTTGGACTAAATGACACCCTGTCTTCTTTAGTCATTCAGGTCGACATTGGATCATTCGGAAGTCTTAAAGGAACTTCTGGAGTCAGTTGGCTGAGCTTAGAGACCTCTAATGGAACCTTCTGAAAATTAATAAAATGGGAGTTATAAAAAAGACCCTTTTTAAAAGGAGTTGTTTTGAATTTGTATTTGTATATCACAACCATATCTTCTTGGAATTATAAATGTAAAATACATTTATATAAAACATTGTGAGATTGTGTTTGATCACAGAAACCTCTCCCTCATTGGAAATGAAATCTGAAAAATATGAGTCCATGCATGATTTTGTATACAACCAACAAAACCTTAAAATCACATCTTATGCAAACAAGGAGCCAATGCAGGTTAGCTAAAATTGGGGTAGTGCGATCCAACTTTCTTGTCTTAGTTAAAAGCCTTGCTGCAGCATTTTGTACCAGCTGAAGGCTCTCGATTTTGGACTTTGGGGGACCGGAGAGTAGTGCATTACAGTAACCGGGATGGGTGGTAACAAACGCATGAGTTGTAATCTCTGCATTAGACTGGGACAGCATGGGGCGAATTTTAGCTATTTTGCGAAGATGGAAAAAAACTGTTCTAGTAATATTCTTAACGTGTGTTTGGGAGGACAGATTCGGGCAGTCAAATATGACACCTACATTTTTGACTGAGTCACTCTGGGTTATATTCCATTCGTCAATATTTAGAGCAGTTTTTGAGAACAAGTCACGGCATTTAGATGGACCAATAACTAGCATTTTGGTCTTTTCAGAGTTAAGGCACAGCGAGCCACACACATGCGTAAATATTTGAATAGTTATTGACAAAAAACTTGTTGAAATGTCACGAGGTCCCGATTTGAGGTTTTCGGCACGATAGCCAAATGTTGTCAGGAGGAGAGCAAGCGGTACAAGTTGCAGCAACGGCAAAAGTTCAAATTCAGCTCAACTTTTAATGAGACAACCAGCCAGCCCCAAATTTGAACCGAACAAGCTAAATATTTTGAAGGAAACCTGCCCAGTGTAGAATTGAAACTTTTCCGAGTAGGTTTCCTAAAGTAAAGGGTGAGGGAACACTTTCAGACCCAAAACTTGATCACCTCTTTGACACGCTTAGCAATCTTTGTTTTCCTTCTCCTGTTGTGCCAAATCAACGAGGCAAAAAGGCATTAAGTCAACAACCACGGTCAGACGGCTAAAGTCGAAAGGTTATCAAACAAAGTGCGATGAGCTGATCTAAAGCGAATGTCGAAATTACTCAACACATCTCTTTGCCACTTGCTTAAAAATTACGAGGGCTACGCCTTTCTAACATCTCAACAAGGATGCAAAGCTAGTTTCTCATGCTAGGTGCCAGCTCTTTTCAGGTCATTGACCAACTCCTGTCGTGTAGTTCCGGGCTGATTCCTCACCTTTCTTAGAATCATTGAGACACCACCAGGTGATATATTGCATGGGGCTCCACTCCAATGGAGATTGACTGTCATGTTTAGCTTCTTCCATCTTCCAATGATTGCTCCAACAGTGGACCTTTTTTCACCAAGCTGCTTGGCAATTGCTCCGTAGCCCTTTCCTGCCATGTGGAGGTGTACAATTTTGTCTCTGGTGTCTTTGGACAGCTCTTTGGTCTTCGCCATGTTACAAGTTCAAGTCTTACTCATTGTATGGGGTGGACAGGTGTCTATGCAGCTTATGACCTCAAACAGGTGCATCTGATTCAGGATGATACATGGAGTGCAGGTGGGCTTCTAATGGGCGGACTAACAGGTATTTCAGGGTCAGAATCCTAGATGATTCACAAGTATGCAAATACTCATTTGCAGCTGTATCACACAAAAAAAATGTTAAAAAAATCATGCATTGTGATTTCTGGATTTTTCTTTTTAGTTTATCTCTCTCACAGTGGACATGCCCTTACGATGACAATGTCAGACCCCTCCATGATTTCCAAGTGGGAGAATTAGCGGGGTGTTCAAATGCTTATTTTCTTCACTGTATGGTTATTTGTAACTAGTTAATTACTTTTAGAGTAATACGCTACTTTTTAGTGTCAGTATTCAGGAGGTTAACTGTCACAGATTAAATGAAGTAAATACTATCCGTAGTTTCTTTCCAAAAACTGCTTCTTTAAAACAAAAAGAAAATTGTTTAGTGTCATGATTACTGATGTGACTCAGCTGTGCCCGCTCATTTGGCGCCAACCGCCGCGGGTTCTGATTGGCTCCCTGTCACTATTTGAACTCAGGCCTGTCAATCCCCTGTTGTCGGTCCATCTGCGAATCTCTACAAGCCTTTTTCGACCCTGACTCACGCCTGTCCCGTTCTTTGCTCCTGTTTGTCTCCTGCTACCACCTGTTTTGATCCCGACCACGTAAGCTCTCCCGTCCCATTTTACGACTTGTTTCCGACCCCGAACACGTCTTGCTCTCCCAGTCCTGGATACCGACCAGTTTTCCGCCTCTGACACCGCCATCGCTCGCTACGGAAGATCCACTTCATTTCTAAAAATGAACAGCCACCATTTTTTTCCGCCTGACTACGTTTCAAAAGTATTGGTGATATTAATTCTTGGTATCGGAGGAAAAAAGGCTATCAAACATACCTAATTCAGTTGATTGCATTCCTATTGTGTACATTTCAGCATCTCTGGGAAATTACTACGGGTCAGGTGTATTAAAGGAAGGTCTTATGTGATGAACCTTGTGTGTGAGTGTATGTGTGTTGGTCCTAAGGCATCGGGGATAAGGATGTAAAATTCCAGATCAGCTTTTTTTTTACTGGAGCCCCTAGGCCGCTGTCAATCCTGCTGACACACACATACACACACTTTCGCACTTAGTTTCCGGCACTTATTAGCATAATTAAGTCGTTTGTTGTAGTTTTGTATGATAAAATCATTGAATTATTCAATACCAAACAAATCACAGGACAGCTAAAGCTGTGAGTTTAGGTTTGTGTCGGCGTGAAGCTTGAAGCTCACTGGCCTGCAGTCATACCTGTCAACTGATAGGATGTGATCATATTTTACAAGATTTTTCACTAAAATATCTCCATCCATTATCTGCACCGCTTATCCTCAGTAGGGTCGCGGGGGTGCTGGAGCCCATCCTAGCTATCTTCGGGTAGTGGGCCGGGGACACCCTGAACTGGTTGCCAGACAGTTGCAGGGGACACAGGGACAGACGACTCACTCGCTCATTCACACCTAGGGACAATTTGGTTCATCCAATCAACCTGCCATGCATGTTTTTGGAATGTGGGAGGAAACTAGAGTGCCTGAAGGAAACCCACGCAAGCACGGGGAGGACATGCAATCTCCACACAGGAAGATTGAACTGTCCAGGACCTCAGAACTGTGCAGCACACGCGCTAACCACTGCGCTCCCGTGCTGACCCCTAAAATATCTCAATACAATTATATCCAGAAATGCATGCGATTTTTATTCTGTGATGACTTCAGTGCTCTTAAACATGCTGTGCCTTTGAATGACAACTCTATGTTGTCACTGTTATGCCTTAAAGGGACATGGTGTATCATTTGGTGACTCCTATTGGTGAAAAAAAAACTGGATGAAATCAACATTGATTTAAATAATTGGCAAACAAATATGAACTATCATATAAATGGTAGGGTTTGGTCACTTTCACACTCCGTAGTTTGTGTTCTTCTGCTTTTTAATGACATCTACTGGTCAAATATAACAATGCGTTCCTTTAAGACTGTCACGGTTTCCAATTGGCACCGCCCGTTTTGCACCAGCTGCTGCTCGTGAGTGATTGGCTTCCCACCTATTTAAGCTCAGTGCTTACTCACCCTTTGTCAGCCCGTCAACGAACCTCTGCACCAACAAGACGTGTGTTTTGACTCTGTCCGGTATCCTGCTTGTGTATCTTGTTCGGTATCGATCCTCTCTATCTCGCCCTTTTTGATATCTGACTCCAGTATCCAGCGTTTGGTATCGTTCCCGTCTATCTTGTCCTGTTTGATATCGGTCTCCAGTGTCTGGTATCGTTCCCGTCTATCTCGTCCTGTTTGATATCGGACTCCAGTCTCCAATGTCTGGTATCGATCCCGTCTGTTCGGTATCTGCTTGTGTAACTAGTATCAATCTCGTCGGCCTCTGGCTTCGTGTTGTTCCATGCCAGACTTATGCCTGACTCCGTCCGCCCAGCGATCGCCGAATCACTGGCGTTTGTGTTAACGTCCATGACTGCCCCATTCCCGTAAAATAAAGCTTGTGCAAGAAACGTTACGCATCTGGGTCCTTCTCCTGTTCTGGTTCTGACAAAGACATGTGCATTTGTTGTTTACATGTTCAGTTTTCCAAACATAGTGACACAGCATGTCTAAGACTCTTCACTTTAACTCTTTGCTTAAGTGCATTTGGCTCTGTAAGCTAGTTCCTTACCTTATACTGCAGTATAATTTCTGCCTGTGCTATGTTTACTGCTTTGGTTTAGTTCGTATTCTTCGCGCCTTTGTACAAATTCTGTGCGGTTATAGATGTAAAGGATATATCTGTCATTGATAAATAATTAATCAATATATTTGTTCTGTCTCATAGAAGACCACACACATACAAATATACAAAACCACAGATAAAGACATATATCAAATTACAAACAAATGATAGTCTCTTTGACCCCCAAAAGAAAATTGATGGGCTAAAAATGTACTTAATTCACCTCTTTTGGTCACTCACTTCCTAGCTCTAAGACCACCCCACACCTGGTGTCACTTTTCCTGATTACCCTCCAATCACACCTCTCCCTCTTTACTATTTAAACACTCTTTATCCTTGGCTTTGTGCTAGTTAGTTGCCTTTTTTGTCACAATCAAGCGTTATTGTACCAGACCTTGCCTGTACTTCTGTGAATTCTTAGACTGCCATCTTTGCTGGATCATCGAACCCTCTCCTGCCTCTGGGACCACGACTGTTGCCTCTGGTGATCTAGATACTATTGCCCCGAGACCTGGCTCAACGTGTACTGAACCCTGCTCAAAATAAAGACCATATGTTACAGGATACCGAGTGGTGCCCTGACATAGTATCGTTAACATCGATATTTGGATCGCCCTGCCCCAATCGGAATGTCAGGCGTCGGAAACACAAACGATGCAGCACACCCAGGACACATTTGTTTTGAGCCGCCACTTTAAGGAAACAGCAACAATGAATGAAAAAAAAGAAAAAGTTTAGCCGCAAAAACTAATAATTGCAAAGCAGCCAATTAAATTGCGCGGGTGAGATGAAACCACTCATATTTCCCCTGGTAATTTCATGCTCTAAACTCGCTTCCGCGCGCACATAAAAAGAGCAGAGAAAATATAATTTCAGAAGCTGACAGAACTCATTGTTGGTGGAATTTTAAATTCAAAAAAGTTAATAAAGGCGAGTGTGAGATGAAGGGAATTTGCATTTCTCAGATTAACAGCATGTAGAGCAGCAGCGGCGCGCGCAGCCCGGGGTCATCATTTAAGAAACCTTTGCATATTTTATTTAAGAGTGGCCCGCTTTGCAGCGTAATAAGACAGACAGATAATGATTAGAAGGTCGGGCCCGGGGGGCACAACCGGGCCGGGCGCCGCCACGCTCGGCTACCCGACCTGCACGCAAGAAAAAAAAAGCGCCAGCGCGCCTATGCCGGGGCTTCTAATTGGCTCCTGATGGTTTATGAAATGTTTCCCAAATGTTTTGAAATTGTTGTTGCTTTTATTGCTTTCGTTATTTTAATGGAACTTCCGGTCTGAGTAGCGCTTCAGCTCCGAGCCCAGTTTTGCTAACGTCCTTGGTTTTAATCAAAGTGGACTGAGCAACAATGCTATTAGCCTGCAGGGACAGCTGTTGTCATGCAGGTGAGATTCAGTGCCGACATCTGCGATGGAAGTAGGCTGTGACGGACATATTGATGTGTTATATTCTCGTGATAATTGTTACCATTTAAGTTCTGAATACTGTTGGGAATTAAATATTGAAATGTATCGTTTATCAAACTGTTCGAATTAATTATCTGACTCCATTAATCAAACACAACCTACGTTCACCCAACAATGTGCGCTCGTTTCTTGAGGGAAAAGATGAACAAGAAAAGCCGACATTTTCACACGGGGGCAGATTTAATTTCCTTAACAATTGAACTAAGTGAACTCCATCGAATACGGCCGAATTAGTGACGTTGGAGTCTCTGGGAAACCCTCTCTTCGAGTTCTGTAGCCTTCTTCTCTCTGCCCACATCTTTCCGCAAGATGGTGTGCCGGCTCCTCCCATGGGCGTGCCAATGAGGCCTAACGTGAGCTCCACCACCTCGCCGCGATGTCTGGAAAACTCAAAACAGCGGAGAGCGTTTCTCATGACATTGCCTGCCTTCCTCCGTCATCAGGGCCTTTCTGTGTCGTCAGATGTGCCGATTATCTTATCAGCCATACGTCCCGTTCCCGCCGTTCCTGTAAACAATATTCTCCACTAGGTTGCACTGACCTCACACCACAGCCCCGCCAGTGAGTATCTTTTGCATTAAATGTAATTTGTATTCGATCGTACAAAATCCTTTATAGTCAAATGTATAAAATCTTTCAATACAGAGACCCCTCGCTATTATCCCTCGTTCACGGATTTTAAATTGATATCGTGTCATTGATATCATGCATTGTGTTCTGATTAGACAGCACACAGAAGATGCTATCACAGGGGCAGGTTAGGGAGGGTTTTGTGTGTTGGGTGGGTGTGACTCTGTGTGATTGGCTGTCAAACAGCGGGGTGGGCGCACAAATGGCCACCAAAACACTCTTTGGAGCACAGTGCGGAATATCGTTTACTGGCTCGTTACACTGTCAAGTCAAGTCATGTTTATTTGTGACGCCCTCAATCACAAAAAGTCTCAAAGGCTGTACAGACCACAGACTATTACAGATTACAGACTATTATTCCACTGCCGCAACCTGGGTTCCTCCATCCATTATCCGCACCGCTTATTTTCATTAGGGTCACGGGGTTGCTGGAGCCCATCCCAGCTATGTTCGAGCGGTGGACACCCTGAACTGGTAGCCAGCTGGTCGCAAGGCACAGAGACGGACAACTCACTTGTTTATTCACACCTAGGGACAATTTAAACCAACTATATAACTTGACATGCATGTTTTTGGCGAATGTGGAAGGAAACCCACGCAGGCAAGGGGAGAACATGCAAACTCCACACGGTAGCTGGACTTGAACCTTAACTTTTGCACCGCGGGGCTGCGCACTTACCCCCTTTAGGCCGTGCTGCCCGACCGGGATTCAATTGTAAAGAAATTAATCAAATGAATTAGACTTTGAAAAAGGTCAAAAGAGCACAGAGTGACGGTGATCACCTGCGGGTGCTCTGTGGATTATTATCGGGTTCGGGAAATGGAAACACTGCTTAACTTTTTGTTGTGTTTTTAATATTGGATACCTGCAAAAGAGATTGCATATGATGCCCTTTTATTGGCTATTATTGTGCACTGTGTTTCCTTGTTTTGACATTTGTCTGTTTACATTTTGTCACTCTCGACCAATTATGGTGCTGTTCTTCGAATTACCACACCCTTTAGGACGGAACTGCTTTTGTAACCTAGGAGGATTAATAAAAACAAAGTGCTCCAGAGTAGGTTATATCTCTTATCTGTGTCACGGTTGCCCATTGCCCTCACTAGGGCCTGCCCGTTAGGTACCAGCTGCTGCACGTTGCCTGATTGGCTTCCCTCCTATTTAAACTCAGTGCTCTCATTCACTCCTTGTCAGTCCGTCAACGAACCTCGGCACTTGCAAGAATTGTATTTTGACTCTGACCGGCATCCTGCTCGTGTATTCAGTATCTGGTATTGATCCCGCCTGCCTCGCCCTGTCCGGTATTTTGCTCCAATATCCGGTATCGACCCCGTTTGTCTCGTCTTGTGTGGTATCTTGCTCCAGTCTCCAGTATCCGGTCTCGATCCCGTCTGTCTCCTCCTGTCCTGTGTCTTGCTCCAGTCTCCAGTAACCGATATCGATCCCGCCTGTCTCCTCCTGTCCGGTATCTTGCTCCCGTCTCCAGTATTTGATATCAATCCCGCCTGTCTCGTCCTGTGCGGTATCTTGATCCAGTACCCGGTATCGACCCCGTCTGTCTTGCCTTGTGCGGTATCTTGCTCCAGTATCCAGTTACCGGTCTCGATGCCGTCTGTCTCCTCCTGTCCTCTTGCTCCAGTCTCCAGTATATCGATCCCGCCTGTCCAGTATCTTTCTCCGGTATCTGGTATCGACCCTGTCTGTCTCCTCCTGTCCGGTATCTTGCTCCAGTCTCCAGTATCCGATATCGACCTCGTCTGTCTCATCCTGTCCGGTATCTTGCTCCAGTCTCCAGTAATTGGTATCGATCCCATCTGTCCTGTCCGGTTTTGATCTCGTCTGCCTCTGGCTTCCTGTTTTCCCGCGCCTGACTTGTCTGTCTCATTTCTTCCGCCCAGCGATCGCCAAATCACTGGCGTTTGTGTTCACGCGCCTGACTGCCCCATTCCCGTAAAATAAAGCTTGTGTGAAAACGTTACGCTTATGGGTCCTCTGCCTGTTTGGGTTCTGACAATCTGAGGTTTGGGCTCTCTCCTTGTCCTCAGCGCAGGTTCAAAATCCATTGATGTCTCTTCTCCTTATTTGGAGTTTTCACTGAAGTTGTAACTTATCAGCACCAAATTATTGTGTGTATACACACTGCACTGTACCTCTAGCACGCTAAGAACTTTGGCGTTTTTTATAAAATTATTGTTGACTATGGCGAATGTAAGAAACGCGCTAAACTGAAACGGTTTTACCGAAAGTTTCGAACTGAGTTAGGTTCTGTTTTAGTTCTTCCATCATATTTATCACTCACACTGAACTGCATTCATGACCTCGGATCATCAGCCTCAAAAAACACACCTAAAAACAATTTTTTTTCTAGAGCTAGCCCTAAGCATTGTACGCAGCAGTAAGAAAGCTAGAAACTCCGAATTGTTTATCACATTGTCTTCATTTTCCTCCAACTCTGCCTCAAAAATGCATTTGTTGATAATACGCTTTGACGAAGGAAAAATATAAAACCCTTTGTGGTGTTGCTTTAACGCCTGCCATACAGATAAGAAGGCGAACACCACAAAGCAATGTCACCAATTAAGAACAGCGTCGTTAGGACCAAAAGGAAGAATTGATTCTTCTTTTGTGCAACGCTTTCTTTTTCTGCAGCCCCGGAACGATGCATCTTTTTGATCTGTTCCACTCGGAAGTGAGTGTTTGTGTGCTTCCGAGGCCTCGGGGCTTTCGGAGCATCGCCGGTATCTCACAGGGGCCCCCTTCCGCGGGATCGGGGTCTTATTATGTGAGAAGGTAAAGTGGTTTCTCAGCTCCGTCACCGTTCTACTCGGATTTCTGCTCCTGTTTGTGTGCACACATCAAAGCAGCGCAAAGAGATGAGCTAGATAGTATTTCTCTGATTAATTTAGTCATTTGGGACACCGTGCTAACCGGATTACATTCAGATGTGGTGATATGACCGCATGGCCCTGGGATCCGAGTGTGATTGTGTGTATTTGGGTAATATCCGCTTGTGAGGTCCGCAAAGGAAAACTGAGGATTGAATTGGAAACACTACAGCCACAAGAGGTAACAAGTCTGTTAATGTAGAAAAAGGTTTGTTTTTGGGGGTTTGGCACTCTTTATTATGTTTAACACACAATTGAACGGCATTTACTAATGATCCCAAGAGCTAAGAAGAAATCCGCAGGTTAGAGGGCGTTCTCCATTCGAGCCCCGGTGTTGTGGTATGCTCTGCCCACTGTGATTCTGTCAAAAACCAGAACAGGACCCAAACGCGTGACGTTCTCACACAAGCCTTTTATTTTACGGTAAATGGGGAGTCATGCACGTTAGACAGCAGTCTGGCATGGAAAGACAGGAAGCCAGAGATCGACGAGATCGATTCCAATTGCCCGAGTTGATATCGGACAGATAGGGTCGATACCAGACAGGACGGGACAGACAGGAAAGATAATGAATCAGGATATCAAAACATAAACAGGACAAACTAGACATGAACGAAAACTGGAGAAAATAATAAACAGGACAAAAATAGACGGAAACAAAATTGGAAACCAAAAACAAAACCGAAATAAACGGGAACCATACCGGACAGGAAATACCAACAGGAACAGGACTGAGTCGTGTCCTGTAGTCTGGATTGCCCTTTGAGAGTCTTTGTGATTAAGGGCTAATATATAAACATGACTTGACATGACTGAGGTTTTTGAGTTTTTCCTTCCCTTCATATAGGGTTAGGATCAGGGAATGGTGTCATAATACCCTAGATGTAAAAAATGACAAAAAAGTTTATAGTGAAGAGGAAGAGGTGTGATTGGAGGACAATCAGCATAAGTAACACCCGGTTTGGGGTGGAAGTGAGTGATTTAATAAGGTAAGAAGAAGTTACAAGGAGAGAGAGAGGAAACCAGTGCAGGACTGCAACAGAACCTGCCATGACGATCTCCATGTGTCTGATGGTATCTATTAGTGGGTTTGCATTGGTAAAGACAAGGGAGAGGGAGTGGTTGGGATGATGGCAGCAAGAAGAGAGGGAGCTAGAAGAACAGCTCACATGCTAGCGCGAGATGGCTAAGTGGCCAGAGGGCAGTGAGCATGAGAGTAAGAGCCTGATTGGCTGTGACCTTCCTCACAGCCAGCTGTCAGGCTCTACCATGCACACAACAGACAATTCGCACAGCCTGTTACGGCCCTGCAGGCTCCGATTACCATATCAGCATATTCTCATTTGCATAAATCCCAGCGCTCTTAATTAGGCTCCTTCTTTCTCTCACCCTCCCTCGCTCGCTCTCGTCTTCTACTCTTTCCCTCGCTTTTTCTCACCAGCTCTTTATTTGCTCGCAGATACGGGCCGGGGTTTAGGGTTAGAATTAGTAGATAGGAGGGTCTATGAGTCCCAATTAGTTTAGCGCCGATTAGGCTAATGACAATTTCTCTTCATCAACATTTATTAGAAGAGAGTATTTTTCTCATCCCATTCATATAAACATGTCATGGTCTGACTTTCCTCTTATTCCTCGCACTTTAGCGCCCCCATACAGACCAGAGGCTGCAGGCGCTCCCGTTATCGGGTTGTCCAGCCATTCGTCTGCCGACCCTTCCCGTTCCCGCTTAAGCACATCTTCGAACCACCTTGAGGGAGTTTTGCCCAAATTTTACACAAACTCACACTTGCCACCCCCCCCCCGATGAACTGAATAGATTTTAGTGGTCAAAGGTGAGAAGTATAAGCCACTGCAGACTTCCATTCCACCGTATTTTTTAGGAATAGCAACCAGCAGGGAGTTTGATTGTATCTTACGCTGGCTTCTGATTGGACTGAAATAGGAATAGTTTAAAATGTAAGGTTACGGGTCAATGTGACTGCAAACTGCAAAAAAAATGGATACAACCTTAAAGTACTCATATGCATGGAGGACACTGTGTCTCCCTGGGTCAGGAACTACCAGTGAGCAAATAATTTTGACATTCGTGTACTCTCTTTCTAAAAAAACTTCTGGTATAGTAACAATCACAGTGATACAGACGCTGCCCTACTTACGAAAACGATCGTTCGTAAGTTAAATTTGTTCATGAGTTGGTTCAGGCCTATATTTTGTATGTTTAAGGTTTATATAAGTATGTTTTAGGCAGGGATGTCAAACACATTTTAACTCGGGGGCCACACGATAGAACAAACATTCTGTCAGGGGCCGGACTAGTACATTAAAGAGAAAGAAAAAGAGAGATAAAGAAATAAGAGAAAGAGGGAGGGAAAAGGAGAGAGGGCGGGACAAAGAAAGAAAAAGAGAGAGGGAGAGAGCGTGAGAAACAAAAGATAAAAAGTCCTGAAAGAGGGGGAAAAGAAAGGGAGAGAGAGAAAGAAATCCAAGGAGAAATAGAGAGACACAAGGAGAGAAAAGAGAAAAGAAAGTGAAGCGTATGAAGAGAGAAAAAGAAAAGAGGGAAAAAGAAAAAAGGAAGTTAGAGCAAAAGAGGTTAAAAGATACAGAGAGAGAAAGATAGAAAGAGCAACAAAGGAAGAGAAAAAGAGAGACACAGAGACTGAAAGAGACAGAGACAGAGTGGGAGAAAAGGGATGGAAAAGAAAGAGAGAGAGAGAGAGAGAGAAATAAATACAAGTAAAAGTGTCTTTGTGAGAGGCACCTGGCTTTGGCAACATCACGTTGACATATTTCAACCTGCAGCTTGTTTTTCGCTGAGTGTTGTCTCGCGGGCCGGATTCAATCGCTTAGCGGGCCGGATCTGGCCTGCGGGCCGCCTGTTTGACAGCTGTGGTTTAAGGCTTGGATATGCAACCTGTATTGTTTTGTACTAAAACAAGAAACATTTCACAAAATAATATGCGCTATAAAGATAAACAAGTTGAGTTTAACTTACTTTTGGAAGATGCACTTCAAGAGTTCCTCCTCCGTGGTAAAAAAGTGGCCGAAAAAAGCGTTCCTGTCACGATTACTGATGCGGGGCGCCTGAGTCTGCTCCGTTGGCGCTAACAGCCACGGACGCTGATTGCTTTTTAAACCCTGTCTTCCTGGCAACGATTGTCAGTTTGTCTGCGAACCTCAGCTCCATGCTAGGCAAGCACTTTATGACTCCTGACTCAATCCTGTCCTGTTTCCCGTTTGATTCACGGCGCCGACCTCTTTTCTGAACCCGTTTACGTTTCTGCTCCTCCGTCCCGGCCATCGACCTGTTTTTCCCCGCTCTCGACACTGACTTCATTCGCCACGGAAGTTCCACTTCCGTGCTCCAAGCGATTATGCTACCCGTGACCGACATTCACTGGATCGTGGTTGCAAACCCTTTCCTCCTTCTAAATAGAGCTGAGTAAAACAAACGCAAGTGGGTCCCGTCACCGTTCCTGGTCTCTGACACCTTATTCCACTTTCATTTCAAAAGAAACGGCTCACCTCTTCTTTAAGCTTTACACCAACAATATCGGATGGATGCACGAGATATTATACAATAAAAAAGTTCTCAGCGCGCTAGAGATGCAGTGCAGTGTGTACACACACTAACCAGGAAGTAGAAGCTGGATTTCTTCTTCGGGTTGGATGATGGGTGACCTCTCACAGCACCACGCACTACAGCACTGTCCTCTACTCGGATAAAGGTGCACACAATACAAAATCTAACTTACAGCAATGTCCCGAAATTTTTCGACGTCCCGAAAAAAATGTTCGTATGTACCGTTGTTCGTAACTCGAATGTTCAGAAATAGGGGAGCGTCTGTATTTACAGTGAATTTCACAAAGTAGAGTATGGTGATCTGAATGTATTTCTGCTGATTTTATATCGTGGGGAGGCTTTAACCCTTATATTAAAAATCTAAATCTGTCACTGCAAAGTGAGTTTGGCTTTTCTGTATGTTCTCTCTTTCAAGCTCTTCTTATTCGACCTTCCCTTATTTTGTCACTAACGTCCTGGTGCTACTTTCCTCTTCACATCTGTCTTGATTTCACTTTATCACCCCCCCACACACACACATCCCTATTTTAACACTCTGTCTCCTTTGCTCTGTGCTAGTCAGTCCTAGCTACGTCCCAAGCACTGTTGTCAGTCTTTTTGTTATCCAGTTTTACAGAATCATTGCCTGTCCCTTTGGATCACACGTACCGCTTGACAAACTCTTTGACTGTCGCATTCGCTGATTGTGTTTACTGGACCACCAACCCCTCGCCTGCATCTTGGACCACGATTGTTGTCTCGGTACATGACAGTAATTAAACAATTAAACCTTTTTCTATTGATACTTAACTATATGTTTGAATTGATACTGACCTAAACAGACTGTTATTTGACGGCATGGACAGACCTGTTCCTCACATACTTTACCAGAGTAGACATAATAAGCTGGATCAACTTTTTCAAGCCATTTCAAAATGCTAGAAACCGAAAACACTGTCAAGATGCTCCGATCCCTTTTTTGTTAGAACTTTAACACATTCTTGTGTACAAATCTTGTGAAAACAGCTCCAACCCTGTACAACGTTTGGACACAACACTGTAAATTTGTTGTTCCCTCAGCCTTGCTTGTGATAATATATAAATACAGTTTATCAAATTGAGCTTATTTGTAAAACTTAAGTACTAAGACATCATACATCTAGATAATAATTGAAAATAAAAACAAGCACTCAAATACCAGCTTTTTCTTTGAAACTTTAGACTTCAAGTCTGGTCTTTGAACGAGTCCAGCACAGATTCTCGTTCTCCCTAGAGGAGGCGTGGTTTTCTCAAATGTTGATGGAGCGTCTCAATTCCTTGGAAAAATAATCTGCACCAATTATGTAAGGATTCAGCACGCCATCGCAGAAAATAGATAATTACCCGCCCGCGTTGCTCACCAACCACCAGATATATAATGACTGCACTGACAGCTCCCTGGTGTCAGATCATGCCGCTCACCCGTTTCCTTTGGTGCCAACATTGTGCCCAAGAGAGACTTCTTATATCTATCAAGCTGCGAGTTATTTGACCTATATTTGTGTTGATCGTTTTCTCCCTCCCTGCCCAACGCAGAGCGCTTTTTTCCCTTTACCCCCATTTAAACTGTTAACTTGGCTCATGTGTCCCCGTTTGGATCTTCCCTGCCAAACATAACCCTATTACTTTTGTTTCATACAATCAAATACTACTAGAAAAAGTCCAACAAGGTTAGCCGAAGGGGATGAATCTATTATCTGAACGATACATTGTGCAATGCAACAAAACAACTGCAAGAATTTTCTGTCGGTATTTCTTCACAAAGTATTTTTTTTCAGTAACTCTGGTGGGTGTCCGAAGAGCTATGTGAGACCCACGTACAATTTAGAACAGCAAAAAAAAAAATATATGTATATATGTATATGGCTTCCTTCTCTTTCTAGTTGCTAGCACCTTGGCAGCAAATAGCTAGCAAAGTGGTGGCTAATAACTAGTACTCTGGCTATTAGTTTGAATGTTCAGTATTGTGGTTCCATGTGTGGTAGGAGAAAGAATCCTCACACTGCAAACATGGCATGAGTAAATCATATATTCCGTAAATCTTTTTCATGTTTTTCCAAAGATAAAAAAGCACAGTATGCTAGTCAAAGTTGGTCTCCAAGATCTCAGGCACACTATAACAGAATCAGCATGACAGTAAGATTCAAGTGGGAGTATTACTGGTATTTCGGTTATGTGATGCTATGTAAACATGCACGGATATCTGATTACGGTCTTAATCTTAGTCTTAGTCCTCAAACTGAGGAGATCATTTCTTCCTCATGCCATGAGGCTCTTTAACTCCACCCGGGGGAGTAAAAGCCCACATTAAACCCCACCCCCACATTTGCATATTACCATTTTTTTATTACAATGCGTATTTTCCATAGCACTATTTAAATACTCTATATCAACACCTTTTATTGGGTATTGCTGTATTCTATTTCTTTTATTTTATTAAATTATTTTTCAACATAAGGATACCGCTGTAAGTGTGAATTTCCCTACGGGAATTAAAAAGTATCTATCTATCTATCTATCTATCTATCTATCTATCTATCTATCTATCTATCTATCTATCTATCTATCTATCTATCTATCTATCTATCTATCTATCTATCTATCTATCTATCTATCTATCTATCTATCTATCTATCTATCTATCTATCTATCTATCTATCTATCTATCTATCTATCTATCTATCTATCTATCTATCTATCTAGTCCAATCCAAGTAGTCTGTTTGCAATGATTGGGTTAGTCCTTTCATTTTTGGTTGACTCGTTCTAGTATTAGATGGTCCAATTACTTGTGTGTTACAGTTTCCTCATTCGTGATTCTTTTGAGTACTGAGACGAATGACACACGCCAACACCAGATTATTTTCTATACAAGCCTCATGTGAATTGGTTGATTTTTCTGGAACATTTCCATTTTATCTTCTGCCCCCATGGCAAACATGTCACAATTGTATCCATACAGTATATTTTGTAAGTCTAAGCTTCAGGGAAGCTTCGTACGAGTGCAAAATGAAACGCACGGGATGCAGAAATGGAGCAAACTTTTGAAATGAGGAGAAAAGCACAGATCTTTGTTTATTATTGTGAGTGAGGTGAATGAAATCAGCTTTCAATTAATGTCCTGATTTGCTTATCCACATTGCTTTAGTGACTCGGCGTGCGAACGATTCAAATGGATTGGTCTGAAAATCTGAATTCTTGTCAGGGCCAGAACGGAGACGGGACCCACTTGCGTTATGTTTCTCTCCGTTTTATTAGAAGAAAGGAAAAGGTTGCACGCTGGGCACGGGAAGCAGGTCGCTCTGAACGCGGAAGTGGGATGGCGGCGTCGGGAATGGAAAAAAACGGGTCAGTAGCCAGGACAGGAGAGCAAAAATGGGTCAGGGTCAGAAACAAGTCGAAAGCAAGGAAAGGAGAGTAGACGTGATCAAAAAACGAGTCGAAGACGGGGAACAGACGGGAGCAAAAACAGGTGGGAGTCAGGGTTGAAAAATGCTGGCCTAGAGTAAACTGAGGTTCGCAGACGGACTGACAAAAGGCGGTTGACAGAACTGAGTTCAAATAGTAACAGGGAGCCAATCAGAGTTCGAGGCAGTTGGCGCCAAAGGAGCGGGCACAGGTGATTCACATCAGTAATCATGACAATTCTGGTACCCGTGGATCTATTCCCTGCATGGAAACGAACGGTATGATATCTAGTTGCAAATCTAAAATACCCCAAAAAGGCGACTTAGCACTTTGGGTTGTGTCGATTCAGCATTTCTTCCGAGAAAGACATTCCACTCTCCCTGTCCAGAACAATACTCAATATGAACACTATCTTTTACAGGCAGTGGGGTAGGTTACCCTAGATGTGAAAACTGCCCAAAAAGCTGAGTTGGCATCTAGGGGTTTTGCTGACTGAACATCTTTCCCAGAAAGACATTTGACTCTCCCTGGCCAGAACACGTTTGGCTAGGATCACAATCTTCTATAAGCAATCCGATAGATCACTCTAGAGGTGAATGACCCAGCCAAAAATGGGCGGGTGATACTCCATTGACGCACAGTGATTCTAGTTTAAATCCATTGTGGCTTCAAATATTATTTATAGAAGATTATGTGGGATTTGATCCAAAGCCAGCAGTACAGAAGTCTGCTAATGTTTAATATATGAATCAACTCACTCTGTGGATATCGGGAAATAAATAAAAAGGGCTTTGGTTGCTCTCTAGGCCTTCAGCAAGTGCGATCTACGGACCCCCAGGAAGTCTGCCAAAGGCTTTTGAGAGTTTACCTGAAAAAAAAAACGGGAAGCAAGCTGTCAGCTGAACTTCCGTGGCCAAAGACCCGCTGCTGCCTTTACATTCTTTTCAACAAAGATTCACAAGCAGATGGTTTTTAGAGGTTCCGAGTGGTACCAGAGGGCGTTCTGGTAGACTGTTGAACCCCAAAAACACTGCTATAAGTGTGTGTATGCCATATGTGTGTGTTGTCAGAGGGAGCAGTGTAGGGGGGTTAAACACAGCTATATTCTGTAGATAACAGGATTAGCTGGGAAGCGGATAATAAGTTAGCATTTCCTGCCGGCGGCACTCTCTCCTCTCCTCTCTTTAATCCTGCAGCTTTGATGTCGCTGCTCCCATCAGGTATCTGGGCTGCACTGGCCCCGGGGCCCAGGGGCCTCCAAATGCTCAGACTCTGCGTGTGGATGTGGGTGTGGATGCAATGTGTGCGTGTTTGTCGGGAGTCCTCATTAGTTCTGCCCGTTTTACAAAGTTGGCTTCCCGGGATGAAATCTGCTGTTCGGCCTCCATGCCAAAGATCTGCTTAATGTTAACAGCAGGCTCGTTTTCTGCCACGATTCGACCCATTGCAAAATTGCTGATCAGGCATCTTCTGAAAGATTGAAACCACGAAAAGGCAAAGCAACACAAAATGCGAAAGAAAAATTGGACGCACGTTTTGTAGAAAATGGCGACTGAAAAACCGAACTGACATTGGGAAGTGGGCAGATGACACCCTGGACTGGTTTCCAGCCAATCGCAGGGAACACAGGGGTCAGACAACCACCCACTCATACATTCATTCTTCGGGACTTTATGAAACCACTAATCAACCTCCCACATATGTTTTTGGAAAAACTTGAACGTCTGGAGAAAAACCCATGCAATCATGGGTAGAACATGCGAACTCCACAAGGAGGCCAATAGATGGAAATTAACCCTGGACCTCGGAACTGTGAGGCAGATATAGATAGATTTACTCAATTTACGTAATATTTGTCTTATTTTCCAGATGAATTAGTTAAACCTTCAGTAAAAATAGGGAAACACAACCATCAATTGTTGTGGTTTATTGGAGTCGAGCTTGACATAAGGAAAACACATTAGTTTAAAACGGGAAATTCCAGGCTTGCTTCTCCTGAGTTTAAATGCCAGCGAGTGTTATAACACTCGTTTGGTTTGGATTAGCTAGCAAAATAACAACATTCCCCTGGCAAGCTGATAGGAGTTTAGATGTCAGGCCAACCCCAACGAGTTTTTTGGGAAATTGTGTAACTTTGGAAAATCGAAAAAGGACGAAAACATTTTGAAAAAACATTGTCAATTGCCAAAAAGCATGCACATTGAGGGAAAAACAAGTGCGTCATCGCAAGGGGATGTGCTAAGTAACATGAGATGTTGTCTGAGGATCTAAAAAGCTGATTGTCTCTTAGACGAATGAGAACTCTTGTTTTGAACTCTGACGAAGATAAATAAACGGCTCTCCCCCTCCCGCCAAGATCTACCTGCATCTTGTTTTTATGTTTTGGGGTGAGGCAATAAGGTCTGCTCCGAAATATTAAGGTACAGTCAGCTTTGGGGGACATAATGTCACTGACATCCTTTTTGCTGATGATATTGCCAGACTGGCAGAATAGGAACTCATAGATCTGGTCAATTGTCACACAGGGCATCAACCCAGTGTAGGATTGAACTCAACTAAGAAAAAACAGAAGCAATGACCTAAAACGTCCAAAGAATCACCATTAACCTCCCAGAGCTTGAACCTTTCACCAAATTCAAGTACCGTATCTTGGAGATGTCATATCTGAGTAGGGGTCAGGACCAAACATCTTGGCCAGAATAAGTCAATCCAGGGTTGATTTGCCAGACCCATATGGAGAGACAAAAACATTTCTGTAAAATAAAAAAATCTGACTTACGGAAGTGTTAGTTACTTCTTCCGAGTCATGTACTCTCAGAACAAAGCTGGATCTGAAAATCTAAGGACATTTGACTAGATGCGATGCGACAGGAAGTTTCTAGGCATCAGCTACATTTCCAATGTAAAAAATGAAATAGACCGCAACACCATGAAAGAGTATATTGGACCCTACAAAGAAGTGTTTTTAATTCTGCTCAGACAAGCTGCAGCTCGTTTACTGATTGGCTTCCCTCCTATTTAAGCTCAGTGCTCTTTGTCAGTCCATCAACGAACCTCTGCACCCGCAAGTCGGGTGTTTTGACTCTGTCCGGTTTCCTTCTTGTGTTTTCTGTCTGGTAACGTTCCCGTCTAGTCTGTCCTGTTTAATATCGATCTCCAGTATCGTTCTGGCTATTTTGTTCTGTTTGATATCAATCTCCAGTGTCTGGTAGCGTTCCCGTCTAGTTTGTCCTGTTTAATTTCGATCTCCAGTGTCTGGTATCGTTTACGTCTATCTCGTCTTGCTTGTTATCGGACTCCAGTCTACAGTACCTGATATCAATCCCGTGTGTCCCGTCCTGTCAGGTATCGACCCCATCTGTCCGATATCTGCCCGTGCAATTGGTATCGATCTCGTCAGCCTCTGTCTTCCTGTCGTTCCATGCCAGACTGCTGCCTTACGTCTTCCGCCCAACGATCGCCGAATCACTGGCGTTTGGGTTAACGTGCATGACTGCCCCATTTCCAGTTAAATAAAACTTGTGTGAGAAACTTCACGCATCTGGGTCCTCCTCCTGTTCCGGTTCATGACAAAATCTGCAGTGGTATGGTCACATCCCAAGGCAGAGATCCTTCTCCAGGGCACAGTCCAAGGGGCAGAAGGAGCAGAAGATAGAAAAAGAATTGTTCTGACTACATCAAGGAATGGACTGGTGCCAACCTTGCCACAACCCAAACCCAGGCAAGGGATCCGTGACAAGTAAAATAGCGAACATAGTACTAAAACTGAAAGACCAAGTTCTGATTTTATCAGTAAACCATAACCCAACTATATAGGTACAGGACCACCCAGAGCTTAAACAACTGAGAGAAAATGCGCATACTAGTTAATAATGTAATCAATAAATGTACTTCACCCTGGTCATCCTAAAAGGGGGATACCACTTGTGAGGTCCCTTCTCAAGGTTTCTCTTTTTCCTCACGCTGAGGTTTTTGAGTTGTTCCTTGCCCGCATTTTGGTTTAAGATCAGGTAATTGTGTCATTGTAATCCTGTGCAGTCCTTTGATACATTTTTGTGATTAAGGGCTATATAAATAAATTTGACTTGATTTGACTTGAAAAGCAAATTTCTGATTGTGTTGCAATCAATGTTCTTGTCCAAAATATATCTCCAATCCTGTTTCTGTCATGATTACTGATGTGACTCAGCTGTGCCCGCTCCTTTTTCGCCAACTGCCACGGGCTCTGATTGGCTCCCTATCAATACTTGTACCCAGTCCTGTCTTTTGTCAGTCCGTCTGCGAACCTCAGTTAACACTAGGCAAGCCTTTTTCGACCCTGACTCCTACCCCGTTTTCTTCTCCCATCTTTTCCCCGACTTCGACCCGTTTTTTATCCTGACCACGTTTCCTGTCCCGTCCAGGCATTCGACTTATTTTTGTCCCCAACCACGTCTTCTCTCCTATTCTGGTTTACGAATCTCTTCCGACCACGTTTTTGCTCTCCTGTCCCGGCTTCTGACCCATTTTTCCGTCCCCGACACCGCTATCGCTTGCCACGGAAGATCCACTTCCGCGTTCGGAGTAAAATCCGAGTATCGGAGCGACCTGTTTCCCGCGCCCAGTGATCACCGGATCGTGGGCGCAACCCTTTCTCTTTCTTCCAATAAAACTTGAGAAACGCAACGCAAGTGGGTCCTGTCTCCGTTCTGGTCTTGACAGTTTCCACTCCATTGAGTTTCCTACTCTGTATTGATGCAGAGTTTTACCTGTTTCTCAATCACATGTACACGGAGTCAAGAGCTCCCATTTTTTGTTGTGCAGTGCAGTGAGAACAAGGAAAAGAGAGAAGAAATGCGCGCGTCTAATTAAAACGCCGAAAATAATTACTGATACAGCCTGACAGACAACCTCGCCCTCAGACATCCTCAGTAATTAGTTAATTAACCGAACGCAAATTAGAAGCGATAATTTGCCAGCCGAACTAAACGGAGAAGATGGCTGAGCCCTCCTCTCGCGTTTTACTCTGACTCCACCTTTGTTATTCGCTTGTTTGTTTGTTCGCATGTTGTTCACGTCAACCTGTAATGGACTTATTTCGCAATTTGAATGCTTTACGAATACATCACGGTAGCAAATAAATGTATGGCCCGGTAAATGAATTTAAATGAAAGATCGTTTCCTGATAAGGAGACTGGAATAATACTGTTTTTTCTCAAAATAATTGAGTCACCATTGCCATCTATCTATCCATCCATCCATTATCTACACTGCTTATCCTCAGTAGGGTCGCGGGGGTGCCCATCCCAGCCATCTTCGGGCAGTGGGCAGGGGACACCCTGAACTGGTTGCCAGCCCATCGCAGGACACACAGGGACATTCGCTCGCTCATTCACACCCAGGGACATTTACTCACTCGCTCAGTCACACCTAGTGACAATTTGGACCAATCAATTAACCTGACTTGCATGCTTTTGGAATGTGGGAGGAAACCGGAGTGCCTGGGGGAAACCCACGCAAGCACGGGGAGAACATGCAAACTCCACACGGGAAGGTTCAATATCATGACCTCAGAACTGTGTTGCACACGCGCTAACCACTGCGCCGCCGTGCTGCCCCCCGTTGCCATCTATTCCTCTTCAAATGCTCCACTCGAAAACAAAAGAATCGCATAATGTTTTCAAAGTTGATAAGTGTATTCAGTTTTTAATACTTGACACTTGCAGATTGCATAGTATGCCGGGGCAAACCCTGTTTTCCACATAAGTGATGAATATTCGCCAAGCGTAGGCTGAGTGCTCTGGCTTGCATCACCCCTTGGTGACACTTATTTTGTCTTGCCTTTGGCTCTTGCCAGCCAAGATAGAGTACACACATCCAGACCGGACTCACTTGAGCCCCCCCAATGTTTATTATTTAATCCGTATCGTAAAATTGTCAGGACCAGAACGGAGACAGGACCCACTTGCAATTCGTTTCTCTAAGTTTTATTAGAAGAAAGGAAAGGGTTGCACCCACAATCCGGTGATCGCTGGACGCAGGAAGCTGTCACAAGCCAGGACAGGACCCAATAGCGTTCGTATAACTCAGTTTTATTGAAATAGAGAGCAGTGCTTGATTCCACGATCCGATGATCGTCGGACACGGGTGGCTGATGGCAGGAGCGAGGATAGTCGTGTGTGGCAGGAAAGCTGGTCGGTAGCCGGGACAGGAGAGCACGGGCGGGAATCGAGTCCAGATAAACGGTCGGCAACAAGTATCAGGCAGGAAACAGGGCAAAACAGGTCAATGGCCGGGACGAAAGAGCAGGGCGGAAACGGGTCCAGAAACAGGTCGACAACGGGTAACAGGCAGAAGAAAACAGAGCAGGAGATTGTCAGAGGGTACGGTGCTTGCCTAGCATAAGCGTAAGTTCGCAAGACGGTCTGACACCGGTAACAGGGAGCCAGGGGGTTTAAAAAGTGGCAAGGAGCCAATCAGCAACCAGGGCTGTTGGTGCCAACGGGGCAGCCGCAGGTGCCCCGAATCAGTAATCATGACAGAACCAGGTCGCTCTGAACGCGGAAGTGCGACTTCTGTGGCGAGCGATGGCGTGTCGGGAACGGAAAAAACGGGTCAGGAGAGCAGTCAGTATCAAAAAACGAAGCCGGGTAACAGACGGGACCAAAAACAGGTGGGAGTCAGGGTCGAAAAAGGCTTGCCTAGAGTCAACCGAGGTTCGCAGATGGACTGACCACAGGTGACAGAAAGGAGTGGGTGTAAATAGGGACAGGGAACCAATCAGAGTCCGAGGCAGTTGGTGTCAAAGGAGCAGGCACAGGTGCATCACATCGGTAATCATGACATAATTTTAAAATGCTTGACCCAATTCCTTAGAAATTGCGTAAAAGTTGAATTTGACGTGGCCTGTAATACTTGTATGTCTATTATAAATGGTTAAAACAATGTGATGAACAAGAGTGTGGATGAGAGAATACTCGGTTGGTTCGGACACATGGAGAGGATGGATGAGGAGCGAATGTTGAAGATCTACAGAGCAGAAGTCAATGGAAGGAGACCAAGAGGAATGTAAAGATTACCGATGTGAATCACCATGTGCCCGCTCCTTTGGCGCCAACTACCTGGGACTCTGATTGGTTCCCGGTCCCTATTCAAACCCACTCCTATCTGTCCCATGTTATCAGTCCGTCTGCAAACCTCAGAGTATACTAGGCAAGCCTTCTTCGACGCTGACTCCCACATGTTTTTTTGCTTTCGTCTGTCCCCCGGCTTCGACCTGTTTTGATTCTAACCACGTCTGCTCTCCCGTCCCGACTCAGGACCCATTTTGATCCCGACCACATCTGCTCTCCCGTCCCGGCTTACGACCCATTTCTGACCACGACCACGTTTTTGCTCTCCTGTCCCGGCTATCGACCTGTTTTTCTGTCCTTGACCTTGCTCGCTACGGAAGATCTACTTCCGTGTTCGTATCCAAAACTGAGTACGAGAGCGACTTGCTTCCCGCGCCTAGCGAACGCCGGATCGTGGGTGCAGCCCTTCCTCTTTACTTCAATAAAACTTGTGAGAAACGTAAAGCAATTGGGTCCTGTTCCGTTCTGTTCCTAACAAGGAAGGCGCAATTGACGTGGATGGATGGTGTTATGAGTGCACTCCAGGAAAGAGGTCTAAATATAGTGGAAGCTAGAGCTCTCGTTGGTGATAGGAATGAGTGGAGAGGAGTTCTAAAAGGATAGTGGGATATTTACACGCGTACTAAGGGATGGGCAGGGCACCCGTATGATGTGGCAGGGGTAAACCAGTGAAAGCTGTCGGGCCCTGCTGTTGAACAGAAGAGTGTGTTATGTCACCCTGACCCGAGTGACATGGCCGCTTTCTTGTGTCCCGTTTCATCTGGAGGGACGAACTTGGGTGCCGAGGTGCTCAACTTGTTTGGGTGTTATTTTCTTTGTTATTCTATGTGTTGGTCTTGCTGTCGGTCACCCCTCTCGAGGGATATGACCAGGGTAGATAGATAGATGGATAGATCTGATTCTGTCAAGTGAAAATCCGCCGTTTTGAGGAGGAGCAATGCATTCAATAACTGGTTCCAAATAAAAAACATGCACAATGTCCATATTGGTATAGCGCAGGGATCGGCAACCAGCGGCACGCGAGCGCACGGCAAAATAATAACGATTTTTATTCATTTATTTATTTTCAAGCGCATTTACCTGAAATCTAGACATTTTCAGTTGCGCGCCGTGTTTAGCGCCCCTCCTTTTCTGTTTTGTGTGTGAGTGTGAGTCTGCGCCGCACCTCGCAGAGGAGAGCTCCGTGTTTGGACCAGCCAACGAAACACACGCGCGCGATAAATGAACAAATCATGACAGCTCCTTGAGCGAAAACATCGCGTTCTTCCCAGCCAGTTCGGACGGATGACTGGGGCTTTGTGCGAAACATAACCGTCCTGTTTTGTGCATTATGCCCCGAGAGCATTGTACCTCGCGCATCAAGTGTTAAGTGTCATTACGAGACGAAACATGAACATGAATTCAAGGATAAGTCTGACATGGCGGATACATTGCCCAGGTACGGCCAACAAACACAGACCCTGAAAACCTTTGTCGCTGCTAAAATCACCACCACTGAGGCAAGTTATCACATTGCTCACTGCATAGCAAAGCACAGAAAACCATTAAATGTCTGCGACCAAATCAGCTGTTATTTCTGTTCCACTTCCTTTCAAGTAGCCTTCTGCCTTGCAATGCATTGGATAACTGGTACCAAAACATGCGCAATGTCCACATTGTTATAGCGTGAGACAAAGGGGTCACTTGTGTGGCCAAAGGGCTTCTTGGGTTACCCAGGACAGCGGCGCGAGGGCTTTTCTTGACAGGGAGCAGAGACGACAGAAGGGGGCCTGGCCGTGACGCTCATCGCATCCGAATCCTCCATCTGTAGTGGTGTCTCCCCACCAGTCAAGCAGCCAAACACACGCAGAACGCAGCAAGGCATTCCGCTCTAATTGATTTTGACAGTACTCGCGTTCTTTTAGGCCCCACAGTGTTTTTACATGTCACTGACTATAACCAAAACATACATTTCTGCAAAGGAACTACACCGCGGGACACAGGGTGTGGACACCCGAAGAATAGCACAAGACAAGAGTGTGGGGAGGGTATCCTAGGGAAGGCGAAAGTACCCCTGCGGGTCTAGTCTTCCAATGTCAAGGGATAGGGTAGCCAGTGGAAATATACAGTAGATAGTGCCCTGGCTGGACGCAGCACCAGACTAAGAGATGCATGATTCTGCTTGGATGTGTCTCCATTTTCAAGGAACAACAGTTCTACATTTTCATAACTTCACAAAGATGTCCAGTTTACCGTAGTTTTTCCCTGTTCAAACTTACCGTTTCTTTCTAAAGTACTTGAAAAAGTTGTGGCACAGCAGCTCAATGATTTTATATCCGAGAACAATCCTTTTGAATCATTGCAATAAGGATTCAGGGCTAACCACTCTACTGAGACAGCGCTGATTAAGGTAACCAATGATCTTCTACTGGCAATGGACTCCGGCGCTTCATCACTCTTGCTGCTGCTGGACCTTAGTGCTGCCTTTGAAACTGTGGACCATAATATCTTACTAGAACGGTTGAAAAAATGGATTGGTCTCTCAGGAACCGTCCTTTTATGGTTCAGATCCTACCTCTCAGATAGGACGCACTGTGTTAAATATGGTGAAATGACATCTGAGCCCTTTAGTGTTACCTGTGGTGTTCCGCAGGGTTCAGTACTTGCCCCCTTCTTTTCAGCATTTACATGCTTCCATTAGGTGACATTATTCGCAGGTATAATATCAGTTTCCATTGCTACGCAGATGACACTCAACTAAATCTTCCGTTGGAGGAATCTCCCACACTAAACTGTGGAAATTTGGAGGCCTGCCTCATTGAGATAAAAAAATGGATGTCACTCAACTTCTTGCGCCTTAACACTGAAAAGACCAACCAAACAACCAAACAACCAACCAATGTAAAGTAAGGAGAGAAGACATCAATTAATTTTGAGCGTGGAAGTACAACAGGAGAGGAACATATAAAAACCCTCAAGATGCAAAAATTCCAACCTGTTCTGGAGGTCCTCACCCAAGCCATTTCTTTTTATTAAAATCTCCAAGGTAACAAAAAGCAAATCAGCCCTAAATGGTGTAGAATATCAAAGAACAGCAACATGATTGACCAATAAAGGACTGTTCTGCTCTCCTTGTGTATGGTACACAATTTAGCCGTAGCATATCTCCTCTTAAAACAAAGCGCTGAGTAAAGATTGGCGTCCAAGCTCCACTTTAATCCAAAACAGTGTAAAAGTGCAACTCACAATGAAAATACAGTGAGTCTGACACCATACTAGAATCGATCGACAAAATCCACAAAGAGATGCGCAACTTCAACGAAATACATTTAAAATAAGCATAAGCTCTCAACACTAGTCATAATATCAAACAACAGTGAGCCAAAATAACAGCAACAACAGTCAAAATAACCCACAATCCTCGCATCCTGAATAATATAATTTGCACATGTCCAATGGCAAAAAAAAAACCGCATTCTTCATCGTAAGCAAGCGTAATAAAAACGAATCACTTATCACTATTCGACAACTGAAAGACAATGGCAATAATGGGGCGAAAACGTCTCCTATTGCACCAACAGTACCCTCTTAAGAGTCATTGCACATCTACACAAACACACGCAAAGAACAGATTGGGTTTGATTGACAGCTCTGACCTCAATGTGCATCTTTCTTCCAAGCCTGAAGGCACCAATGCACCGGCGCACAAACACCGAAAAAACACGCCGCAAACGTGTCTCTCCAAATGCTCCCCGACAAAACTTCTTATCAATAGCGACGCTCGCATGGGATTTGCATACGTTCGTTTGTCTTGTTGAGTTGAGGTTGTGTCAGTTTTAATGTCAACATTTGAAGCTGCGCATTTTCAATTGCATAATTGTTTTGAAATTGTTTGGATGATTTTTTGGATGCCGCCAGATCTTCTTCTTGAAACACCGTCTGCCAATGCTTATTTTAGGTTTTATTTCACCCTGTCAGGACCAGAACGGAAACAGGACCCACTTACATTACGTCTCTCACAAGTTTTATTGGAGGAAAGAGAAAGGGCTGCGTCCAAAATCTGGTGGCCGCTGGACGCAGGAAACAAGTCGCTCTCGTACTCACCTTGTCACCCGAACGCAAAAGTGGATCTTCCGTAGCGAGCGATGGCGGTGTCAGGGGCAGAAAACTGGTCGGTAGCCGGGACTGGGAGAGCAAGACGTGGTCGGGGTCGGGAACGAGTCGTAAGCCAGAACGAGAGAGCAGACGTGGTCGGAATCAAAACGGGTCGTAGCCGGTGACAAACGGGAGCAAAAAAGGGGTGGCAGGAGTCAGGATCCAAAAAAGGCTTGCCGTGTAAAAACAGAGGATCGCAGACGGACTGACAACAGGGGATTGACAGGACTGGCTTTAAATACTGACACGGAGCCAATCAGAACCCGTGGCGGTTCGCACCAAATGAGCGGGCACAGGTGAATCGCATCGGTAATCATGACAGATCCATTTGATTCTATTTCTAATCAATTTATCTTGAAAATAAAGAGAAACATATGGAAGAAGATATAGCAGATATTGTAGATAGTATTTTTGCTTTTATTTTTTCCTCAAATAAGTAAAAATAATTGTATTTTCAAGGCACCAGTTTCTGTGGTGTTTCTTGGGCAACAGAACGAACAAGCACCCATCTTTCTGCAGGCTGGGTTATAGGATTGGGCTTTCCATACTTACCAGTAGCAGTACTAGCCTCCTGATCTGAGTCAGGTGGACTCCCATCCAAGAAGTAACCAGGCTTAACATATGCAGTGTAGTAGTGACTCTGAGATGTTGGCCTTCAAGGCCGAGTGGCAAAGAAAAGGCCACATCTGAAACTGGCCACGAAGGAAGAGATTAATATGGGCAAAAGAACCCAGACATTGGACAGGGAGATATGATATATGAAGTGTTATGGACAGAGGAAGCAAAATTTGAGATGTTTGGATCACACAGAAGAACATTTGCGAGACGCAGAACAACTGAAAAGATGCTGGAAGAATGCCTGGCGCCATCTGTCAAGGAAGTTGGAGATCATGGCATGGTCTGGGGTTGCTTAGATACAGGTTTTCTTAATATTTTAGGTATTTCTTTCATGGGTGGAACGGATTAAAATACTTAACATTGTTTCCTATGGGAATTTTTTTTTCGGTCCTTAACCAAAATCGGTACTCAACCAATAACCAGGAATGCATTATGGTTGAGGACCGAGATGCCACTGTATATATGTAGATATATATACATGCAAAAACCCATCGACAACAGTTTCTTCAAGAAGAAGTAACTAACAGTGATGAATCAAGATCATCTCAGGGGCCATAGAGAACTTTTTCCCAGGCCACATTCAGCCGCGGACAGGCCTTGACTTATGTGTGCCAAATAATACACCCTGTCCTTTTCGAGTAGTTTTAAAAATCAGTTGTTTACTAATTATTGTCATGATTACTGAAGTGACTCAGCTGTGCCCACTCATTAAGCGCTAACTGCCGCGGGTTCTGATTGGCTCACTGTCACTATTTGATACCAGTCCTGTCTGTCCCCTGTTGTCAGTCCATTTGCGAACCTCAGTGTATACTAGGCAAGCCTTTTTTGACCCTGACTCCCATCCGTCCCGTTTTTGCGCTGTTTTGATCCTGACCACGTCAGCTCTCCCGTACCGGCTTACGACCTTTTTTGTCCCCGACTATGTCTTTTCTCCCGTTCTGGCTTACGACTCGTTTCTGACCCTGACCACGCCTTGCTCTCCCAGTCCCGGCTACTGACCAGTTTTTCTGTCCCTGACACCAACACTTCCGTGTTTGGATCACAATTTGAGTACGAGAGCGAATTGCTTCCTGAGTCCAGTGAGCATCGGATCGCGGGCACCGCCCTTCTTCTTTCTTTCAATAAAATTGAGAGAAAACGTTATGCGATTGGGTCTACCCTGTGTGCTGGTCGTGACAAATATGTCGAAATTGTAACTCTTCATTTTACTGTATTGAAGGATTTTATACATTTGACTACAAAAGGATTTTATACGATTGACTCATAATGCAATGAAGATTTTCACTGAGTAGGCTTTCGTTCAATGACAGGTGAGGCTGTTCCAAATGCAGAATATTTTGTCTAGTTCTGTTGATAACAGGACTCTGACGGAGGACGGCAGGCGTTGTTTTGAGAAACGCTAGCAGTTGTTTTGAGGTACCACAGACATCGTGAAGCTCGTCTCTGAGATTGTGAAGCCCACGTTGGGCTTCCTTGGCATTCCCATGGGAGGAGCCGTCACGCCATTGTGCGGGGAGAAGATGGGCAATGAGAGGAGAGAGCTCAAGGACTTCAGAAGGGGGCTTCCCAGAGACTCCAATGTCACTAATTCGGCCGTTTTCGATGGAGTACACTTAGTTAAATTGTTAATGAAATTAAATCTGCCCCCGAGTGGAAATATCGGCTTTCTTGTTCATAATTTCCGTCAAGAAACGAGCGCGCATAAATTGTAGGGTAAATGTAGGTTGCGTTTGGTTAATGGAGTCAGATAACTAATTCGAACAATTTGGTAAACGCTACATTTTGATATTTAATTTCCACCAGTATGCTTCCTGCATGTTTAAATAAAACAGGACTCGTGGCTATTTCTGTTTTCCTAGCCTTAGTACGCATGTATGCATGCACACACATATACACGCACACAGACCGAGTATTAGAAGTGTGATGAGGTCGGGCTTGATGCTATAGGGGCAGATGGTCGGTTCATGGCCTTGCTCACTCGATCAGACTCGGCATTTTGTTCAGACACCGAGCAGAGACCTCCATTGCCCCGAGGCAAACTCTCTCTCCTTTTTTTTGCACAGTCTGTGAGCCAAAGACGGATTTCTATTATATCTGAAACGCAGCAGATAATGCACTGTCTCTACCCTCCTCATCTTCTTGGATAACAAATGATCAGAAGTGCGAGTCTGCTCTTATTTCGCCGAGATTCTTGTTGCCAAATCTGTGGTCACGCCTCACCTGTTTGCATTTACATGATAATGCAGACATAAGAATAGAGTCAATTGCTTGATGTGATTTTGTAGCTTACACGTAGTTGACACGAATATAATTCCATTGTTCAATGTATAATACCAACATCCATCCATCCATCCACTATCTGCACCGCTTATCCTCAGTAGGGTCGTGGGGGTACTGGAGCCCATCCCAGCTATCTTCGGGCAGTGGGCAGGGGACACCCTGAACTGGTTGCCAGCCAGTCACAGGGCACACAGGGACAGAAAATTTGCAGAAAAATTTGATCGGCCAATTAACCTAACATGCATGTTTTTGGAATGTGGGAGGAAACCCACGCAAGCACGGGGAGAACATGCAAACTTCACACAGAAGGTTCGATCTCATGACCTCAGAACTGTGCCGCACACGCGCTAGCCACTGCGCCGCCGCACTGCCCATAACACCAATATGTTGCTCAAAAATCGACCAACAAATCCAATTGACTCAAATAGTTAAAAAAAGATGCTTCGGAGAAGTGATTAGTTGTGACCAAAAAAATCATGTATGGGCAGTTGTTCAAAGGACGTTGTGTATAGTTTAGCGCCCCCTAGTGCTAAAGAACTTGACTAATATGAGTGATAAGTTAAAAGTATAATCACGCTTCACAGATCCCTTCACCGCATGTGTCGTTGGGGCACCAATGAGGACGCAACTCTGGACAGTCTTCTTCACTGTTGACGGTCCATCTAAATGCCGTGACTTGTTCTCAAAAACTGCTCTGAACATTGACAAATGTAATATCAAAAATTTAGGTGTCATATTTGACCCCAATCTGTCCTTCCAAACACACGTTAAGATTATTACTAGAAGAGCATTTTTTTATCTTCGCAACATTGCTAAAATTTGTCCCATGCTTCCCCAGTTTGATACGGAGATTATAATTCATGCGTTTGTTATCTTCCGTCTGGATTACTATAATGTACTACTCTCCGGTCTCCCGATGTTCAAAATCAAGAGCCTTCAGCTGGTACAAAATGCTGCAGCAAGGCTTTTAACTAAGACAAGAAAGTTGGATCGCACTACCCCAATTTTAGCTAACATGCATTGGCTCCCTATTAGCTTGAGATGTGATTTTAAAGTTCCGTCAGTAGTATACAAAATCATGCATGGACTTGCTCCCTCATATATCTCAGATTTAATGCCCCCCTATGTTTTTGTCCAGAGCATTCACTCTGAAAATGCTGGTCTGTTCGTGATCCCAAGAGCCAAGAAGAAATCTGCAGGTTTGTGAGTATTCTCCATTCGGGTGCCAGTGCTGTGGAATTCTCTGCCCCCTGAGATTCTATCTGCAACCTAGGAGGAACTGTTTAGATCGAGGCTTAAAACACACTTCTATTCTATAGTTTATGAATGACCTATATTTCACGTTGACAATCTCTGTGTATTATTTGTTATTGCAACATCCGTTGCAGCCTGGTCATCCTGGAAGTGGGGTTACTTCATGTGCGGTCCCTTCTCAAGGTTTCTTCCTTTACCTCATGTTGAAGGTTTTGAGTTTTTCCTTGCCCTCAATCAGTGGGCTGTGAAGCCCTTTGAGACTCCTTGTGATTAAGGGCGTCCCAAATAAACAGGAGTTGACTTCACTTGACTGAGGTTTTGAGTCTTTCCTTGCTCTCATGTTGGTTTTAGAGCAGGGGATGGTGTAATAATGGTCTGCAGTTTGCAATAATCCGTGGGCTGTGAAACCCTTTGAGACTCCTTGTGATTAAGGGTGTCCCAAAAAAAAAGGAGTTGACTTCACTTGACTGAGGTTTTGAGTCTTTCCTTGCTCTCATGTAGGTTTTAGATCAGGGGATGGTGTAATAATGGTCTGCAGTTTGCAATAATCCGTGGGCTGTGAAACCCTTTGAGACTCCTTGTGATTAAGGGTGTCCCCCAAAAAAAAAAGGAGTTGACTTCACTTGACTGAGGTTTTGAGTCTTTCCTTGCCCTCATGTAGGTTTTAGATCAGGGGATGGTGTAACTTCATATTTGCAATAATCTGTGGGCTGTGCAGCCCTTTAAGACTCCTAATGATCAAGGGCTATACAAATACACTTGACAATTTTTAGAAGACATACAATAACTAGACAATACAAAGCCAACGGCTTATCGACCCAAGCCCCCTCCCTCTTAAATAGGCCCACAACTTATTAACTTAAAACATAAAGAATTGGCCTGAGCGCCCCTGCCGTCCCCAATGACACGCCTAAGTGAAAAAGCACTGTTTATTTAAAAGAAGGGGATTAAGAGGAACCGTGCAAAATGTTTCTTTTGAAAATAAACCAATTCATAATGCCAGAAGGCTCGAAGGGGTACTTAACAGGGTCAATCAATTAAGCGCAGCTTCAAACATTTTCATGCTAAGACTGCAAACTGAAAAACTGTTTGATTACTCATAAAGCTTTTGGGTGATGGCCTAGTTGATATTCTTAAACACTGTTATTATTTGGGTTATACATGTTCTGTTTACATTGACATTTAAAGGTAAGGTCAAGTTCTTTTTTCCATTACAGGAGCCCCTCGCTGTATCACGGTTTGCTTTTCTCGGTTACGATGCTCTCATTTTTATCGTGCATTGTGTTCTGAAGCAGACAACACACAGCAAACGCTATCATGGGGGCATGTTGTGGAGGGTGTGTGTGGTGGATGGGCGTTACTGTCCGTGTGCGCAACTGTAATGGGCTGGTGTACGCTGTCAGTCAAACAAGTCAATGTGTACCCACAGCAAACTGCGAAGCACAGATAGTTTTCGAGAGGCTCGTTACTGTCACGATTACTGAAGTGAATTAACTCTGCCCGCTCTTTTGGCGCCAACTGCCTCGGACTCTGATTGGCTTCCTGTCCCTATTTATACCCACTCCTATCTGTCCCCTTTTGTCAGTCCGTCTGCGATCCTCAGTTAACACGAGGCAGGCCTTTTTCGACCCTGACTCCCATCTGTTTTTTGCTCCCGTCTGTCCCCCCGGCTTCGACCCATTTTTGCTCCTGACCATATCTACTCTTCTGTCCAGGCTTTTGACCTCTTTTGTCCTTGACCACGTCTACTTTCCTTTCCTGGCCTCCGACTCGCTTACGACCCCGACCACGTTTTTGCTCTCCTGTCCCGGCTACTGACCCATTTTTCCGTTCCCGACGCCGCCATCGCTCGCCACGGAAGATCCACTTCCGCGTTCAGACCGACCAACTTCCCGCGTCAAGCAATCACCGGATTGTGGGTGCAATCCTTTCTCTTTCTTCCAATGAAACTTGTGAGAAACGCAACGCAAGTGGGTCCTGTCTCCGTTCTGGTCTTGACAGTTACATTGAAATTAAATCAATCAATTCTATCTGAGAAAAGTCAGAAGAACTTTAAGAAATGCTGATCACCTGCAGGTGCTACTTGGATTGTTTGGCATTCGGGAAGAGACTAAGGCGGCATCAGAAGACAAAGCAATCGCTACCCCTGCCGCGCTTGTATCTCACCAAGGTTAGATCCATTACCTATTAAACAGATTGTAGGAAAGCACTGTTTTTATGACTCTTGTATTAGAATAATTATGGAGACCTGGCTCAAACCAAGGATCCCTCTTTATTTTTGCGCATTTGCTCTGACCCACAGCCAATAATAACAAAGTTCTCAAGGGAAATGCTGGTAGCGCAGGTTGCTGGGGCTCAACAATGCATAAGGGTTAAGTATTGGAGAACAAAATACACATTGAAATACAAATATCAATTATCCTTGCATAAAAGCTGACCCCTTAAAATGGCTTTCAATAAGACGCATAATAAAATCAAAAGGAGAAAATATGTACTAGTGGGAGAAGTAATTCCTTCATATTTCTTGGCTTGACCGATCTTGAATGCTCGCAAACAAATACTAAGAAGAGACACTCCATATCAGTTTAGTCCCTGGGCTTCAAACTACTCGAAGATCTCCGTCTCCATTTCTGGGTACTGCCCAAGATGTTTTCTTATTTTCTCCAGGCATGGTGTTTTGCGGAAATAATTTTTAAAATAAAAATGTCAAAATTCAGCTCACTTTTACTAAAAATTCTGTGTAAACTCATGCACCCATTGATTTCCCGCTGGTTTGTTTCTCCTGTTTAAGCCGCCCCATACCCCCTTCCCACGTGCTGCCTAAAATTGATCCTGTTCACACACAACCAAATATACGCACATAATTTCAGCATTTTATTTTATATTTGTACATTCAGCTTAGATGACAGTATATACTGTAGGGAGAGTATCTCCATGAGAAGAAATTCAGCGTCCCTCTACCCTGTGCTTGAGACACCGCCTTAACTGTATTTATTAGTACTTAGTAGCTAAATATAAACATATGCCCAGTGCCCACCCCTTCATAGAAGGTTGCTGGCCAATTGGAGGTTGTACTATATGTGATAACATGATAATTCAGGAGTATAAAGCAATCACTAGCCAATCGGGCAAGTCATGCTGAATTCAGTAAGTGGCGCTGTGTATAGGCAGAGGATCTAAATGCAGTATTTAAACTTTCAATGGGGTTAAAATAAATAACAAATGGCGCTCCACAGAAGGAGGAGGAAGATGATGGACAAATTTAAGGCTGGATAAATACATTCTGACTTGTCACAAGGCAGTGTTGGGAATTCAATATCAAAATGTAGCGTTTACCAAATTGTTCGAATTAGTTATTGGACTCCATTAACCAAACTCAAACTACATTCACCCAACAATTTATGCGCGCTCGTTTCTTGAGGGAAAAGATGAACAGGAAGCCGGCATTTCCACACAAGGGAAGATTTAATTTAATTAACAATTTAACGAAGTGTACTCCATCGAAAACGGCCGAATTAGTGTCGTTGGAGTCTCTGGGAAGCCTTTTTCTCAAGTCCTTTAGCTTTCTCCTATTGGCCATCATCTCCCCGCATAATGGCGTGCCAACTCCTCCTATGGGCGTGCCAAGGAAGCCCCCTGGGCTTCACCATCTTGTAGAAGAGCGTCCCGATGTCTTTGTTACTCAAAACAACGCCGAGGGTTTCTCAAAACAACGCCTGCCATCCTCTGTCAGAGTCCTGTTATCAACAGAACTAGACAAAATATTCTGGATTTGGAACAGCCTGACCTGTCATTGAACTAAAGCCTACTCAGTGAAAATCTTCATTGCATTATGAGTCAATCGTATAAAATCCTTTATAGTCAAATGTATAAAATCCGTCAGCAGACAAGGGTATGAAGAAGCAGCATGGAAATGTCATGAACCGACGCTGGTGATCTGTCCATGCTGTCTTTATATGCAGGGGTAAATGAGCGTCTTGCGCGCCTCATCAGGTAACAAGTCCCCTGGAAGGTGTTGGTGTGCCGGGACCTCACAGGCATGCCGCACCATGCAGTAACCACAGTCGAGTTTGTAATAACATGTTAGAGTATTGGCTAAGGAGAAAAGTAAATATGTTAGCCCCAACACTGCTAATGACTGTATAGAAAGATGTGTCCAAATGAGCATTAGTGGTGCAGTGACAGAATCGTGTGACCTTGAGCCGGCGAGAAACCGCCTTGTCTCGGCAGCAGCAGCCACCGTGTCACTTCAATTTAATCTTCAAACCTTCCTTAAGGGACTCTGACTTCCAGCATCCCTCCAAGCCCCCTATACCATTCTCCCCTAACCAAAACTCCCACCCCCACCACGCCCTAAGCGACCATCCATGCGCATTGCCTTTCATGCACCCTGATCCAGTCCTTGCGTCTCAACGGCGGACACTGACTAGCTGCTCGACTCAGCCGGCCCTGGTTTGAACCCTGCGGCTCCTGCGGACACAAGAACAACAGCGAAGGCGCAAAATGGCCTCGGGACACTCCTCATCGTCTCTACATATGTCACATGTTAATGACATCAAGTTGGTGGCCGCCCACAGGTCACCACGTGCTTGAACGCTAGCACATTTGCTTTCCTTCTCATAGGTTTGAAGTGAAGTAGAGACTCAAAATAAGGAGATAGGACATCTTTAGCATCTACTTCTTAGCATCTTAGCATCTTTTTGTCTTTGGCATCTACTTGCTGGCATATACCCATTAGCATCTACTCGTTAGCATTCAGTCTTTGCCATATGCTTTTTAGCATGTAGATGTTGTTAGCATGTCGTCGTGAGCATTTAGTTTTTAGCATCTCCTCGTTAGCATCTATTTGTAAGCATCTACCTGTTAGCATGTCGTCCTTAGCATTTAGTTTTTAGCATCCCCGCGTTAGCTTCTATTTGTAAGCACTAACTAAGGAGGTACAGCGCTCGTCTTGGGATCGAGAGGATGCAGGTTCGATTCCCGGCTCCTGCGTGTTATATGTCGGAGTGTCCTTGGGCAAGAAACTGAATCCCTAATGCCCCCAATAAGCAGGTCGGCGCTATTGGTGTGTGAGTATATGTGTGAATGGGTAAGTGTGAAGCACATTGTAAAGTGCTTTGGGAGGTCTTCATTGACTTGAAAAGCGCTATAGAAATGCAGACCATGTACCATTCACATCTATGGAGCTCAAAATCAAGACATTCCAACCTGTTCTAAAGGCCCTCCCCAGAGCCCTTTTTACAAACGTAATCTCCTAAATCACAAAAGCAGATCAGCCCTAAAAGGGATAGATAAACAAAACAACAACAACATTCTTGGCCGACAGTGACAAAGACGTAAACCACGAGTGTCCAAAGTTTTCAGAAAGCAGGCCAGATTTGGTAAATGTGTGAGGGCCGACTATTCAGCTAATTCACCCTCCGTGAAAGGTTTGCAGTGCTTGGCGATCTGCTTCGCGACCCCGTAGCTCGCCTTTGTAGCATTTTCATTTGTCACGCAGGGTTTCGCGAAAAAACGATGCTGTGTTGGTAAAACAGCTTCCAGTTCCTTTAGTTTTTCACAGCGTTTGTTTCCAGTTAGCTTTTAGTAGTTAGCATGTGTCATCGGGCAGCTCCTCTTCTATCATATTCTCTAAAAAGAACACGTACAGTCTACAAAAATTAGGCAGAAGCAGTTGTTTGAGATTTCGGTGAAAAATACTCCAATTTCCACTTCTCCTGAAAGCGCGACCCTCACAGTCAATTTCCTTTTTTAATTTCCAGTCGCCATGTCGAAAATTAAGTGGGCTAAACACAGAAAGCCAAAGGTTACTGCCATCATTTGGTGAAATAAGGATGTTTTAAAATTATTTTTTTGTACAAATTTATTTTATAGTGCGGTCAATATTACTGGTGGATAACATGTCATTGATTTTATGAGAGAGGCTACAGGCCAGTAAAAATGTGATCATGTGGTCAAATAATACACACGGTCTCTTTAGATTTGCTTCGTATAAAAAGTTCAATGTTTAAATTGATTAAAAGTTTAGTGCAAAGTGAAAAACATAAGGTTATTTTAATAGAGTAGTATAATACATACTTTAAAATTATTAATTCATTCTGTGCAAACTGTTAGATTATTATTTGTAATATACTGTATAAATCAACAAAACATATCTAAACAAGCCATTTGGGAGCCAACTCTTTTTAGTGAGCCGAGCCAAAAAAAGACGGTTTTCTAAAAATAATTTCGAACACTGCTGTCGGTTATCAGTGAAAATTATCTATTACACTGTGTTTTCAATACTACTAATGGCAAAAAACATTATTCGCACATTTCTTTATAATTCTAAATACAACCATTCCAGGTTTTTCATGAACTCATAGTAGAGGTTAGATCGGGCCTAAACAAATTCAGCCCGACCCGATTCGAGTCGCATGTATATAAACCCGACCCCGCCCGAACCCAACGGATTAACTTGATCTGATAAACAAGCCTGAAATAAACCAGAATTTTACGTTTGCCGCCGAAGTAAAAACAAAGTTTTGCTAAGAAAAAGTAAGTGCATGCTGTGTAAATCCTTAAAAAATTGGGGGGAAAAAAAATTGGTGAGAGGGAAGCCCGACTTAATCATTGACTTTTTAAGCCCTGCCCCAAAAACTTACTTCTAACTAATAGTAACACTGATGACGTTTACAACTAAAATACTATAGAACAGTTTTAATCTCTTATCTGAGGCTTGGCTTCTCTCCTTGTTCTCCCTACAAGTTCAAAATCCATTGATTTCTTCTCTCCTTATTTTGAGGTTCTATTAAAATTTCAACCCATCAGTTACAAAACCAATATGATGAAATGTTCTATTCAAAAACCATTATAATATAAAATATAGCATGTCAGTGTAGATGTCTACATTTATATATATAGGTAAGTCAGTTGTTGTTTACAGATGACACAGCGCTTGTGGCTGATTCTGAGGAAACATTGAAAAGGTTGGTAATGGATTTTGGAAGAGTGTGTGATAGGCGTAAGTTATGTGTCAATGTTGGGAAGAGTAAGGTGATGAAGTGTTCACATGGTGGATGGCGTTAGAAATAACGTTGCATGGACAGGTGTTGGAAGAAGTTGAAAGCTTTAGGTACTTGGGTTGTGATTTTTACTGCAGTTGGTGGAATGGATTGTGAGGTATTGCACAGAGTGAATCAAGGAAGCAAGGTTTTGGGTGCTCTGAGGAGAGTGATGAGCAACAAGAGTGTGAGTATGGATGTTGCAGAGACTTGGAGCCTGAACGCAGATTTGAGAAGGAAATTAAATGTCTTTGAGATGAAGTGTTAGAGGAGTATGTTAGAAGTGACAAGATTGCATAGATTGAGAAATGAAATTGTGAGAGACAGAACTGGAGTAGTCGTGGAACAGAGCAAGCGTGTTGATAAGAGAGTACTCGGTTGGTTTGGACACATGGAGAGGATGGATGAGGAGCGAATGTTGAAGAGGATCTACAGAGCAGAAGTCAATGGAAGGAGACCAAGAGGAAGGCCGCGTTTGACGTGGATGGATGGCATTGAGTGCACTGCAGGAAAGAGGTCTAAATATAATGGAAGCTAGAGCTCTTGTTGGTGATAGGAAGGAGTGGAGAGGTGTTGTGAAAGGATAGTGGGATGTTCTAAGGGATGGGCAGGGCACCTGTATGATGCGGCAGGGGTAAACCAGTGAAAGCTGTCGGCCCTGCTGTTGAACAGAAGAGTGTGTTGTGTCTCCCTGACCCGAGTGACATGGCCGCTTTCTCGTGTCCCGTTTCATCTGGAGGGTGCTTAACTTGTTTGGGTGTTTGGGCATTTGGGTTAGCCATGGTCCCAAACATTTTTCGGTTTGTTTTCTGCTACTTTTTCCCCTTTTTATGTTTTTGTATGTGTTTGTCTTGCTGTCGGTCGCCCCTCTCAAGGGATATGACCAGACAGATAGATAGAATATAATAAATGCATATGAGAGTATTTCCCCCTGCCGTAGTGTATCGAAAGAGGTTTAATGAGGGTTTTCTGTGGTAACTACAGCCCAGGATAAACACGTTTTCATTTTTGAATAAAATATGCAGCTTGTGCAAAAAAATAAAAGAAAAACTGTCCCACTGTCACTCTCACCTTAGCAAGAAGTCTGCAAGACCTCTTCCTGTTTCACATCAGCCCCACTTGAGCTGTTTATTTTGTCTTTCCATCTGAAAAACCAGGGGCCTTCCTTTCAGGCCCGGGCGGTCTTTCGCCTGCGCCGAAGGGCTTTTTATCGAGAGGCCGTGTCACGCCGACTCGTTCCGCCGACTCTCAGCGCTTCTTATTATTCATGGCTCTCTGCGCATTTGTTGAGGAGGCCGGGATCAAACAGTCCCATTTGCAACGCCTGACACCCGCTATGTGAGTTTGTGTGCTTGAGAGAGAGGGGGACGAGGGAGGGGGTTCTTTGTGCCAGAGAGAGAACTAAGCTCTGGCTCAGTAATGACAGGATTTGTTAAACAGTAAATGAATGAATAATGAAAGATCCAGCGCCACCGTTGCCTGCGGCGCAGCGCCGCGAGTGGGGAATGGCTCCAGACCTGTACTCGGCCGTCTGCATGCTGGATAACCTGTCTGTGTTGGGGTGCAAGGGGGTGGTCTTTCAGGCGTTTTTACAGCCCATTGAATGACAGAGCGCTGAGGAGCTACGCTGACAGTGTTGGGCACGTTGCTTTAAAAAAGCAATTAGTTATAGTTATTCACTACTCCTTCCAAAGGTAGGAGTAGCAAGTGTTGGGAATTAATATCAAAATGTACCAAATTGTTCGAATTAGTTATCTGACTCCATTAACCAAACACAACCTACATTCACCCAAAAATGTATGCGCGCTCGTTTCTTGAGGGAAAAGATGAACAAGAAAGCCGACATTTTCACACGGGGGCAGATTTAATTTCATTAACAACTTAACTAAGTGTACTCCATCGAAAACGGCCGAATTAGTGATGTTGGAGTCTCTGGGTAGCCCTCTTCTGAAGTCCTTTAGCTCTCTCCTATTCAACATCTTCTCCCTGCATAATGGAGTGCCGACTCCTCCCATGGGCGTGCCAAGGAAGCTCCCCCCTGGGGGTCGCGATGTCTGGAATACTCAAAACACCGAGCGTTTCTACGTCATCAGGGCCTTTCTGCATCTGGACGTGCTGATTGTTTTGTCAGCCTTACGTCCCGTTCCCGCCGTTCCTGTAAACAACATTTCCCACCAGGGTGCCCTGACATTGAACTACAGCCCAGTCAGTGAATATCTTTTGCATTAAATGTAATTTGTAGTCAATCAAATAAAATCCTTTATAGTCAAATGTATAAAAACCTTCACTAGTTACTAGCGAGGTCATTATTTTCATCTATCATCCATTCATTCATCCATTATCAGCACTGCTTATCCTCAGTAGGGTCACAGGGGTGCTGAAGCACATTCCAGCCGGCCAGTGGGCAGGGGACACCCTGAATTGGTTGCCAGCCAGTCGTATGGTACACAGAGAAAGACAGGGAGAACATGCAAACTTCGCAAAGGAAGGCTGGTAGCTGGGTTCGACCCTACGACCTCAGAACTGTGCCGCAGACGCGCTAACCACTCAGCCGCTGCGCCGCCAGGTAACTATTTCTGTTACCTTAAACTAGACATTGTACATCAAACAATTAGAAATTTTCAGAGCAGTATTTGATTCTCTTGAATAGAGAAGAACAGACAGGTGTTATAGAACCTTTTAATATTTGTAGCAACTCACCACCAACAGATTCATCCTCGACTTGAAGTGCAACATAAAGAATCTGAACAATTAAATAACAATCAGCAGTAAACAATATAAAGTAAGTTTGATAAATGAAATCTAACTTGAATGGTCCGTTGTAGAGATGGGAATTCCGACTCCTTTTACAGAACTGGCTTTTTCGGTTTGGTTAACTAAAAGGAGCCCTGTTTTGGCTCCCAAATGGCTCTTCGGGTGGTTTTTGTTGTTTAGTCCATATATTACCGCGTATTATGTATTATTATGAATGACTTAAAAAGGAGGAAAGTAAAGCGAAATCAACACTTATTCTTTAACACTGAAAAACGCTGAAAACATAGATTAAAATATTCATAACTCTACAGAGAAAACAATAATATAAAATACAATTTCCATTCTTTTTTATACTCATAAAATTCAAAGTCAATAGAACAGAATCTCTGAAAAAAGTTGACAGATCATAAGAGAAAAATAGAGTCTCGAAGGAAACCGGCTCTCGATTGGTGGGTCGCCGACTCCCGGTTCCAAGAGACGGCTCACAGAGCTGTTTCGCTCGCATGAGTCGGTTGCTGCAACAGCCGTCCTCCCCCTTTTCTTTCTGCGCATAGTAAATACTATATCCAACTCGGAAGAGAGCCTTGACGGATGGCCAAAAAGCACCCTAGCAGACTGCACTTGAATGAGCATTTGAGTGGAAACAAATACCAATAACCATGACAGAAGAATATGACCACCACTTTTTACAATGGTGATTTATTGCTACGCGGTGGGCAAAGTTCTTAAGCCCGATTTTGAATTTGATCCCATTTGGACACATATGTCGGCGATGTTTGTCTGCAAATCACACGGAGGGACTTGAAGCCGTCAAATTATTCCAGGATTCGCAGCGAACATTTTATACAAGGTTTGTTTGATGTATTTCCGATGCTAAGTAGGCTAACTTCGACTCTCCGTGAACGCACACTCGGTTTTTCCTAAGTTTCTCAGCGCTGCGTTTCCAAAAGAATGACTGTTTGATCATAGTCTGTATAATATTTTTATTAAAAATATTAATAGGTGTGATTGAAACTAGAAACGAGTTCCATGGAAATTAGCCACAACGAGTGTAAGGGAAATTATGGTCTAAATGTGCCTTTATACTATATTCTATGTGTCTATCGTAGACTCAATAAGTGTGCAGTTACGTTTTCGAGTTGTTTTCAGGGGCGAGCGCCTTCAAGGTCAAAAGATTAAGTTCCCCAAACCTCTGATTCAAAAGCTACACTCTGAGGCCTGCTAGCTGGCTAATCAAGATGACCTTGACACCCCCACATTCCAAATTGAAAACGTACATTGTGTTTACAAAGTTTCACTATCTCTATTGCTTATTTATTATACTTGCACGTCATCTAACGACCAACATTATACACTGCATTTCAATAAGTGATTCCTGTCTGAACCAATCAGATTCAATTCCTGTGTTTATATAAACCAATCAGATGTGTAGTTTCCTTCTTGTGTTTTTCAATTAATAAAGCTCCTGAAAAAAAGGAGTGTGTTCCTCCTTGAGGCAATCCTGGACCTCCGATGGAAGGGGCCATCAAAAACCTAAATCTTTTTTTGTTTTTTTCGTCACCATACCACAATCTCAAGTTTTAACCTTGACAGCGAGTCACGCCAAATGTAGTCTATGTAGCTACTTGTACACGCTTGCGAAGGCCTTCCGGTAGTTTCCCGAGCTGAGCAACAAATAACAGCTAAAGGGTGTTTAAATAAATGCTTAAATATAAAAGTACACATCTTAAAGACCAGGGAGAAGCAATGGAAAGAAGCTGACGGATGCTTTTCAATGATTTGGTTGTTGATGGACAAATATATTTTTTAAGCCAACAGAGAAAGTCTAGCGGGCCTTGACAGCCCAACACTGGCACAAAGTTGATTTAAAAACCTCTCTCAAACCATCACAGCGAATCACGTGCTCTCTCATCATGAGTATGTTGCAAGCTAGCCAACATGGGTGAAGACAGCCAAGCCAGAAGAAGGCCCCCAAGGCACAATTGCTTCCCCCTTATGTGAGAGTGAGAGGCCTCCAGAACGCCTCCAATTATCTAGCTAGGAGATTTTTTTCTAGCGTTTGGTCCCCTGCTAGAATGAGTTTGACACCCCTTCTTTACAGGACTGTTTGGATAGCATACAAGGTCGGGTCACTGCAATTTCCATGCCACTTCCATCCTGTCTTCTGTTACCACATCAGGTTTGGTTTTTGTTTATGTTTTGGATACACTGTTAGTTTTTTAAGACCCGTTTTATGGTTTGTTTTGTTTGTCTTTCCTGTTTGTTTTCAAATAAATATCGTCCTCTCTTAAGCACACTTTCCTCCCTTCGAGCTTCCCCTGCATTTAGATCCACCTCCGTAAATGACCCCAACCAAAAAATGACATTGCGGAAGGCTTCCACATCCCTGTCCCGACGCCGCGGAAAGAATCCGTCGGCTGTTTCTGTACCCTGTCCTGGCGGCCAAGGAAAGGTCCCTCGGCTGCTTCTCTATCCTGTCCTGGCGGCGAAGGAAGAGTCCCCAGGCCACTTCTGTATCCTGTCCCGGCGGCGAGAGAGTGTCCGTCAGCTTAATCTGGTCCCTGTCCTGGCGGCCAGAAGGTTCCTGTCCTTTCGACGAGATGGTTACTGGGCCACTTCAGGCCTTGTTTTGGCAGGCACGGCCAAGGACCTTTAGCCTCCATAATTCCGGCGAAAGACTGTTCGCTGCTGCCTCCATTACCTTTTTGGCTGTTTTTTGACTTGATGGGGATGATATGTCATTTTTTGGCATGCCACCTTCACCAGAGGTGCCAACCAGTAGGTGAGGAACTGGGCACATCTAGGCCCAACCTGGACCTTGTTTTGACAGAACAGTTTGGTCATTGCCATTTCCATGCCACTTCCATCCTGTTTTTTATGATTCGGACAGTTTGCTGGTTGTTCTAAGACCTGGTTTGCTGTTTCTGTTTTTTGTCAATAAATACAATCCTTTGTTGAGCACACCTACCTCCATGCCTGCTTCCACATGTCCATCTTCACAAACGTGACAACCTGACTTTTACTAAGGAATTTTAAAACAATAATATTAAAACCGAAAGGTCTCACAAACCCTATATATCGGGTCACTGAATGTGAGAGGATGTGGAAGTAAAGCGACTGCGTGGAAAAAAGAGGAGATCGGAAGGATGATGAATATATAAAAACACATCTGCTCAATATCTACAAATTGTATAACTTTAAAAGCGGTTTTACAAAGGGAGGCGACCTCCAGAGTGGGTCTCGTAAGAAAACAAATATGGTTTATTATCAATGTGATAGAAATGAAAGCACAGGACAATTCAAAGTAAGTCTAGCCATTTACGCACCATGACAACAGCTTGAGAAATAAATTAAATAACAAAACAAAAAAGAACACTGGGTGAGTCCTTCTGTCTCCACCCGATGGCGACACATTTCACAAATAGGGTGGGCCCCCAAGAAATGTATACACATTCCATCTGTTCATAACTAAATTATTTCTTCCTTCTTTAGAGACTAATGAACCTAATGAAGGCTGCCAGACTTGACTTTGAAGAAAATGCTACTGGAAGTCTAAAAACCAAGTAAAAGTGCAAAGACAACTCTGAAGGGAGTTTAACAAAGAACTATCAACAAGAGTTAGCATTACTCGAATTAGAGAGAAGTTTGGCGCTGTAAGGTTTTAACATTTCTTATACTGATATCTGACTCCAAAGACACTTCCCGTGTCTAGTGTAATCCCTTACAGAAGCCGGAGAAGTTATTGAGCCGAGTATAGTCCACATGTTATTTTATTTAGCCGAATCAAAGAGTTGAACATATCGGATCTTTCTTCCTTGCCAATTACAATCGTGTGTAGAAAGAGAGCGACGGGGGCTCCCGGGTTGCCCACTTTTATGACGTATAGCGATGAAATGTTCACGCCCCATGACCAAGCCTCTGGCTGATTGGTCCGCGCCGTGTCGATGCAAATTTCCCAACCATGATTGAAGAATGGGAGAAGGGTGATAGGTCATTGCCCTACCCCCCAGGCGAGGTGATAAATCATTGTTATCTGCACAGACGGAAACCAAAGACACTTTCCAAAGCAAAGAGGTTTAGGAAATTTACTCAAGGCTGAGGTCAAACTTAGGACAAGTATTTTTGAGTATAAGTGGAATAAAACAGCGTATAAAATAGTACATAACTTCAGCGCTGATGGATCTTATCAGGACATCCATGAGAAGCGACCAGAAGACCGAGTACATTGAAACATCCTTCTAAAGAAGGAAAATTACTGGTAATGTTTCATAGAAGCCCAATAAAGTCTTTGCAGCAAGCATTGAGAGCATGCACTCATCTTGGAATGTAACTTTTTCATTGACACTTCATACGGACAGATGGTTTAGAAAGGTCTACCTCATGATTAGCTTGCCGCAAAGACTTTTTGGGACTTGGTTGAATGTGTATACATTTCTTGAGGGCACCCTGTAGCCCTACTCCAAAATGGCTGGCACCTATTTACAAAAACAGCCATTTTGAATCAATATAAATAAATATTTACACACACAAATGAACCCCTCCCTTTGCCTTGCCGACAAATCTGTTTCACAGATTTTCATACTCACGATACTTTTGCCGCACGGTGACAAACACAAGCACACAAAGTCCGCCGTCCGGATGCCGGAGCAGAACAAAAAAGGATGAAGGCCGTACCCAGCATATCCTCGAGAAGATAACGAGATCTACAAGGTTTCATTTCCTCTGCTTTTCCTCCTTCTCCTTGCTGTCTCCGTGCCGACTAGCGGGGTTGTTGAGGAACATCTTGTCCAATCCTTTGAGGGCCTCGGTGAGGTAGTTCTGGAGAGCCGTGAGCGCGGCGCAGATGGCTGGCGAGCCGAATCCGTGCGTGATGAAAGAGAAGTGGGAGAGGCAGCTTTGGATACCGGGCTCCAGGATAGGGGAAGGCCGGGAGTTGCCCAGGGGAGTCCTGTCCTGGGCCAGCAGGTCTGTAAATTCCTTGCACAGCTGTCTGTAGGGGAGACAAACACCAAGAAGACTGAAGTTGTATATCAGGTTGCATATCCTCGCGAGATTAGCGTATCTTGGCAAGTTTTAGTCATCATAATGCATGACTTCTAACACTACTGCAGATCGGTGGAAGATAGCTAACTTTTGTTGTTTATTAACCGATTAACAGGATGGCCTCGGGGTGCTGTGTTGTAGTTTAGCAACAGCGGAGTGGATGTTGTCACACGCTAGGCCAAAAGTTCGATGTCCCTGCTACAGATGGAAATCTTTGTGCCCAGGGTTACACCACCACGTGAGTCCGCCTCCTCTCCGCTTCCCGCAGGCTTTTGTGTCTCTGTCTGCCCTAACAGCGCTGAAGCCGGGTAGCTCCACGTTAGCATCTGGGACGCTAGACGTGAGCCACGTTTCCGTAAAACACAGCAAACTGCACTCCCTGTACGCTTTGATGTTTTTCACCGGCAGAGCCAGTTCGTCGGACTTATTTGGTAGAGAGTTCACATTTCCCATGATTACGGACGGTACCGAAGGCTTATATTGCCACTAACCGCTTAGCCTTAGCTCCGGCTCTGCATCGACGATAGGGCCCCCTCATCACGCCGGCATGAGAATTCTTCAGGGCAAGGAGTTGATTCCTCGAATAAACGCATTTTTGTGCGTTAAAACCCATAACCATAGGATAGAAAGTAATCCAAAGTGTAGTTGTCAAACGGGACGAAAAACACCAAAGATAGAAGCAGACAATAAAAACAATAAATCACAAAAAGAGCGAAATAACACGGAGCTGCTGGAAGGGCTGCCGCTCGCGGCGGCGCCTATGATGTCTATGTAGTATATGCAGTATACAAAAGGACAAAGCGTGTTTCGCTGCCACCTACTGATATGGATGAATCTTAAAACTGATCACCAGCAAGTCACCAGCAAAGATGAAAACATCGGTATGCTTTTTTTTTCAATTTCCTGCGCACTAGATGAGGTCTCGCGGCATATTGGTTAAAAAAAATAATCAAATTTCTAATTTAAGTCCATAGAACTTGCCGTTATTGAATGTGTCCACTGGATCTTGCCACTGGAAAAGCACCCCCTGTAGCTGTATTTGCTGACTACTATAAATCTGTCATGGTTTGGTGCCTATTGTCGCTCCTCTTCTCCAAGAGACAGCAGTATTACCCGGTTTTCAAGTCCCCCGCACTAGTTATTTTCATATCGCTTTGGAAACTGGTAAATACAAACATCAGTTTTCGTTGAGTTTCAGGCCGAATTTTCATTCGAGGGTTCTCGGTAGCTTCTCATTTACAACACACGCATACAATTCAGGCCTAAGGGTAGCAGCACGGCGGCGATTGAGTGACAGCCGGCACAGGCTGAGCCCAGCTGGGGTTAGTTGAGTAGAGCGGAGAAGACTCCACCCGGGGCTACACTTGCGGCCGCCCTCACTCTTGTTTTCTCATGACTTGAAACACTTGACTGATAAATAATGAATCTGTTGCAGGGGCCTCCGACACGGTGCAGGGGGGTGGAGAAACTGGTCCTGGAGATGGATCCGATTTTGTCATTTTTATACATAAATATGCTGTCCCAGTCTGGTGCGGGGATTATAATTCATGAGTTTGTTACCTCTTGTCTCCATTACTGTAATGTCCTACTCTCTGGTCTCCCGAAGTCTAGCATCAATAGCCTGTAGCTGGTACAAAATCCTGCAGTGAGGATTTTAACTAAGACAAGAAAGTTGGATTGCACTAATAATACAAAAATACTACGGAAATTCTACTATGGAAATACTACAGAAATGTGACAAAAATACAACAGAAGTGCCATAAAATACTTCTGTGGAAATAATACAAAAATACTACAGAAATGCTACAGACATACTATTATGGAAATACTACAAACATACTAAATAAATGCTACAAAAATAATACTATGGAAATAACACAAAAAATCAGCCCTTTAAGACTTCTTGTGATTAAGGGCTATACAAATAAATATGACTTGACTTGACACTACCCCAATTTTAGCTAACCTGCATTGGCTTCCTGATCGCTTAAGATGTTATTTTAAGGTTCTGTCGGTAGTATATATGCATGAACTTGTTCCCTCATATCTTTCAGATTTAATGTCCCCTTATGTTCCGGTCCGGAGCCTTCGCTCTGAAAACGCTGGTCTACTATTGATCCCAAGGGCCAAGAAGAAATCCACAGGTTCCTAGAGCGTTCTCCATTCGGGCCCCGGTGACATGGGATACTCAACCCTCTGAGATTCCATCAGCCTTAGTAGAACTGAGGCTTAAAATACAATTTTATTCTATAGCTTATGAATAACCTATAAAGTACTTCATGTTGACAATATCTGTGTATTGTTTGTTAATGCTACATCTATTCCAACCTGGTCATCGTAGAAAGGGGATTACCTCATGTGCGGTCCCTTCTCAAGGTTTATTCATTTTCCTCATGCTGAGGTTTTTGAGTTTTTCCTTGCCCTCATGTAGGTCTCAGATCAGGGGATGGTGTAATAATAGTATGTAGTTTGCAATAGTCTGTGGTCTGTGGAGCCCTTTGAGAGTCCTTGTGATTAAGGGCTAACATATAAACATGACTTGACATGACTGAGGTTTTTGAGTTTTTCCTTGCCCTCATCTAGGTCTTAGATCAGGGGATGTCATAATAGTCTGTAGTTTGCAATAGTCCGTGCAGCCCTTTGACACTCCTTGTGATTAAGGACGTCACAAATAAACATGACTTGACCTGACTGAGGTTTTTGAGTTTTTCCTTCCCCTAATGTAGGTTTTAGATCAGGGTATGGTGTCATAATAGTCTGTAGTCTGGATTGCCCTTTGAGACTCTGTGATTAAGGGCTAACATATAAACATGGCTTGACTTGACTTGACTTGACTGAGGTTTTTGAGTTTTTCCTTGCCCTCATGTAGGTTTTAGATCAGGGGATGGTGTCATAATAGTCTGTAGTTTGTAATAGTCTGTGGTCCGTGGAACCCTATGAGAGTCCTTGTGATGAAGAGCTATACAAATATACATATGGAATTATATGGAAATTATTATTATTATATGGAAAAACTACCAAATACAACAGAGAGAGTACAACAAAACTACAACAGTAATACTACAAAAATACTGTAATAATACAAAAAATAGTACAGCTATACAACCAAATATCTACTTTCAAAAAACAACAAATTCTAGGCAGCAAAAAATACTACAATGGAAATACGACATGAAATTACTTCAGATATACTACAAAAATAGTACAAAAATAAAACTACAGTAACACTACAAAAACTACAGAAATTCCATAACAATCCGACTTTAGAAATACTACAAAAAAAAAACACAAAAAAAAAACCTACAGTAATACTTGAAAACAAAATAACAAATTATATGCTTAAAATAGGGACTTCATATACTATTTTGCTGAAATTTGAAGAAAGTAATCTTTTTAAAAGAAGTATAACATGTCACACGCGGCCCCCGACCCAAAATAGTTGCCCACCCCTGGAGTAGAACACAGTACGAGTTCTAGTAGGTATACAAATGATCAAGTAATAGGGTTCCCCGAATCTCAAATTGCCTAGATGAAATGACTTTAGCCAGAAATAAAACGAGTTTATGTTCGAAGTACTTCCAGGAAGCCCATTCCTGCTTAACAATTCAAACATCTGCACCTTATACTTGTTTACAGGTTAAAGACACGCATATCCATCCAAATGTCATTGCATGCTCCCTCAGGCCATCCTTCAAAATGTTTCAGGACCGCACAGGTTATAATAACAGGATCCCCTAATCTGAAACCAACATGCGGGCAAGGGAAAACTCAAAAATCTCAGCATGAGGAAAATAAGAAACCTTGAGAAGGGGCCTCACAAGTGGTAATCCCCCTTCCCGGATGACCAGGGTAGAATAGATTTAGCATTCGGTAACAGTACACAAAACATAGTCGACATCAATAAAAAGAAATCATGGGTCATATGTTGAAATTTGTCTAAAAAGTCAATGACAGCAACATGTGACTTGACTTGACTGGTCGCCGCCATGTATGTCTGGCAACTTGCTGCTACGCTGTGCTTATTTGGCTTTGGTTTGCATTAGACAAAATACAGTATTATTTTTGTGGTATTTCCATAGTACATTTGATGTAGTACATCTGTAGTATTTTTGTAGTATTTCTGTTGTTATATTTCTGTCATTGTATTTTTGTAGTATTTTTTTCGTAATTTTTCTGTTGTAGTATTTTTTTATTTTAGTATTCGTCGAGTGGTATGTTTGTATTATTTCTCTCCTGGAGAGGGAGGGGTGCTAGCAGGCTGTACTTGCCCAAGACACAGCAAAGGAAATGGTGCTCCTACGATCATAGTGGTTAAGGGATCTAACCAACCAACTAACCATTTTCATAGTGTTATTTTTGTAGTATTTCTGCTGTTGTGTTCTGTAGCTCTTCCGTACTAGTATTTTTGTAAGATTTCTGTAGTATATCTTTGGTATTTTTTGCAGTAATGTAGGTGTATTGTTGTAGTATTTCTGTAGTAGATCTCTAGTATTTTTGTAGTACTGTAGGCGTATTTTTGTAGTATTTTTATTTTAATATTTTTACAGCAGTAATTTTATATTTTAGTATTAATTTTGTGGTATTTTATAGTAATTCTGTCGTATCCTTTTACTATGAATGTAGGTTTATTTTGGTGGTATTTTTGTAGTATTTCTTCTGTGGTGTTTTGTAGTACTTCCATACTGGTGTTTTGGAGTAATTCTGTAGTATTTCTGTAGCGATTTTGTGGTACATCTTTAGTATTTTAGGTAGTACTGTAGGTGTCTTTTTGTAGTATTTTTGTGTTATTATTTTTGCAGCAGTAATTTAGTATTAATGTAGTGGCATTTTTGTATTATTTCTCTAGAAGTATTTTCATTGGTATTTCATAGTATTTTTGTAGTTTTACTGTAGTATTTCTACAGTTTGATTCTTGTAGTAATTCTGTAGTGTATTTCTAGTATTAATGCAGGTTTATTTTGGTAGCACTTTTGTTGTTGTGTTTTGTAGTACTTCCATACTAGTATTTTCTGTAGTACAACTTTAGTATTTTTGTAGTACTGTAGGTGTATTATTGTAGTATTTTGTCTTAATATTTTTGCAGCAGTGATTTTGTATTTTAGTATTACTTTAGTGGTATATTATAGTAATTCTGAAGTATCTTTGTACTATTAATGTAGGTTTATTGTGGTAGTATTTCTTTTGTTGTGTTTGGTCATACTTCCATACTGGTGTTTTGGAGTAATTCTGTAGTATTTATGTAGTATTTCTGTAGCATTTTTGTGGTACATCTTTAGTATTTTTTGTAGTACTGCAGGTGTCTTTTTGTAGTATTTTTGTGTTAATATTTTTGCAGCAGTAATTTAGTATTTTAGTATTACTTTGGTGGTATTTTTGTATTATTTCTAGTATTTTCATTGTGGCATTTTTGTAGTATTACTGTAGTATTTCTACAGTTGGATTTTTGTAGTAATTCTGTAGTATCTTTCTACAATTAATGTAAGTTTATTTTGGTAGAATTTCTGCTGTTATGTTTTGTAATATTTCCTCTATATTTGTGTTTTGTAGTATTTCTGTAGTATTTCTGTAGTGTTTTTGTTGTACACCTTTAGAAATGTTGTACTACTGTCGGCGTATTTTTTTAGTATTTTTGTCTTAATATTTTTGCAGCAGTAATTTTGTATTTTAGTATCACTTTAGTGGTATTTCTCCAAAAGTATTTTCATAGTGGTGTTTTTGGAGACATACTGTAGTATCTTTACAGTTGATTTTTTTGTAGTAATTCTGTAGTATCTTTCTAGTATTGATGTAGGTTTATTTTTGTAGTATATTGGTAGTATTTTTGCTGTTGTGTTTTGTAGTACTTCCATACTAATGTTTTTATAGTATTTCTGTCGTATTTTGTAGTACATGTTAGCAGTTTTTGTAATACTGTAGGTTTTTTTTTTAGGATATTTGTATTTTAGTATTACTGTGGTGGTATTTTTGTGTATTTCCACAATAGTATTTCTGGTTCTTCTGCAGCAGTATATCTGTAGTATTTCTATATATATTTTTCTTTTTAGAATGAAAGAATAAGATCTATCCTGTCCCTTTTTAACATTTTATTTTACAGTTTGACTTCTTCCTGATAATATTGGGGGCCAAATTGCACACACATTAAATGCACTTATTTTGAAATTCAATGTTTTAGTTTGAAACTGCATTTGCAGTTTTTCTTTAATTTACTGGTCGTTATGAAATGGAACTGAGGTAAAATAGTGATTTATGCTCACTTTGAGTCTGCAAAGTTTATATTTTTACGCCGGATTTTTAGCACTCGTTCCCGGTTGCTCAACAATTTACAGCCACAATCCAACGCTCCGTCGACTCACTTGGTGGCCAGCAGCATGTTTTTCCGGGCGTGGAGCTCGTTGGGGTCCGAGTGTTGCCGGTTGAGGTACTCGCTGACGGCTTTGGTGGGGAACTCCGTCTCGCAGATGTAGCCGAAGTCCCGAGCCAGGTGGACCGCCTCACCTGTGAACAAAGACCTCTAGTCAGGGTGGAGGTGAATAAACACCCTTTCTTGGGGTTTTCAGACTACTATTAATCCGACATGGTTTGGTGCCTGTTGTCGCTCTTCTTCTCCAAGAGATGGCAGCATTACCCTGTTTTCCAGTCCCCCTCACTATTCCTCTCTCCATTAATACTCCAGGCTCCCACCTCAACTTGTTGACTCGTTTTGATTCCTGAAGACATTCACTCGCCAAGTCAACACGCTTCTCCTCCCTCCTTTTTCAGTTCCCTCCTCGTTCCAAGTTCATCCACTCCAAGACCTGCCACTCCAACCTTCTTCTTAAAGTTACTCCCAAATCTCCCTTTTAAGATTTAAATCTTCCAGAACTTCCTCTAAAGTTCCATCATCGTTCCAAGACCTTCTTCTCCAGCCAACTTTTTAAAGGTTTTCCCAATACTCCCTTTCAAGACTTTCACCACCCCTAGACTCCCTCTAAAGTTTCCCTCTCAAGTCCTGGTCCCACTCTCCATTATCATTAGTGAAGTTTTTTTTTTGTTTCATGAATTAACGCCCCTTCTTGGGGTTTGAACACGTCCCTTGTTTTACGGCTCCTTGTGTCCTGCATTTGGGTCTGTCCGACAACTCGTGGTATAATCAACCAGAGAACATTGAAGAAACCCATTGGATTGTTTTACTTTTATTTGTAGTTTTGTTATTCATGCACAAGTCCCTAAAACTGTCATGATTACCGATGTGATGCACCTGTCTCGGACTCTCATTGGCTCCTTGTCACTATTTAAACCCACGTCCATCCAGCACCTGTTGTCAGTCCGTTTGCGAACCTCAGTGTACTCTAGGCTAGCTTTTTCAACCCTGATTCCCACCTGTTTTTGCTCCCGTCTGTTTCCCGGCTTCGACTCGTTTTTTTGATCCTGACCTTGTCTACTCTCCTCCTAGTTTTCAACTCGTTTCTGATCCCGACCACGTTTTCTGCTCTCCTGTCCCAGCTACAGACCCGTTTTTTCTGTTCCCGACACCGCCATCGCTCGCCACGGAAGTCCCACTTCCGCGTTCAGAGGGACCTGCTTCCCACAACCAGCGATCACCGGATCGTGGGGGCAACCCTTTCTTCCAATAAAACTGAGGGAAACGTAACGCAAGTGGGTCCTGTCTCCGTTCTGGTCTTGACAAAAACAAAAGGTAGGCAAATAGCTCCAAATACTGCTGTTATCGATACTGAGTACATACTTGGATCAGATTGGTACTATTGTCGTATGAGCAATACTGATATTCTTACTATCACTATAATAATATTGTGAGTTTGTCGTAAGGTTATACATAAATTATAACTTTCAAATTTGATTGTGGTTACTTGCTCTCCTGACTTTATTTTCAAAATATATTGCAATAAAAATTACCGTATTTTTGGACTATAAGGCTCATGTAATTATAAGACGGACTTTTAACATATCTCCTTGTGATTTTCTTTTACATATATAAGGCGCATCAAACTATAGGACACTTGATATTAAAACCCAAGACAAACACGTATTCCATAGAACATAAATATTAGGGCGGTTTCCTGTTGGTATTTCCTGTCCGGTATTTTTCCCGTTTATTTTGTCCTGTTTAATATCGGTTTCCAGTTTCGTTCCTGTCTAGTTTGTCCCGTTTGATTTCGATATCCTGTTTTGATATCAATCCTGTCCGTCCCGTTGTTTAATGTCGGTTTCCAGTTCCGTTCCTGTCTAGTTTGTCCTGTTTAATTTGGTTATCCTGTTTAGATATCAATCCTGTCTGACCCGTCCTGTCCGGTATCGACCCCATCCGTCCGATATATGCTCGGGCAGCTGGTATTGATCTCGTCAGCCTCTGCTTTCCTATCATTCCAAGCCAGAATGCTGCCTAACGTGCATGACTCCCCATTTCCCTTAAAATGAAAGGCTTGTGTGAAAAACATCACGCGTTTGGTTCCTGATCCTGTTCCGGTTCTTGACAATGGTAACCGTGTGTAGAATCATTTTGATGGAATTGTGGATTTCCTGTTAGGGTCTAGCGTGCCTTTGTCCACCAGAGGGCGCCTAATTCGTTTGTAATTGGGACAAGCGTGTTCAATAACTCCTACACCTATCCCTGATTAGCGTCACACTTCCTGCGGACATTTTGGACATTTCCCATTTTTCACCATCTAGATCATCATCATTTCTTCCCAGTTCATCCTAGCTTTCTGAGGTTTGTTTTTATTGCTTTTTTTGATTCAGACAGCTTTATGGAAGCAGGAAACTCACGGTACTCAAAAATAATTGGATATAATCAAAAACATACCCAAAAATGTCACGTTTACCCATTGCCCCCGATTGGCCCGGCCCGTTTGGCGCCAGCTGCGGCTCATTGTTTGATTGGCTTCCCTCCTATTTAAGCTCAGTGCTCTCACTCACCCTTTGTCAGTCCGTCAACGAACCTCTGCACCCACAAGACGTGTGTTTTGACTCTGTCCGGTTTCCTGCTTGTGTATCCTGCCCGGTATCGATCCTGCCTATCTTGTCCTGTTTAATATCGGACTCCAGTCTGCAGTGTCTGGTATCGATCCCGTCTGACGCTTCCGGTCTGATACCTTGCTACAATCTCCAGTATCAGGTATCGTTCCCATCTACCTCGTCTTGTTTGATATCGGACTCCAGTCTCCAGTGTCTGGTATCGATCCCGTCATTCTCCTCCTGTCTGATACTTTGCTACAATCTCCGGTTTTCGGTATCGATCCCGTCCGTCTCGTCCTGTCTGATATCTGTCTCCAGTCTCCTGTATCTGATATCGATCCTGTCTGTCCCGTCCTGTCCGGTATCTGCTCGTGTGTCTGGTATCGATCCTGTTCCTCCCGTCCTGTCCGGTATTGACCCCGTCTGTCCGGTATCTGCTCGTGTATCTTGTATCGATCCTGTCTGTCCCGTCCTGTCCGGTATCGACCCAGTCTGTCTGGTATCTGCTCGTGTATCTGGTATTGAACCCGTCGGTCTCTGGCTTCCTGTTGTTTCACGCCGGACTTCTCCCTTACTTCTTCCGCCCAGCGATCACCAAATGACTGCCCCATTCCCGTAAAATAAAGCGTGTGTGAGAAACGTTACGCATCTGGGTCCTTCTCCTGTTGTGGTTCTGACAAATAAAGTCCCCAAAAAACTTTCAAAAACAACAAAAAAACAAACGTCATAAAGCAGAATGGACAGGGAAAATGTGATGGTGCAAAACGAAGTTGGAAATGAAAATCAGCCTACATTGTGCCAAAATGTCCTAGGCCAATCAGGGACAGGGTGTGGGGTGATTGGAAGTGCCCTCTAGTGGCATTTCCTTAAATTACACAACCGATACCAAAAATGGCGGTATGGCCCAGCCCTACCTTCTACGAGCGAAGTCAGCAAGGTGACATTTGCAGCCTTGCGTCTCCCGGCAGGTAAATTAAGTCCGATCTTCTCTAGTTTTTCCCTCAAGCATTTTCCGCCATTTTTGGACTTTGCTCTGAGGAAACAGAGAAGAAGAAAATGTCAATATTTCAGGACAATTTTTGGGTGTATACGGGTGTTGCTATAGTTTGGGTTGGCAACTAGTTGGGTTAAGATGTGAACCTATATAATTCTTCTTATTTATGAACGAATTTACATGGAGATATCTACAGTACATGTTTCATCAAATTGGTTTTAAACTTATAAGCCTTACGTTTACTATTTAGTTTTGTAGTATTACTGTAGTTTTGTTTTATTATTACTTTTGAAGTATTTCTAAAGTATTTTTGTAGTTTCCATCAAACTCCATCTGTAGAGTATTTCCATTGAAGCATTGTTGTATTTTTGTAGGTTGAAAATTTGATATCGAAGTTTTTGTACTTCTATGGTCTTATTTTTTGTATTTTTATAGTATTTCTGGAGTATGACTGTAGTTTTGTTTTTGTAGTATTTCCATAGTGGATTTTTGTAGTGTTACGGTAGTTTTTTTTGTGGTATTTATGTTGTGAAATGAATGTGGTAGTATTGTTTTAGTATTTCTGTAGTGTTATATTGTAGATTTATTGTAATATTTCCGTAGTAGTATTTCGTCAGTACTTCCTGAGTATTTTTGTAGTATCAATATTTGGTATTTAGTTTTTAGTAGTACGGTAGTTTTATTTTTTTGTGTTTTTGCTGTATTGTTATTGTATCACTATAGTTTTATGAAAAATATTATTTTTGAAGTATTTCCATGGTATATATTTGTAATATTAATGTAGTTTTATTTTTTAGGTATTTATGTTGTAAAACGAATGTGGTAGTATTGTTTTAGTATTTCTGTAGTGTTATGTTGTAGATTTATTGTGATATTTCCGTAGTGGTATTTCGTCAGTACCTCCTTAGTATTTTTGTAGTATCAATATTTGGTATTTAGTTTTTAGTATTACGGTAGTTTTATTTTACTGTATTACGCTGTATTTCTGTAGTTGGATTGTGTATTTGTTGTAGTATTTCTGTAGTAGTATTCTGTTGCATTACTGTAGTTTTCTTTACACATTATTTTTGTAGTATGTGCATTGTAGTATTACTGTAGTTGTATTTTTGAAGTATTTCTGGTATTAAATTTCTGTCGTAGTATTCTGGTATTTTAATGTTACTCTCGTGGTACTTTTGTGGTAATATCTATAGTATTTTTTGATTTTCAATATTTTTGTAGAATTTTTGTAGTATTTCCATTGTAGCTTGAGTATTTTTTGTAACATTATTGTAGTTCAATTTTTGACGTATTTCTGGAACGATATTTCTGTCATAGGATTTCTGTATTATAGTATTACTGTAGTGGTGTTTTTGTGGTAATTCTATGTTGTTTTTTTAAATTTTCACAATGAAAGCAAAATCGGCCGGTGAGGTATCCCTTTTATCTTTCAGTGAGGTAGATAAGGTCCCTGTTTTTTGCAGTAAATTTGATATTTTTGTATTTTGTAGTAGTTTTGTTGTGTTTCTGTAGTAGTATTTTGTTGTATTACTGTAGCTTTTTAAAAAATATTATTTGTGAAGTATTTCCATAGTGTATTTCTTGTAGGATGGACGAGGAGCGAATGTTGAAGAGGATCTACAGAGCATAAGTCAATGGAAGGAGACCAAGAGGAAGGCCGCGATTGACGTGGATGGATGGGGCTATGAGTGCACTCCAGGAAAGAGAGCTAGAGCCAGGATGGGCAGGGCACCCGTATGCTGCGGCAGGGGTAAACCAGTGAAAGCTGTCGGTCCCTGCTGTTGAACAAAAGACTGTGTTATGTCACCCTGACCTGAGTGACATGGCCGCTTTCTGGTGTCCCGTTTCATCTGGAGGGACGAAAGCATGACCGACTTGGGTGCCAAGGTGCTTAACTTGTTTGGGTGTTTGGGCAATTGGGTTAGCCATGGTCCAAAAAATTCTGTGTGAGTTTTTTTTTTCCCCTTTTATTTTCTTTGTTATTGTATGTGTTTGTCTTGCTGTCGGTCACCCCTCTTGAGGGATATGACCAAGGTAGATTGATAGATGTCTAGATGTCTAGATGTCTAGATGTCTAGATAGATAGATAGATAGATAGATAGATAGATAGATAGATAGATAGATAGATAGATAGATAGATAGATAGATAGATAGATAGATAGATAGATAGATAGATAGATAGATAGATAGATAGATAGATAGATAGATAGATAGATAGATAGATGTCTAGATGTCTAGATAGATAGATGTCTAGATGTCTAGATGTCTAGATAGATAGATAGATAGATAGATAGATAGATAGATAGATAGATAGATAGATAGATAGATAGATAGATAGATAGATAGATAGAAAGAAAGAAAGAGAGAAAGAAAGATAGATAGATAGATAGATAGATAGATAGATAGATAGATAGATAGATAGATAGATAGATAGATAGATATAATATTATAGTAATATTTTGTAATATTACTGTAGTTGTATTTTTGAAGTATTTCTGGTCTTATATTTCTGTCATAGTATTTTTGTAATTTAATGTGACTGTAGCGGTATATTTGTGGTAATTCTATAGTATTTTTTTATTTTTCAGAATGAAAGCAAAATACTATACGAGGTCCCTGTTTTTTGCACTAAATTTTACATTTAGTTTGTAGTATTTTTGTTGTATTTTTTGTCGATTCGTTGTAGTTTTTTCATATTAGCGTTTTTGTCATATTTCTTTAGTATTTTTGTGATATTACTGTCGTTGTATTTTTAAAGTATTTCTGGTATTATATTTCTGTCGTAGTATTCTGGTATTTTAATGTTACTTTCATGGTACCTTTGTGGTAATTCTATAGTATTTTTTCATTTTTAGAAAGAAAGAAAATTAGTAGATAAGGTCCCCAGTTTTTTGCGTTGAATTTGATATTTAGTTTTGTAGTAATTTTGTCGTGTTTCCGTAGTAGTTTTTAGTCGTAGACACACAAAGGGACACTGGGGACAACGTGGCGCCAAAAACTCAGCTTTTCCTAGTATTGTCGTTAGTTTTGAAGTATTTTGGTTTACCATCAGTGTCTAAACATGTGCAGCAGGTGCATGGGTAGGGGGCGCACATACCTTCGCAATACTCCCCCGAGTAATGATGCGTTCAGGCACTCGGGAGGGGAGAGTCTCCTCTGCACCTCCCCGACCGTCACTTTGTATTTGGAGGTGGAGCTGAGCAGAGACAATCGACCGGGAACCGAGCAGAACAATTCATTGATGTTGACGCTCATTCCGCCCATCAGGCCGTCTTTGCCCAGCATCAAGGAACCCATGTTCTTGGGCGGCAAGGGAACTAACAAAAGGTGGAAAGAGATATTTCAGTTGAGTAGTACTTTGAGATCAATGGCGTATAAATGTGTACTGTGTTTCGGATTTAGTAATGGATTTGTGGTGCAGTTTGCGCATGATGCTGTTCCTTGGGAGAACATGATAAAATGGATGTCGTTTTCTTCTTGGATCCGGTGTCTCAAATTCACAATTGGAATTGGTGGTTTGCCGGTAGTTAGTTTGAAAGGGATGATTTGTAGTTTTTTGGTGCCGCCTAGTTGAGGGATTTGCATTTTTTTGACACAACCTGAACCTCACCTAAAGGGTTCATGACCAGAACGGAATCTGGACCCAATTTTGTTACGTTTCTCACGACTTTTATTAGGCGCGGGAAGCAAGTCGCTCTCGGATTCAGACTGTGATCCGAACACTGAAGTGGATCTTCCGTGGCGAGCGATGGCGGTGTCGGGGACGGAAAAACGGGTCAGTAGCTAGGACGGGAGAGCAAAAACGTGGTCGGGGTCCGAAAGAAGTCGTAAGCCAGAATAAGAGAGAAGACGTGGTCAGGATCAAAAACGGGTCGTAACCAGAGACAGACGGGAGCAAAAACGGGACAGGTGTGAGACAAAATGTTAAAATGTTCATATAGCATACACAATTTGAAATGATCAAAAACGTATAAAATGCTGGGAAGTTGACAGGTAGGCGGATATCAGTAACTCTTCCTCATAGTAAACTCGCATTTCATTTACTTAATATTATCTTACTTATCTTAATACTGTATTTTTTGTCAAGACCAGAACGGAGACAGGACCCACTTGCGTTACGTTTCTCTCAGTTTTATTGGAAGAAAGGAAAGGGTTGCACCACGATCTGGTGATCGCTGGACGCGGGAAGCAGGTCGCTCTGAATGCGGAAGTGGGACTCGCGTGGCAAGCGATGGCGGTGTCGGGAACGGAAAAAACGGGTCAGTAACCGCGACAGGAGAGCAAAAACGTGGTCGGGGTCAGAAGCGAGTGGTAAGCGAGGAATGGAGAGTAGACGTGGTCAGGGACAAAAAAGTCGAAAGCCGGGACAGGAGAGTAGACGTGGTCAGGGTCAAGAACGGGTCGAAGCCGGGGGACAGAGGGAGCAAAAACAGGTTGGAGTCAGGGTCGACAAAAAAGGCTTGCCTAGTGTCAACTGAGGTTTGCAGACGGACTGACAAAGGGGATTGACAGGACTGAGTTCGAATAGTAACAGGGAGCCAATCAAAACCCGAGGCAGTTGGCGCCAAAGGAGTGGGCACTAGTGATTTACATCTGTAATCATGACAAAAGGGACCTGACACGATTGTCCGCTGTCCTTTTTTTCTTCTTGTGCTTCTCCTTAATAGGATTTGTTCTATTTTTTTTCGTTTTATATATTCTTTTTGTCTTATTTTTTTGTCTCTCTTTATTCCTTTTTTACCTTTGTTTTTCTAAAAGAAAATCTGTTATTTTCTTTCTTTTCTTGCATTTTTTGTCTTTATTCTCTTGTCTTTTGTGATGGTCTTTTTTGTGTTTCTCTCTTTTCTCCTTTTATAATTTTCTTTTTTGATGTTTTTTCTCTTTTTGCTTTTTTCTCTTTTCCCTTTTTTACAGTTTTTTTCTCTCTCTTTCTTTTCTTGCATTTTTCGTCTTTATTCTGTTTTGTCTTTTTTATGTTTCTCTCTTTACTCCTTTTATAATGTTCTTTTTTGATGTTTTTTCTCTTTTTTCCTTTTTCTTTGTATTTCATTTTTCTTGTGTTTCCTCTTTTTCTTTTTCTCACTATTCCTTTTTTACTCCTGTTTTTTCTGGTTGTTTTTCCTGTTTTTTCTCTTTCTTTCCGTTTTTCGTCTTTATTCTGTTTTATCTTTTGTGTTTGTCTTCTTTTTAATTTTTTCTCCTTTATTCCTTTTTTAATTTTCTTTTTGATGTTTTTCTTTTCCTGTTTTTTGTCTCTTTTCCCCTTTATGCTCCTTTTCTTTTCCTTTTGTTTTTCCTTTTTCATTTTTTCTCCATTTATTCCTTATTTTGCTTCTTTCCTCTTTCCCTTCTTTTTGTTTTCCACTCTTCTTCCGTTTCCTTTCTTTTCTCTTTTTCACATTGAGAAGTAACTATTTTGATTACTTTAAATATCAGTCGCTTGTATTTTTCCTTGTGCTTTTTAGCACCCGTTTTTTGGTCGCAGGAGGCACTACAGGGACATCTAGTGGTCTAATACACACTGTCCCTTTTCTTGTAAGTTTTCTTTTCGGACTAATACTTAAAATGTAGCAAAGGGGAGGGGTGGGTCAGCTGCAGTTTTAAATATGTCCACTTGATGTCGCCCAAGCCAGACACCACTCGCAAAGGAACTGGGGTGGTATTTCTCTCTCTATTTTTCATTCTTTCCTGCTACCTTTCTTTTATTTTTTCTTTTCTCTCTCTCTCTCTTTCCTTTTCCCTTTCTTTTAACTCTCTCTCTCTCTCATTCTCTCTCCTTTTCCTATTTCTCTCTGTATTTTGCTATGTTCTTCTTCTTTCTCACTTTCTCATGCACACTGTTTTCCTCTCTCTTTATCACTCTGTCTTTTTCTCTTCCCTTATTCTTTTGATTTTTCTTACTCTTTTTCTTTCTGTTTCATTCTTTCATTTTGTGTATGTTTTGGTCACTTTCTCCCCTTCCTCCTTTTTCTCTCTATTGTGCTCGTTCTCTTTCTTTATCACACACACACACCATGTCTAGCCTGTTTTCTCTTTTTATCCTCTACGTCTTTCATTCTCCTTCTTTCTCCCTCTCTCTCATTCTATCTTCCTCTTTTTCTCCATCTCTCTTTCTTTCCCTTTTATATACTTTTCTAACCCTCTCGTTTTGTTTCTCTCGCTTTTCTATATCTGTCATTTGCCATTTCCTTCTTCTTCCACAATTTCTGTTTCTCACTCCCTTTCTTTCTTTCTCTCTTTCTCGTTCACTCTCTCTCTCTCTCTCTCTCTTTGTCGCTCTGTCTTTTTCTCCTCTATCGTTATTTAGACTTGTCTCCCTCATTTTTTTTCTATTTCTTTTTCTTTCTTTTCCTTTAGCTTTCTTTTACTTTAAGCTTTTCCTCCCTTTCCCCTTCTATTGCTTGCTCTCTCTCTCTCTATTGTGGTTTCTCTATTTTTCTCCCTCTCTCTCTCTTTCTCTCTTTATCACACACACTCTGTCTCCCTTGTTTTTCTCTTTTCATCCCTCTTTTTTCCATCTCTCTTTTTTCTCTATTTATTTTTGTTTTCTAATTATCTCTCTCATTCATTCTCTCTCCTATTTTTCTTTATCTCTCTGTCTACCGCAATTTCCTGCTTCTTTCTCACTTTCTCTCTTTCTCACACCCTTTTTTCTTTCTCTGCTTCCCATGTGCTTTATTTTTCTCTCTGTTTATCGCTCTGTCTTTTTCTCTTCTCTCATTCTTTGGATTTCCTCTCTCATTTTCTATTCTTTTCTCTTTCTTTTTCTGTATCTTTCTTTCATTTACTCCTTTTTCTCCCTTTCCCTCTCTATTGTGCTCTCTCTCTCTTGTGCTCTCTCTATTTCTCTCTCTTTTTTTCTCTCTTACTCGGTCTCCCTTGTTTTTTCTTTTTTCTTTGTTTGTTTGTTTGTTTCTTTCTTTTTCTCTTTCTTTCTATATCTCTTTTTCAGTCTATCTCCCTTTCTTTCTATCTCTCTCTCTCTCTTTCTCTCTCTCTTTTTCATTCTATCTCCCTTCCTTTCTTCATCTCTTCATCTAGGGTTTTAGGTTCAGAATTTCTAGCTGGTTAAAAATGTGTTTTAATTTCGGTTAAAGCCCCAGTGTGTAATATTTGCCCACTAGAGGGCACTGTTGTCCAATGGGAATGAAAACCGGGCCACAGAGAACAGCACCGCAGCAAGATCCATGACAAACAAGATGGTGACCTATCTTTGGGAATTCCACCATGCAGAATATATACAAATTTTCTCCCCCTAAGACTTTTTTAATGTATTTTTGATTAGATATATAGATAGATACTTAATTCATCATTTAGTATTCAATCGAAATATGTTTGTAGTATCTTTGTAATATTACTGTAGTTTTTGGTAGTCTTTTAGTAGTATTTCTGCAGTAGTATTTTTGTAATATTTACAAAGAAGTATTTTTGTAGTGTTTCTGTAGTATTTTTGTTGTATTATTGTATTTGTATTTTTGTAGTATTTCTGTCTTAATCTTTTTGTAGTAGTATTTTTGTACTATCTCCATAGTAATATTTCTGCAGTAGTACTTTCGCAGTATTTTCATCATCACATTTTTGTAGTAATACTATAGGTGTATTTTTGTAGTATTCCTGTCATAATACTTTTGTAGCAGTAATTTTGTATTTTAGTAATACTGTAGTGGTATTTTTGTATTTGTGTAGAACTCTTTTTGAAGTAGTTCCATAGTAGTATTGTTGTAATGTTTAGCTTGTATAACTTTTTAATATAGTATCAATGTAGTAGTGTAGTATTTGTATATTATTTCTATAGTATTTTTGTACTTTTCAGTTGTATTATTGTCGTATTTCTGTCATAATATTGATTTAGTAATATTTTTGTACTATTTCTATAGTAGTATTTCTGCAGTAGTACTTTTGTAGTACTTTTGTTTTCATGGTTACATTTTTGTAGTATATACATTTATACACATGTAGTATTATTGTACTATTATATTTATAAATTTTTTAGTACATCTGTAGTGTTTTTGTAGTATTACTACATCTATATTTCTATAGCAGTCATTCTATAATTTAGTTTCACTGTAGTGTTTTTGTAGTATTTCTGCAGAATTAATTTTGAAGTATTTCCATAGTAGCATTTTCATAGTAGTTCCATAGTAGTATTTTTGTAGTATATCTGTAGTATTTTTCAATGTTACTGTTGTTGTATTTTTGCAATATTTTTGTACCAGTATTTTATTATAGTAATATTGTAGTAGTGACGTGTTTTTGTAGTATTTTTTTTTTGTATTTCTTTATATTCAGAATGAAAGCAAAATAGAACATTAGGTCCCTATTTTCAAGCACTGAATTTGATATTTTTTTGTAGTAGTTTTAAAGTATTTCTCTAGTATTATTATTTTGGTTGTATACACACACAAAAGGACAATGAGAATAAAGTGCGCACCCAAATGTATTTTTTTAATCAGTAGTACTTTATACGGTGACCATTTTTGTTTAGCAAGCCGGATGAAAAAGCTTGACGGGCCGCAAGTGGCTTGCATGCCGTAGTTTGCCCACCCTGGGTATATGCCCTAGTATAATTTATGAATACGCAAAACAAAATATTTCGAAGCTGTGGGTGTATTTTTGTTTTAACTCATACTGTTTTGTACTCTGATTTAAATGCGTACGAGTCGTATTTGTGTACAAGAAATACAAGATATGATATACTGCAGTATATTTCAATGATATGCTATGGTATCTTTAGATTGATTGACATATATTATATACATCAGGTCACCTTTCTTTGTATAGCCCTTAAAGCAGGGGTGTCAAACAGGCGGCCCGCGGGCCGGATCAGGCCCACTAAGGGATTGAATCTGGCCCGCGAGACAACGCTCAGAGAAGCGCAAGAGAAAAACGATCTGCAGGTTGAAATATGTCCACTTGATGTTGCCAAAGCCAGGTGCCTCTCACGAACGCTGTACTTTTGTTTTTATTTCTCTCTCTCTCTCTCTCTCTCTCTCTCTCTCTCTCTCTCTCTCTCTCTCTCTCTCTCTCTCTCTCTCTCTCTCTTCCTTTTTCTCTCACTCTATCTCCCTTTCACTCTGTCTTTTTCTTTTTCTTTATTCCTCTTTGTCTCTTTCTCTCTGTCTTTTCACCTCCTTTTACAGATATACAGTCTTCCTTTTCTCATTTTCTCTCTCATTTTTCTCTTTCTCTCCATGTCTTTTTACCTTCTTTGGTCTCTCTTCCTTTATTCCGTTGCTTTCTCTTTTCTCTCTTTCCTTATATCTCTTTCCTCTCCTCTCTTTCTCCCCTTCTCTCTTTCTCTCCTTACTTTTCTCTCCTTCTCTTTTTCTATTTCTCTTTGGATTTCTCTGTTTCTCTCTTTCTTTCCCCCTCTCTCACTATTTCTCTTTTTAGTTATTTTGTTTCTCAAATTCTCTCGCTCTCTCTTTCTCCCTTTCTCTTTTTCTTTGTCCCAACCTCTCTCTTTTTCTCTTCCTCTCTTTGTATTATTTCTGTCTCCTCAATATATAAGTCCGGCCCCCGAGAGAATGTTTCTTCTATCGTGTGGCCCCCGAGTTAAAATGAGTTTGACACCCCTGCCTTAAAGGGTTGCACAGGATCTAAAACCAACATGCAGGCAAGGAAAATCCCTCCAAAATCATTTATATTTATCTAAATGTAAAAATCGACATTATACGATATCATGATCGTACACAACAGGTATCGACATGCAGTTTACCTTTCTTGATAACAGATTGATCCAGTATGTTGGTTCCGTTGGTGTCGTCAATGGTCTGCCGGTATCAAAACAGATACAAATCGTGTTAAAACCGACACTAAACACAGTACCTGAACACAACAATTCAATAGTCACGTGGCAAGAATGAGAACACATTTAGGATTGTTTCAATCAAATGAATATTCAACATTCAGAGCATTTTTAGCTAGCATGCATTTAAAATAGAATACTCAGTTTAGGGGAAGCCTCGAGCATTATTTGATCGTCCGACAATGAAGTCAGAGGTCAACCCTGGGGGGGGAGTAATTTTTTGACCCCTGATCCCATTTCCCCCCCTAATTTTGTGAACCTCCGATTTTCACGGGGGGTATATGTGTTTTGTTCACTCAAACTGCTGAATTAATTCAACAAAAAGCTCCTCTTTATAAATATTTGTAATCCCCCTTATTAAGCAAAAACAAACCTCGTAAACCCGGTACCTTTTTACCCCCAAGACTGATGATGCGGGATTAAAACAAAGTACAATTGGATTTAGTATTGACCCAAAGAAAACAGAAACCTTTCTTCCAGCATCTATAGTAGTTTTTTCTCCACTTGCTGTAAATTTACTTTTGCCTAGTATACAAAAAAAGTGTAGTATTTCCAGATTTTATCCGCTCTATATGTATTTTACAACAAAAACTGTCATCATTTAGTTGAAATTACAACAAATTTGACAGAGTATTTCCCATACACTCAGAAAATATGCTAGGCCCCAGCAACTGTTTGGTTTTTCCCCATAAAGTGAAACTATATTATACTGTACTGAACCAAATGTGATAAAATCACAATAATTTAATGCAAAGTAAATACAGTTTTGGGGGGAAATCAAGGTAGATATTTCAAGTAAATTTGTGAAAAATGTCACTTTAAATTCCTAAACTCTCGCTGAACGAAAAAGGCGAAACAGAACTTCTCTAAATCTCGTGTATCGGTCGCAAAATTCACTTTTAATTTAATTATATGCGTTTTTTTTGTTTTTTTTTGCAATTGGCGATATCCAATGAGGTAGTCCTCTGCTATACTAAACGAGACGATCCGGATTAGTTCCGAAATGGGAAAAAAACGGAATCAGTCTAACAAAATAAAATCCCTTTATTAAGCAAAAAACAAACCTCGTAAACACAACCCGGCACCTATTTTTTTTATTATATCCGTCCCTTAAAAATTGATAAACAGCGTACACAATTTGAAATGATTTTAAAAAAAGATAAACATTAAAAAAATAAGGTAAAATCGGAAAAAGATTTGGATTAAAACATAAAAGAAAACTCTAGAATTCAATTGCAAGAACGTGGTTGGATTCATTATTAACCCTAACGTATCGTATTTGAAGGCTATATATATATATATATATATATATATATATATATATATATTTATATATATATATATATATATATATGTGTGTGTGAATGTATACAGTATTGCAGAAAAAAGGATGAGTACCTGGTAAAAGTTCTTCTGACAGCAAGTAAAAAAAATGAAAAACAATATTATGGCTCCCACCGTGGTTCAGTGGGTGTGCACTGCAGTCACTTGCGATGGAAAAAAACACATTTAGTATTATTAGTATTACTGTAGTATTTCATTTAAAGATTTTTTTTTTGTACATCTGTAGTGTTTTTGTAGTATTACTACATGTGTATTTCTATAGCAGTCACTCTATAATTTAGTTTTGCTGTAGTGTTTTTTGTAGTATTTCTGTATAATTAATTTTGAAGTATTTCCATCGTAGTATTTTCATAGTTCTTCCATAGTAGTATTTTTGTAGTATATCTGTAGTATTTTTTATGTTACAGTAGTTGTATTTTTGTAATATTTATGTACCAGTATTTTATTATTGTATCAATGTAGTAGTGTAGTATTTGTATAGTATTTCTAAGGTATTTTTGTAATTTTTAGTTGATTATTGTAGTATTTCTGTCAAAATATTCATGTAGTAGTATTCCAGTAATATATCCATTGTTGTATTTCTGCTTTAGTACTTTTGTAGTACTTTTATTTTCATGGTCCCATTTTTGTAGGATATACATATATACACATGTAGTATTATTGTAGTATTTAATTTATAGATTTTTTGTACATCTGAGTGTTTTTGTAGTATTACTACATGTTTATTTCTATAGCAGTCACTCTATAATTTAGTTTTACTCTAGTGTTTTTTGTAGTATTTCTGTAGAATTAATTTTGAAGTATAGTAGTTCCATAGTAGTATTTTTTTAGTATATCTGTAGTATATTTTAATGTTACTGTAGTTGTATTCTTGTATTATTTATGTACCAGTATTTTATTATAGTAATGTTGTAGTAGTGTAGTGTTTTTGTAGTATCTTTTTAGCAAAATAATACATCAGGTCCCTATTTTCAAGCACTGAATTTGATAATGTTTTGTAGTAGTTTTAAAGGATTTCTGTAGTATTATTATTATTTTGGTTATACACACACAAAAGGACAATGGGAAATAAGTGTGCACCCAAATGTATTTTTTTAATCAGTAGTACTTTATATGTTGACCATTTTTGTTAAGTAGGCATGAAAAAGCTTGACTGGCCTCATGTGGCCCGCATGCCGTAGTTCACCCACCCTGGGTATATACCGCAGTATAATTTATTCGTACGCAAAACAAAATATTTCGAAGCTGTGGGTGGAAAGTTTAGTTTTTATGTGTTCGAAAAATAAGAAAAGAAGAAGAAAAATGTAGTGTGCAATGCAAAATGTCAAAAGAAATAAGAGAAAATAGGCTCACCTGCACATCCTCCATCCCGTGCAGACCGTGCAACAGTCCGTCCCCCAAGCCGGACTCCAAACCAGGATGCGCGGCGTGCAAAAGCACATCAGGCCGCCTCATTCCTCCGTAGTCCCGCCTGGGATCCATCCCGGGAAGCTGCGGCAGTGAGGCCCGCGGCTGGGCGAGAAGGGCCGCTCCATCCATCCGGTCCCCCGCTGCGTCTTGCCGCTGCCGGGTCCCCCATGCCCCCTGCTGGCTCTGGTGCAGGGAATTCAGTGAGTAGGGGTCGCCGACATGTGAGTAGGGGTCCTGGCTCTGGTAATGCGCGATGGGCTGGTAAGGCGGCGGGAAGTATGGAGGTTGGAAGTCCGAGGATGGCGCGTGGGAGAGCGGCGGGGCGCTGGAGTAGGGCCCGCCGTGGGACACGGAGCCCAACTGGGACAGACGGGAGCTAGAGACGCCGTCGTGGCGGTCCTTGAAGGGGGGGGGGGGGGGGGTCGCAAATTCCATAGAATCAACATTATGCAACTTCATCCCAAGCACCCCCAAAAACTATACCAACTCTCTATTGCAGGATAATCCTAAATATGATCCAAATAATGCTAAATTCAAACTGAAACAAAATGTGATCAACGCAAAACCAGAATACTCCACTCCCTTGACATTGTTCAGTCCATTCTATTCCTTGCACCGCCCTGGCCTCCCTCCCCGCTCCTCTATCCCTCGGCCACTTGCGGCATAGCGGCGGAGTTTGTGGAAGCTCCATTGTGTATCTTTACAGAGTTGACTACAATGCATTATGGTCTAATAAGTTCCATGCTTCTTTACATATATGAGTGAAAATTGGAAATAAATGTAAAGCGACAGTGCATAAACTGTGTCTTACATGATCCTAAATAACTAAGTGGAAAAAAACCAAAACATTTAAACCAGCCAGACACTCTGAACCTAAAATCACTCCAGCTCCAAGGTAAACATCTACTAAAGTTGAAACGGAAAAAAGGGATAAAAGACTGTCAGGATATAGGCAGAGTATTTACAACCTAGTGGCTAGAGCAGTGGTCCCAACCTAAGGCCCGCTGTTTGGTTGCGGCCCACCTCTATATTTCGTCCGGCTCCCAGATCAATATATTTTACCTATGCAAAGTCACGCATTTTGATTGTTCCAGGATTCGAACCCGGTAATATTACAAAAATACGAAAGAAATATGACAAAACACTACTATGGAAATACTACATAAAAACCACTACATTAATATTACAAAAATACTACTATGAAAGTACTACAGATAGACAACTACAGTAATATTACAAAAATACTACTACGGAAATACTTCAAAAAGACAACTACAGTAATATTACAAAAATACTAAAGAAATATTACAAAATACTACTACAGAAATATTACAAAAATGCAACTACAGTAATATCACAAAATACTAAAGAAATAAGACAAAATACTACTATAGAAATACTACATAAAAACAACTAGAGTAATATTACAAAAATACAAAAAAATTATGAAAAAATACTAATATGGAAATACTACAAAAAGACAACTACAGTAATTTTACAAAATACTAAAGAAATATGACAAAATACTACTATGGAAGTACTACATAAAAACAACTACAGTAATATTACAACAATACTACTACGGAAATACTTCAAAAAGACAACTACAGTAATATTATGAAAGTTAATTTCACTGTGCATTCCTCGTGTTACAATAACAACAAATATGCGCCCTATATATGCAAACAAAAAAGCATGCGTTAACTCACCGCAGTGCAGTAAGAATGAACTAACATCTGGAAGAAAAAAAAACGTTCTACCATAAGCCGCAGAACCGCACACTTGAGAGTCCAGGAGAGTCCAACACCGCCAGAGGCTGACTCCTCTCTCACTCAATTTCTCTCTCACACATCCTTATGTGAGAGCATCTCGACTGCCCCCCCCTCCTTGTTATTCATGACTGAGGTTTACACCACCACGCGTATAAAAGCACGATTTCTAAACACACTTAGGCGATATCTCAGTTCTTGTTTTTTTCTGATTTCTTTGTATTTATTATTCTTGATTTTCGTCCTGCTACCCTTATTTTAACATCTTAAACCGGGTTATTTTATCAAATCTTCTTGCACAAGCAGCATTCCACTGAAATGAATTCTATTCTATTCTAATTTTCAACATGTTACCCAGTGTTTCCTATGTTTGTGTACTGTAATGCTAAATGTAATTCACCCTGGTCGTCCTGAAAGGTGGATTACCACTTGTGAGGTCCCTTCTCAAGGTTTCTCTTTTTCCTCACGTTGAGGTTTTTGAGTTGTTCCTTGCCCGCATGTTGGTTTAAGATCAGGTCATTGTGTCATTGTAATCCTGTGCAGTCCTTTGAGACATTTTTGTGATTAAGGGCTATATAAATAAACTTGACTTGACTAATTGTTTAATGTAATTCCCCCGTTGTCTGCGGTAATACATTTATAAATCCTCAAACGAGAGAAACAAACATAAAGAATGACTAAATCCTCAAGTTTTTCGTTGTCCTGTTGCATAGAACCGAATTTATTCATCGCATATAGTTTACTTGAAATATTCTCATCAGTTTACAAACGGAATATCTCATTTGCATGGATTGAATTATATTTGATGTAATTTAATTTCGAATAGGAAAAAAACGTACAGCAACGGTGGCCCACAATATTTCTATCAGTGCTTTGCCCAAGTCATCCATTCATTCATTCGTTCATTCATTTTTTTCTTTCTTTCTTTCTTTATTATTTATGTCTTTCTCTCTTTTGCTCTTTTTTTTCTGTTTATTTTTTTGTTTGTTTCATCATATCTTCTTTATTTCTTTCTTTTTTTTGTTTTCTTGCTTCCTTCCTTTATTTTATTATCTCTTAATTTTTCTCTCTTGCTCTCCCTCAATCCCTCGTTTCTCTCTCTTGCTCTTTTTTTCTCTGTTCCTTTGTTTGTTTCATCATTTCTTCCTTCTTTCTTGTCTTGCCCAAGGGCACCTAGACATATAACACGGAGGAGCCAGGAATCGAACCTACGACCTCTTGATGCTAAGACGAACGCTAACAGTCGGGAAATAAACACTACCCACATGCTTATCAATAATACCGTTTTGAAATAACACGTAAATAATACATTTTTTGACGTTTTCTCAATTTAAACACGGTCCGTAACAGTGCTTCTTTCTTTCTTTCTTTCTTTCTTCTTTTCTTTCTTTATATTTCCATGGTAGTATTTTGTCATATAGTATTTGGAAATACTACAAAAAGACAACTACAGTAATATTACAAAAATACTAAAGAAATATGACAAAATACTACTATGGAAGTCGGGAAATTAACACTACCTGCATGCTCATCTGTAATACCGTTCGAAATAACACATAAATAATACATTTTTTGACGTTTTTTTTTCAATTTAAATACGGTCCCTAGTTATTTTACTGTGCGGTTTCCAAAATAATAACAATTTATAGTATTTATACTCTTCTCCTCTCGCACAAAATAAAACAATTTGCACGATATAAATGCAGATCATTTCATTTCATTTGCGTTACTAATTTGCGCGGTGAATATAGTAATAATAAATAATTTTCACGATGTAAATGTGAACAAAAAAACTCGTTTATTTTGCGGATGAAATTGCAGATTTCTTTTGAAAGCAATGAAGTAGTTTCTCTTAGTGTATATAATGACCACAACAACCCCCACCCCTCTTTTGTACTATATAAATATTAGGGGGGGAAAAAACACATTTTGCAACAAGCTTGTTAAGAAAAACGCTGATTTCTTATGCCGGCAATTGAAAGAAATTAGAGTTTTTTGTCAATAATACGGTTTCGAATATAGAGAGAAAACAAAAAAAAATCCCCGTTTTTTTACTATACAAATATAAACGACTACACTCGTTCTATAAATCACGAGATTGTTAAATAAAATCACAGAATTTGAAAGTAAAATACTCTTTTCCCGTTATTTAAAAAAAATAACGCGTTTTTGTAGCAGGTTTGTGAAATAAGGCGACACGTTTATTAAAGTCGCAAATAAAAGTGACGTTTATTTGTTAATTTTGTGGTGTGAATAATCCGGTTTTCAAAATAAAGTACGATACAAGAGGAAACAGATCAACGAAATATACTGCAATCGATTATTTCGTATAGAGTGAAGTAATTCAACGAAAATCCAGAAAAACTCTCAAATATTTCTCCAGAATATAATAAAAACTCTAAAATATAGTCAATAAAAAAGGAATAAAATTCTCTATTCAATCACTACCAAACACACCCTTCAAAATTCGTCGGCTAATCAAAAAAAAACCAAAGCTCCCTTCGTGGCGCGTGGGAGACTCGTGGGGGCCCTGTTCGGAGTCAAAAGGGCCACATTGGGGGCCACAACCCCCCCTTGAAAAGAAGCGCGCGTGGGGGTGTTTCTCGACCACGCTCCCCTCTATTCGAATAGCCGTGGGAGAAAGGCCATGTGCGGCCCCACACTGCGCATTGGCCGAGGGGCCCTTTATGGGCCCCTACCTCCTGCAGTCTGCGGCAATTAAGCTATTTTCACAGTCGACGTGATTTGTTACCCCTCAGATGCTTCCACTATCTTTTATACAAATGTCTCATGGGGCAAAATGGAGGACAGATCCCGCCGGAAGTAGAAATAAATGTATGAAAAAAAAATACTCATAAATGTATGTCAGACCAAAAATGAACACATACAGAAATCACGGAATGGATAAATGTAAGAAGAAAGGCAATTTATCAATTCGTTAATGCATATTTCACATTTTTTGGTGATGCATTTTGTCACAGAAAATGTTATTCAAAGGAGGGGGGCGGGTCAGTGACGATGAGCCAATAGGTGAAAAGCTCGGTCAGTTTGACCCGCCCCCTCATTTGGATATCATTTTGTTGTGACATCTTGGGATTAAGAGGTCGCAGGTTCGATTCCCGGCCCGTGTTGTATGTGAAGTGTACTTGGGCAAGATACTGAATTCCTAATGCACCCAATGAGCAGTTAGGCGCCTTGCATGTCTATGGTTTAGTTAGTGTGTAAAAGGGAAAGTGTAAAAGTACAATGGTGACGAAATACTAAGGCTACATAATACAATGACAAAAAAAGGATGAATAAATACAATAATGACAAAATGCAGCAATAAAATACAACAACCACAAAATACAAGAAAAAAATCCAGTGAAAATGAAATACTACGGCGATAAAAAAGGATGATAAAATACAACAATGACAGAGTGCAACAATAAAATACAGAAATCACATAATACAAGCATAAATACAATGACAAAATGCAACAATAAAATACAGCTACCACTAAATACAAGAAGAAATACTATGTGGTCAAAATACGATGACAGAATACAAAGATGAGAAAACCTGACAACAACAAAATACATTGACAAAATACAACAATAAAATACAGCAAATACAAAATACAGCAAGGACAAAATACAACGACGACGAAATACAAGAACTACAAAATGCGACAGCATAATTCGACGTCAACAAAATGCAAAAATAAAATACAACAACTACAAAATACACGAAGAAATATAATGACGACAAAATACAACGACAAGAAAATACAAGGACTACAAAATCCGACAACAAAATTCGACGACAACAGCAAAACGGAACAATGAAATACTACAACCACGAAATACAAGAAAAAAAACAATGAGGACAAAATACAACAAAGAAAATACTACAACGACAACCAAATACAACGACAAATTACCACGACTACAAAATATTATTACAAATACAATAAATAATTAAAATACCATAAGGACAAAACACAATGACGGCAAACTAGAACAACAAAAAACTGCGACTACAAAATACAACAAAAATACTACAACGAAGAAATACACCAATGACAAAATACCACAAGACAAAATACAATGAGGACAAAACACAATGACGGAAAACCAGAACAACAAAAATACTACGACGAAGATATACAATGACGACCAAATACAACGACAAAATATAGTTCGGAAAAAATCCAACAAAGGCAAAATACAATGAGGTCAAAACACAATGACTGCAAACTAGAACAACAAAAAACTACGACTACAAAATATACTAAAGACAAAATACAACGAAGAAATACTACAAGAACGACAAAATACCACAACGACAAAATATAATTACAAAAAAATACAACAAAGACAAAAGACAATGACGGCGAACTAGAACAACAAAAAACTGCATCTACAAAATACAATAAGGACAAAATATAACAAAGAAACACTACGACAAAAGTCTACAACGCCGACCAAATACAATGACAAAATAAAATTACGAAAAAATACAACAAAAACAAAATACAATGACGGCAAACTGGAACAACAAAAAACTGCAACGACAAAATACAACGACAAAATAAATGAAAAAATGCATAAATAGATGAATAAACTGCATGCTACTCATACCTTTAGGTATAACCTGAATTATTTATGTGTTTGTTTATTGAAATAGAAAATATTTACAGGTATTTATTCATTTATACTTTTAACTCTACTCATGGCAGGATAGGTCAACCCGTTTCAAGTAAATACAAGGTATTCAAAATCTCAATTCAAAATACTACTAGAATGACTACTTTAATAAGGGCCTTCAAAGGGTTCAAAGGTAAAACACCTACCAGACCCCATTTCCCCTAAAAAACTTCACCCAAAAATGCTATCCGAGCGGAAGCAAAAAACTATACCTCGTAAATATCTTCATACTTGACATTCTCCACTAGTTTCCACAGCATGGTCTCCGCTTCTCCACTGTCCCAAAATGAATGCAAGGGTATAGGGAGAGATGCAGTCTCCATCTCATTTCTCTCTCCCTCTCTCTCTGCCCTCCCCCTTTCCCCTTATCGCACCCCCTACACTACATGTGTCGACCCTGTAGAATAGAATAGAATTGTCTTTATTGTCATTGATATCAACGCGATGAAATGATGTATACAAAGAGATTAGACATGGCACTCCAGGGTAAACACATCATGTATAAAAAATGGCCATTGGGATCTTTATCGATGTTAAAATAGCTTTTGACACATTCGATCATTTAATATAAGATATTCCGGTAATATGGGTTTCACATTTGACCGGCTACAAAGTAATAGACAACAACCGGTATCGATCTCGCCTGTCTCGTCCTGTCCGGTATCTTGCTCCAGTGTCCGATATCGACCCCGTCTGTCTCGTCCTGTCCGGTATGTTACTCCCGTCTCCAGTATCCGGTATTGATTCCTTCAGTCCGGTATCTTGCTCCAGTCTCCAATACCCAAAATCGATCTAGTCAGTCTCCTCCTGCCCGGTATCTTGCTCCAGTCTCCAGTATCCGATATCGATCCCGGCTGTCTCATCCTTTCTGGTACTTGCACCAGTCTCCAGTATCCGGTATCAACCCCGTCCGCCCGTCTTGTCTGTTATCTTGCTCCAGTCTCCAGTATCCGATATCGATCCCGCTTGTCTCATCCTGTCCAGTATCTTGCACCAGTATCCAGTATCGACCCCGTCTGTCTCATCCTCTCTGGTATTTTGCTCCAGCCTCCAGTATCCAATATCAATCCCGCCTGCCTCGTCCTGCCCGGTATCTTTCTCCAGTCTCCAGTATCCGGTATCCAGCCCATCGGTCTCGTCCTGTCCGGTATCTTGCTCAAGTCTTTGGTATCCAGTATCGATCCCGTCTGTCCCGTCCGGTATCTACCCGTGTGTCCTGTATCGATCTGTTCTGTCCGGCCTCGATTTTGTCTGCCTCTGACTTTTTTGTCTTACTTCTTCCATCTAGCGATCGCCGCATCCCTGGCATTTGTTTTCACGCGCATGACTGCCCCATTCCCGTAAAATAAAGCTTGTGTGAAAACGTTACGCGTCTGGGTCCTGCGTCTGTGCGGGTTGTGACAACATTGTTTCTTTGGATAGTCATATGTCAAATCGACCATCAATCGATTGTGGCGTTCCTCAGGGATCCGTCCTGGGACCGATGCTTTTTACATTATAGATAAATGACATATGTTCAGTATAAAAAAAGATTGAATGAATTTTATTTGCTAATGACACAAAAATATTTCTAAAGGACAATTTGGTAGTATAGCTACAGGTGTAATTTGTAGTATTTCTGTTGTAATATTCTTATAGTAGTACAGTATTTTTGTAGTAATATTTCTCCTGTAGTTTTTAATAGTATAATATTATGTATTTGTATTTTTTGTATTTCTGTAGAAGTATAATTCGTGTATTTCCAAAGCAGTGTTTTAGTAGTATTTTTGTAGAATTTTTGTAGTTTTCCCATAATAGTACTTTGTCATATATTTTTTTGTGTTTTTGTCGTATTAGTGTTGTTGTCTTTTGTAGTATTTCCGTCGTTGTATTTTTTCATATCCCTTTAGTATTTTTGTAATATAACTGTAGTTTTATTTTCATGGTATTTTCATAGCAGTATTTTGTCCTATTTCTTTCGTATTTTTGGAATATTACTGTAGTTGTCTTTTTGTAGTATTTCCTTAGTAGTATTTTGTCATGCATCTTTCGTATTTTTGTAATATTATTTTAGTTTTCTTTTTGTAGTATTTCCTTGGTAATATTTTGTCATATTTCTTTAGCATTTTGTAATATTACTGTAGTTGTCTTTTTGTGGTATTTCCATCGTAGTATTTTTTCATATTTCTTTAGTATGATGATTGATGATTGATTGGATTATTTAGAAGCATTTCTGATTTTAATGTATTTTTATATATTTTAAATGAAAATATTGACTAAATATGAGAACTTTTATATCCATTATAAAAAGGGGCAGCGCTTATTATTAATTTTCTAAATTGTGTATTCTTCATATTGCCTTAAAGGAGCGTTATCTCAAAGTAAAATAACCACAGAATGGGTTTCCTCAATATTCTCTGGTTGATTAATAAAACTCAAATACAGCCAAACTGGGTTCTTTTCGAGCGGTGCTTTGTTTTGGCGACACCCAGTGGACATATGAAAGACTGCAAGTAAACGCTATGCATTGCATTGATCTCTTCTTTCAGCATTGTCTCACGAGCGAGGCATAAGCGAGCCAAGCGGCTGGTTAGGGCCATGCTACTACCACTAGGGGGGGCCCAAGAGTGGTTCACTTTGTGTGTCCACTCAAAAATACTACGACAGAAATAAAACAAAGATACTCCACAATAACTACAAAACTAAGTATCAAATATATTATGTTGCTTTCATTCTGTAAAAAAAATAATAGTATATAATTACTACAAAAATACCATACTACAAAATACTATTACAGAATTATTGACTCCAAAAATACTACTATGGGAATACTACAAAAATTCTACAAAAATACTACTAAAATACTGCTTTGGAAATACATCAATCCTACAAAAAAAACAAAACAAAAGGAAATACAGATAAATATTACTATAATATAAATAACTACTAAAGTAATATTACTACAAAAATACTACTACAAGAGGTTTGCAACAGAAATACTGCAAATGACACCTATAGCGATACTACAAAAATTCTCCCTTGAAAATATCCCCAAAATAAAACTACAGTAACGCTGTGCTACAAAAATACTACAGAAATACTACAAAATACAACAGATAGTAAAACATAGTGAAAAAAAAATACTAAAGTAATACCACGAAAATACTATAATCATAAAACTATTATAATAATACAAAAATACTACAAATAATATGACTTATATACAACAAAAAAATACTTTCGAAATACTGAAAAAATACTACTATGGAAATATTACAAAAATAAAACTACAGTAAAAATACTACAGATACACAACATTCTTATATGGAAATACTACAAAATACTACAGAGATAGTAAAACATACTGAAAAATAATACTACAGCAATACTACAAAAATCCTATAATCATAAAATTACTGTAATAATACAAAATTACGACAAATATACTACAGATATACAAAAAACATTCTTATATTCAAATACTACAAAATACAACAGAGTACAAAAATACTTAAAAAGATAATACCACAGTAGACAAACAAAAGTACCGTAATCATAAAACTACTGTAATAATACAAAAATACTACAGATATACAACAAAAAATCTACTTTCCAAATACAAGACAAGTAATACAGAAATACTGAAAAAATACTACTATGGAAATACTACATGAAATTACTTCAGAAATACTACAATACCAGTACAAAAATAAAACTACGGTAACACTGTACTACATAAATACTACACATACAGAACAAACATTCACATAGGGAAATACTACAAAATACAACAGAGACAATAAAAAATACTAAAAAAATAATACTACGGGAATACTACAAAAATACGATAATCATAAAACTACTATAATAATTCAAAAATACCATGAAAAATACTACACAACAATAAAAAATTACTTTCGAGACACTACTAAAATGCTACTATTGAAATACTAGATAAAATTACTTCAGAAATACTACAAAAAAGTACAAAAAAAAACTACAGTAACACTGTACTGCAAAAATACTACAGAAATACTACAGATACACAACAAACATTCTTATAGGAAAATACTACAAAATACAACAGAGATAGTAAAACATACTGAAAAATAATACTACAGCAATACTACAAAAATACAGTAATGATAGACCTACTGTAATAATAAAAAAATACTACAGATATACAACAAAAAAATATACTTTCAAAAAACAACAAAAGTACGACATAAATACTACAAAAATACTACTATGGATATACTACATGAATTCACTTCAGAAATACTACAAAGATAGTCCAAAAATAAAACTACAGTAACACTACAAAAAACTACAGAACTTCCATAAAAATCCCACGACATAAATACTACATAAAATCCTACAAAAAAATCTTGAAAACTAAATAACAAATGAAGTGCTTAAAACAGGGACACCGTATACTGGTTTTCTCAAAATTTGATGAAAGTAATCTAGTAGTCTATCAAGTAATAGGGTGCCCGGATCTCATTTTGCCTAGGGCCCCATGAAGGCTTGTTGAGCCTCCCCTGCCTAGCAGTCCTCACAGTTTAACTATGTGTCTGCTGCCATCTAACGGAGAACCTTTTAACTGCATCTCAGTTCACGTGTTTCATGCAATAATGATAGTCACTTGGACGAAGATCTTGATGTTCAATCCAAGAAGATGTCATCAATGGGCTTCCTCTTAAATGTTTTAGGAGGACGTCTGTCGCCTTCATCTCCAAATGACCTCCTTGGAGGTATTCAGCCTTCTTTGTCTTGTTTTTGGACAATGTCCATATACATTTTGGTGGGACATCCAATGGCAGATGTCCTAACGGTCTGGAAGTCCGGAGGCTGTCTTTGTTGTCGCTTGTCCTAAAGGCCTTCAACCATCTAACTCGTGGTCTTATCTGCAGCCTTCATTTCCATGAGATGTTCCCTGATATTAAGTGAAGAAGGTCCCGTTTCCATTTCCAATGTTCTTCACAGTAGTGGTCCACGACCCTCTGGTCGCAAACTGGCGCGGGGCCACACTTAGGGCAGGGATGTCAAACTCATTTGAACTCGGGGGCCACACGGTAGAACAAACATTCTTTCGGGGGCTGGACTAGTAGATTAAAGAGAAAGATAGAAGGGGAAAGCGAGAGATAGTGATAGAGAGAAGGGAAACATAGAGGGGAAATCAAGAGAGAGAGAGAGAGAGAGATAGTGAAAAGCTAGAGAGAGAGAGAGGGAGGAGAGAGAGAAAGAGAGCGTGTGAGAGATTGAGAGAGAGAAAGCAAGACTGAGAGAGAGAGAACAAAAAGTGTGAGAAAGAGAGAGAGAGAGCGAGAGGGACAGGGAGAGAGAGAGAGAGAGAGAGAGAGAGAGAAAGCGAGAGTGAGAGAGAGCAAAAAGTGAGAAAGAGAGAGTGAGAGAATAGAAAAAGCGAGAGAGTGAAAAGTTAGAGAGAGAGAGAGAGACAGAGAGCGAAAGTGAGAGAGAGAGAGAGAGAGAGAGAAAAAATCCAGAGAGAGAGCGAGAGAGAGAGAGATAGAAAGCGAGAGTGAGAGAGCAAAAAGCGAGAGAAACAGAGATAGAGAGAGTGATCAAGAGAGAGAGAAAGAAAGCGAGAGTGAGCGAAAAGTTAGCCAGCGAGAGAAAGAAGAGAGAGTGTGAAAAGCTAGAGAGAGAGAGAGAGTGAAAAGTTAGAGAGAGAAAGAGAGACAGAGTACGAAAGTGAGAGAGAGAGACAGCAAAAGTCCAGCGAGAGAGAGAGAGAGAGAAAGAGAGTGAAAAGCTAAAGAGAGAGAGTGAGAGAGAGAGAAAGAAAGTGACAGAGGGAGAGAGCAAAAAGCCAGAGAGAGAGTGAGAGAGAGCAAAAAGCGAGAGAAAGGAGAGAGAGAGAGAGAGAGAGAGAGAGAAGAGAAGGAGAGAGAGCAAAAAGTTAGTAAGAGAGAGAGAGAGAGAGAGACAGAGAGTGAAAAGCTAGAGAGAGAGAGAGAGACAGAGAAAGACTGAGAAAGAAAGCGAGAGAGAGAGAGAGAGAGCAAAAAGCCAGAGAGAGAGAAGAAAGAGAGAGAGAGAGAAAAGCTAGAGAGAGAGAGGGCGGAGAAAGAGAGGGAGAGAGAGAGAGAAAAACTGAGAAAGAAAGCGAGAGAGAGAGAGAGAGACCAAAAAGCCAGAGAGAGAGAGAGAGAGAGAGAGAGAGAAGAGAAGGAGAGAGAGTGCGAAAAGTTAGCGAGGGAGGGAGAGAAGAGACAGAGAGAGAGAGAGAGAGAGTGAAAAGCTGGAGAGAGAGAAAGCGAGAGCTAGATAAAGAGAGAGAGATCGAAAAGCGAGAGCGAGAGAGAGAAAAGCAAGCAAGAGAGACATACAATACTTTAAAAATACTATTTCAAACATGCCACTGTTTTTAATACCATAGTACAAAAATACCTCTACCGAAATATTAGAAAAAGTAGAATAATACAACCACAGTAGTACTATAAAAATACTACAGGTACACTATAGAAATACCTCTGAAATACTATTTTGGAAAAACAAAAAAGTACCACTGTCGAAAAACTACGAAACACTACAAAAATAAAACTCAAATGAAAACCAGAGCGGTAAGCAGCAAGACGGCAGACAAACCCTAGGTATGGATTCCACTGTGTAAAAGAACTACACGTTTCTCGAATCTATAATTTTCAATAAAATTTGCTATGATGGTTTATGTATTTTCGCCTAATATTCAAACAAATGTTTTTTGTACCACTAGGTGGCACAAAATATTACACACTGACCCTTTAAGAGTGTCGAAGCTCATTTTTTTCCCAAATAATGGTTTCAAAACAAGGTGCGAGCAAAGTTATTTTATAAAATTGTCACAAAATTCTGTGAACAAAAATACCATCGTATTTACCCTCAGTGCAGACGGCACTGGGCGAGAGAGTGCGTGTGTATAGCGCCGCCCATTCTTATTATTCATCCAATCATATTGCTGTAGGTGCCTTGCTAGAGCTTCTGGGTGTTTAAAGTTTGTTCTCTGGCTTTTCATCATAAAGTTTCAACAATGAGATTGTTTCATAAGCTTCTATATAAAGGATTATCTAACGATTTACAGCCAAAACCGGACCTGTTGTCTTGACACTATGAGTGTCAAAATTGTGTCCTATATGTACGATATGTAGAAGGAAGAAAAGAAGGAAGGAAAGAATAAAGAAAACAGGGAAGAAACAAAAGAAAAAAGAAAAGGAGGAAAAGACAGAGAAGTTAAAAAAAAGTATGAAAAGGAAGAGATCGAAAAAGAAGGAAAGATGACGGAAAGAATAAAAAAGAGGAAAGGGTAAAAGACAGAAAATAAACGATAACATAACAAAAAAAGAAAGAAAAGACAGTTAAAAACGTGTAATTTTGATCATTATTCAAATAAATATCCTTTATCCAAAATAATGAAGCTCGTTCCACCACAAGGAGGCGCTAAATAGAACACATTGTCCCTTTAATAGTCAAACGGGTTTTCATAACTAGGGTGATGCTATTCATCTTTCTACCGCTAGAGGACAGAAAAACACCACATGACAGATAGGACGGCAAATGCAGTATGCTCCATGAGTATAATTCAATGAGTGTAAAATCAACTCCTAGATTCGAACACTAATACGTGCGAAATAATCAAAAGGAACATCTTTCCATTGACTGAGTTATAATTTTTTTGTTGTTTTGTTTATTCAAGACGTAGGGAACGAGGTGATTTAATGAGGAAAACCCCGCAAGCTATGTAAAAAAAGCCCTCTTTTGTACTTTGCATCAAAGACACACGCACACACAAAAGACGAACAGGCGTGTGCTCATTATCCCCTCTGTAAAAAGATGAATACATGCTAAACATACTTTCAACGAATCGAAAGATATCAAATATCAACCTCATCATTTGATTTGGAATGTGAAAAAAGTTTGTTAAAGTCTAATAGGTTTCGAAAAGGAATGAGTGTATAGTAACGTATGTAAGACCCCAAATCGCTTAGATTTGAGCTCTGAGATTTAAAGGGTTGTTATGTCATATTTTGAACCTTTAAATGGTAAAAAAACTTGATTGATTCAAATAATAATGAAATATATTTACATTAAAGATACAGTATTTGTACTTAATTAAAGTCTAATAGGTACCAAAAATGAATGAGTGTATACTGACGTATGTAAGACCCTAAAATGAGTATAGTAGCGTTTACGAAGGGTGTGACCGTGTCTGTGCGAGAGTATAGTTGGACGTGTGAGAGTATAAAATCATGTGTGTGAGTATCATAGCCTGTTTGAGAGTATAACAGTGTGTATGAGGGAGTAATTTTTGTGAATGTTATGACTGTGTCAGTGTGAGAGTATCGTTTTGCATGTGTTAGAGTATAAAATCAAGTGTGAGAGTATAGAAGCCTGTATGAGAGTATAATACTGCTTGTGAAAGATTATAGTTGTCTTTGCGAATGGCATGACGGCGTCCGTGCGAGAGTAAAGTTTTGCATTCGTGAGATTACAAAGTCATGTGTGAGAGTATCATAGTTTGTATGACAGTATAATACTGTGTATGAGGGAGTATAGTAGAGTTTGAGAATGGTATGACTGTGTCTGTGTGAGAGTATCATTTTGCATGTGTGAGAGTATAAAATTATGTGTGAGAGTATAGACGAAGAGTAGTATATTGGAATGAGAGAGTATAGTAGTGTTTGCGAATGGTTTGACTGTGTCCGTGCAAGAGTATAATTTTGCATGTGTGAGAGATAATCATACGTAGAGTGTGAGTGTATAAAATCATGTGTGAGAGTTTAGACGCCTGTATAAGAGTATTACAGTGTGAATGAGAGAGTATAATAGTGTTTGCGAATGGTATGACTGTGTCTGTGCGAGAGTATAGTTTTGCATTCGTGAGAGTATGGAAGCCTGCATAGGAGTACTGTTTCACACTTCCTGTGATAGATTATAGTAGTCTTTGCGAGTGGTACGACTGTGTATGTGGGAGTTTTACAGCTGTGAGAGTATAAAATCAAGTGTGAGAGTATTGAGACTGGGAGGTCGGTGGTTCGCGCCCCGGCCGAGTCATTCCTAAGACTTAAAAAGTGGTCGGCGGCGCCCTCTGTTGGCTGCGGCTGCATCGGCTCGCTACAACGGGTCAGGTGCAATCGACATTTCGTTCTGTGTACATTGTTACACAGAATGACAATACAAGGAAATTATTATTATTATTATTATTATTATTATTATTATTATCATAGCCTGTTTGAGAGTCTAATACTGTGTTTGAGGGAGTATAGTAGTTTGAGAATGGTATGACTGTGTGAGAGTGTCATTTTGCATTGTGTGAGAGTATAAAATCGTGTGTGAGAGTTTAGACGCCTGTATAAGAGTACTATAGTGTGAATGAGAGAGTATTGTAGTGTTTGCGAATTGTTTGACTGTGTCCGTGCAAGAGTATAATTTTGCGTATGTGAGAGATAATCACGCGTGAGTGTATAGAAGCCTGTATGAGAGTATAATACTGTGTATGAGGGAGTATAGTAGTGTTTGCGAATGGTATGACTGTGTCTGTGAGAGAGTATCGTTTTGCATGTGTGAGAGTATAAAATCATGTCTGAGAGTATAGTATAAGAGTAGTATCGTGTGAATGAGAGAGTATAGTCGTGTTTGCGAATGGTATGACTGTGTCTGTGCGAGAGTACGGTAGCGCATGTGTGAGAGTATGACGCGAAAGCCAGTATGATTGACTTCTCAAACAGGCAAACACGTTACCAAACGCCAAAGGAACCGCAAGAGATCAAAGAGATCAAAGAGAACAACTTGAACCCATCCATGCTAGCACGTATGACATATTGAACAGCCTTCTTCTAAATGATGAGCGGGGGCGGGGGGGAATGAACAGGCTATGTTCAAAAGCTTGTTTTGTTTACTTTCAGGCTGAGTGACTTTCTGCAACTCGACTGCTTCGATACATTAGAAAGGGAAAATCCTGATAAAAGAGACTGCCGAGTTAACTGCCAACTGCCATTTCCGTCCCGGCTCTAAGGATGATGTTTCATCGTTGTTATTCCGGTCCTTGGGAAATCGGATGTCACGCCCATCGGGTGGCATTTAAATCAGCCACCTGTGTCGCTTTGTCACTCACCAGGGGTGGGCGCTACTGGGAAATTCCGGTATCGCTCTGTTCCGAGTAAACACACGATAGGCTCGACCGATACCGTTCTGATACCGATGGTTTTTCCTTGAGTAGTAGAATCTAGGGAGATACAGTTTTAACAAAGGTCCGTTGTGAAGCTTGGACTTCCTGACTTTGTCGGGAGAATCCCACTTTTCTTAAGTTTCGTTCTTGTGGAGCCACGCCCCTTCCTTATGAAAAACAATGGTCGGGCGTTTTCTCGAGGCTTATTTGGGAAAGACTTGAAAATCTCCTTTATTTGATAGAGGCTCTTTAACTCCACCCGGGGGAGTAAAGCCCACATTAAATCCCACCCCCACATTTGCATATTACCCTATTTTTATTACAGCGTGTAATTTCCGTAGCACTATTTAAATACTCTATATCAACACGTTATATTGGGTATTTTTGTATTCTATATCTTTTATTTTATTTTTCAACACAAGGATACCGCTGGAAGTGTGAATTTCCCTACGGGGATTAATAAAATATCTATCCATCTATCTATCTATCTATCTATCTATCTATCTATCTATCTATCTATCTATCTATCTAGACATCTATCTATCTATCTAGACATCTATCTATCTATCTATCTATCTATCTATCTATCTATCTATATTTGTGTCTTCACAATAAAAGTACTGAACTGCGTTGCTCAGCCCTGGTATCCTCGCCCCAAAATCTCCCGGAACCCGGATGTTGAGCACAAAGTGTCCTCCGCGTCGCAAAACCAAGTAAATAACACAACACAATGCAAATGAAGTTTATTGAACACCAGTGTTTGTTTTTTTAAATCCAAGACTTCAACATATACAGTATATATTGTCAAAATCTTTCCAAAAAAGTAATTTAAATATTTATATAAATTTTTACAAATGTTCAAGAGCGCGTCCGAGCGCTGCCGTTTTCGGAGGGTGTACAAAGACTTGGACATGCACGGGGAATAGGAGTTGTTGAGTACCTTTTAGAAAATAGTGGACTTGGACATATCTCAGACATTAAAACCATTCTCTCCCCTAAAAATACTACTTAAAAAGGATTTACACTCTCACATTTGTAGTTTGTGTTGAGTCATCAGTGTGAATTTATTAAAAAACATTATGAGGTGATGCATACTGTATATATATATATATATATATATATATATATATATATATATATATATATATATATATATATATATATATATATATATATATATATATATATACATATATATATATATATATATACAGTGAAGGAAATATATATTTGAAAACCCTGCTATTTTGATATTTCACCCACTTAGAAATCATAGCGGGGTCTAAAATTTTCCTCGTAGGTGCATGTTCAGTTTGAGAGAGCTAAACTAAAAAGAAAAATCCAGAATTCACAATGCATGATTTTTTTAACAATTTATTTGTGTGATATAGCAATTTCAGACCCCTCTATGATTTATAAGTGGGAAAACAGTAGGGTGTTCAAATACTTATTTTCTTCACTGTATATATAATTATATATATAATTATATTGGCCAACTAAGCAACGTTTAAAAACGGGGGTCACCAACATAAGACTGTGATGAGAATTTAGAACCTTGCCATTTTCCAAAAACGTAAAGTTTAAAGAAATAATCTTCGTGAACGTTGTGATAAATACTAAAGTGTATTTTAAAAGGGAATACCATCTGTTAAAGGGGAAGTTAAATTACATAGTCAATTTACAATGAAGTAATGAATGTATTTCTTTTGAGGACTGGCTCTTTCGGCCGGGCTCACTCAAAAGATACATCACTTTCGGCTCCCGGGAGGCTCTTCGGGTGTACAGTTCCCAGGTGTCTGTGGAGGTTGTCGGTTGAAATTTTGATCATGCAGACGAAACATTCCGCTTTGGAGCCGTGGATGGAATTAAAAAGAGTCAAAATTTGGCTCTTTTTCTGGGTTTCGCTCATTTATTTTTAACTCACCCTTCCCTGCTCTACTGGAATTCAATTAATGATACTACCATCCACAGACACAAAGAGTGAGAAATGATATCTCGCATATAGACAAATCACGTGCGCCTTTTAAAAATACAAAAGAACGAGGGGGAGAGAAAGCGAGCGAGTCGGCTCATAAAGCCGTTTCGTTCGCCAACGACACATCACTGCTCTGTGATTTGAGATGACATTATTTATATAATGACCAATCACAACAGAGTTTGGGATCGTGATTGTTGAGGACTGAGATGGATTCTAGACTTTACTGCGTTTAGAAATTCGACATAGAATGTTAAGATGATTGTAAGTTGACTTCCCCTTTAAGTTTGTTTTCTCAATGTAACTGGTAGCCCTTTGGAATCAACAGTACCCAAGAAGTAGCTCCCCGTTTAAAAACTGCTGGTGACCCCTAGATTATATTCAGGATGCCTCAAAAAATGAATACATTTTAGCAGCCAGTAACTAAAGTATTTATTCTATCTTTATCGACTGATCCTATCGACACGATGGATAACAGTCAAACTTGACTTTGAAGAAAGGAAATTAATTCTAAAAGAAGTTACTGGATGGATGGAAAGGCAATTATTCAATTGAAAGCCACATGTGAACGTTTATGGAAGAATACGCAAAAAAAAACTCGGGGGAAATGTCTAGTACAGCAAAGTAACGCATTGTTTGTGACTGAGTCCGCAGCTGTCAATCTTAATGTTAATTAAACTTGCATTAACATATACGCGATAAAAACTTTCCTGAAACAAATCTCATTGTACTGTACTGAGAAGAAGCCTGTATAATCACAACAGCATGTACACAGAGAGCCATGCAACTTATTTTAAGCTCTCCCATCCCTTGCGAAACTGACAAAGCGATAGAGACGAAACCAAGTATATCTATGACTATATTTAAAAAAGCATGGTACATAAATGCTTGGAATCTTCCTAACCTGTAGTATTTGTCAATTGAATATTCTAGTGCAGGAGTTGATAAATTATCGGGTTGTATTTTTCACATTTGACTGTATTTGACGTGTACTGCATTCTCATATATCCAGTAGCATTTTAGAATACATTTCCTTGTTTTTTAAGAATCCAAGCCTGGCTGCCATTACTTTGTTGTTTGAGTATAGTATATAAATATAGAATAGAGAATTGAGTTACTGATTCTAAAACGTGTACACAGATTTTTTGGGACACCCTGTATATCAAAATAAACATTCAACTACCCACCCACCAATGTCACATTTAATATATTGGAATGTCCATGTGTACATGATCATAATTATTAAAATAAATAAATAAATAGATAAATAAATAAATACACACATATGCACATGTACAACACACTAGAGGTAAGATCTTAAGCCCGACTCCGATCCCGACCACCAATTTTAGCCTGGGCCTAAAATAACGAATAAATATATGTTTTTAAAAATGTATACGAAAACGATGTCTGGGTATTCAACTAGAAAAACAAAAATACACATATTATACCACACTCTTGCAATGAATTTTAAAGAAATCCTTCCTGTCTGTGTGTATTATCCACCAGTCACCGTCTCTCTGCCTCTGTCTCCCTCTCTTTTAAAGTGCTGCGCTAGATTCTTAAAGACATACTGCTGCTGTTGTCTAATCCCCAATTTTTAAACCTTTTAAAATGAGGAAAGGCCTTAAAATGTCCCCGTCAACTTTTCTCGTCCATGATGGAAAATTGAGACCAAGAAATAGTAAAAGATAGAAAGGTTTGTTTAACTTAGAGACAGGCTTTCGATTATTGTAATTCACCTCTCCTCCTCCAGAATCCTCACGGATAAAAATATGACGTTTCGTTTTTTTCGGGCTCGGTCCAGCAAATCAAGTTACCGGTCGGGTCGGGCTGGATTTTAAATCTTTACCTCTAAATCACACACACTCACAAACACAGATCCAAGGCACGGGAAATCAGGCGGGTAGGACTACTCGTTTTTTTCCGTTTTTCCGTCTTTGCTCTGAGGCTCGGGTGCTTTACGGAGTTGCGACTTCTCCGAGCCGCTGTTTATCTGTTGGTCGGTGGTTGCGCTCGTTTTGCCGCTTGAGTTTTTGTCCAGGTAGCTGAGCATCTCGCTCAAGACAGTTTGGAAAGTGCTGAGGGCCGCGCAAACGGCCGGGGTGCCGAAACCGTGAGTAATTAGGCTGTCGGGTAGAAGAGAATCAAAGTTAGGGGATGGGGGATAACAATTAATGACAGTTATAATCATTAGAATATTCTTTTTATATCATTATATTTTATTCTTATTTTATACAGTATATAATTTTATATTATTATATTATATTATATCTGGATTGGAACAGGTGAAACTAACGGTCTGACACCAGAAATAGTTAAATGTTATGGTGCTGATGATAAGAACACAAAATGTTAATGATGAATAAATGTTCATCGAAATGTTAATAAAGTGTGTGTTGTACCGCAGACAAACAAGTGCAAAATCCAAATGTGCACTCATCATCACCAAAAACCTGTCTCATCATCACTTTTCCCCCGTCCTTCAGCAACTTCATTAGCTCCCAGTAAACCATAGAATCACATACCAAAACCTGCTTTACATGGCTATTCATAACCTTGCCCAGTCCTACCTTTCCGACCTCCTCCACACTGCCACGCTATCCCGCACCCTCAGATCACTCTTCTCCCTCCATCTCACTATACCCCCTGCCCGCCTCAGCTTCACGGGGAGCAGAGCTTTCAGCCGCTCTGCCCCCCAGCTCTGGAACTCATTGCCGCCTGACCTCCGTATATCCGCCCCCCCTTCCACCTTCAAATCTGGCTCCAGAACTTGAGCAAATGGTGGAGTTAAAGCTGCTTTAATTGTCGAGATTAATTAATTGATTTAGAGATTTAACTCGGAGTGACATGATTAATGCTTCATCTCTTGACGGCTCTTGTTCTTAATTTGAATTCATTTGACTTTTGTTGATTTTAACAACTTAACTTTTGAGGTCATAGTGAGTAAATCTTGAGTTAAAGCTATATGGCTCCTATAACTCAGAGTTAGAATGAGTTTGAGGCTTAAAGAGCTAATGCTTTAAAGATGCTGTAACTTTTGAAATAATCTTGAGTTAAAGCTTTAAAGTTGCTTTAACGCTAGAGTTGGCTTTAACTTTTCCATTTTTTTAACTAATGTTAAAGGTTATTTTTATTTATTTATTTTGTATTTTTATTTATAATTATTTTATTTATTTAAATTTTATTTGGATTCATTTTTATTTATTTATATTTCATTTATTTTTATTTGTGATCATTTTATTTATTTGTCTTTTATTTTTTTTATTGTTTATTATTATTTATTTTATATTAGCTAATGTTTGAAAGCTGCTCTAATTTCTTTATCCAAATATTATTCAAAGCTCTAGCGTTTTACAGCTTCAAAACTAAGCTTTTAATTGGGTTATGTGTTCATAGCTAATGTAACACCGGAGTTAGCTTTTGCGTTTGAGCTAATCCTGAGCACATATTTTAGTGAAAGTAATACTGTTGCTCGATCTTAATCTCATTTAATGTTTGAACTCAGAGTTGAAACCTGAAAGCTTTAACCTTTGACAGCTCTAGTGTTCAGTTCAAACTACTTTCACTTTTAATTGCGTTAAATGTTTCAACCTATTGTAACACTGGAGTTAGCTTTAGCGTTTGAGCTAAACTTGAGCACATATTTTAGTAAAAGTAATAATGTTGCTCGAATTCTCAATCTTAATTTTATTTGAGGTTTAAACTCAGAGTTGGAAGTTGAAAGCTTTAACCTTTGACAGCTCTAGTCTTCAAATCAAATTACTTTCACTTCTATCTGTTTATAGCTGTGTTTAGCTATAAACACAGTGATGTGTTTATAGCTAATGTAACACTGGAGTTAGCTTTAGCGTTTGAGCTAATCCTGAGCACATATCTGAGTAAAAGTAATAATCTGGCTCTAAATCTTAATCTAGATCTTATTTAAGGTTTAAACTGTGAGTTGAAACTTGAAAGCTTTAACCTTTGACAGCTCTAGTGTTCAAATCAAACTACTTTCACTTTGAGTTGGAGCTACCTACCAAGTCCATCTGAAGTTCTCCACTCAAAGATGAAGTTGGCTTCTTTGAGATTACCTTTAGCTGTTTGGATTGATATAAATCGATAGATCTCTGGTGTTTGGTTACCTGAAATGTGTGAGGTGTCTCTGAATGTCCAAGTCCAGGATGGGAGTCGGTCTGGAGGAGCCCAAAGGAGAACGATCTTGACTCAACAAGTCCTGGAACTCCTTACAGATTTGCCTGAGAGGAATAAGTGAAATCACTTTAAACTCCAGCTATCAACCTTCTATCTGTCTCTCTCCATGTTTCCCTATATCTCTCTTTCTCTATCTCTCCTTATCGCTCCATCTCTATCCCTCCCTATCCCTATCTATCCATCCATCCATCCATCCATCTATCTATCTAACTATCTATCCATTCATCTTATCCTATCTCTCTCTCTTTCACTCTCAATCCATCCATCCATCCATCATTTTTCGCTATTTCTCTATCTATCAGTAGATATGTCATTTCTTTTTTGTGGGAGGGAACACTGTGGACCACTTTACAACAAAAGTAATTTTTTTATAATGTATTTTAATCTTTTTAATATCAATATTGTGATTGGAGGAAGGAATATACGGTACAACGTTTGCTATGGAAAGTTCAATTTGCACCTTTCGTATCGCACATCGGAGTACCGAAAGCAACAGGTAGGCCGTCACAGAACAAAACGAAACCAGGAACGGCGTCGGGGACGTTCCATTGACAAGTTCGAGGTTGCGTTTGTGTTTTTGTATGCTCACTTTGTAGCCAAAACCATTTTCTTTCTTGCGTTGCTTTCTTTCGACTCGTTGTGCTGGCGGGCCAAATGTTCGCCGACCGCCTTGCTGGGAAACTCTGTTTCGCAGGTATAACCAAAGTCTCTTGCTAGGTGGAGTGCTTCTCCTGCATAAAAACATCACAAATTGATAAGGGGGATCAGTACAAAGAGGAAATACACTGGTACCTCTTCATTTGAGCTTTAATCGTTCCGGGATGGTGAATGTTGCTTGAATTGCTCGCGTGACAAGCACATTTTCCTGATATGATACGATTAAAAACGAATTGGCCCTTGCTAGATTTCCGGAATCATCAAAGGGAAGCCTAAATAGCTAAAAACACATTCAAATAATAAAGATAAAAAAATTGTCATGATTACCGATGTGAATCACCTGTGCCTGCTCCTTTGCCGCCAACAGCTTCGGACTCTGATTGGCTCCCGATCAGTACTTGTACCCACACCTGTCTGTCCCCTTTTGTCAGTCCGTCTGCAAACCTCAGTTAACAAGAGGCAAGCTTTTTTCGACCCTGACTGCCACCTGTCCCGTTTTTTGCTCCTGTCTGTCCCTCGGCTTGGACCCGTTTTTGATCCTGACCACTTCTACTCTCCAACTTTCTTAGGCCTTTCCCCGATCTCAGTAAAGTTAGGCCCAATCCCATTCCTCTCACTTGGCCCTGAGAACCCTCCAGTGAGGTCCCTTCATAGGGAAGTCCCCTCAGTGAGTGGAGTGCAAAGTGAAGATTGTCCCCTAAGAAATTGGACGGGACTTGCAAGGCTGAACCGTGATTTTCTGCAGTTATCCTACACTACGGTTTGGAGTGTGAAGATGTTTTTCTTTTTGCGGCTCCCTCGGTAGATTCGTGCAATGTTTATGTTTTAACGCGAAAATGCGATTTTCTATTGCATTTATTTCTAACCAAGATATCTCAATATATTTCGTTGCAAATGCATGCGTAGTTGTGGAAAACTACTTACATTTGTGCGGTTCCTTTCCAGCCATGTTTGTTGATATTGAGAATTCGCAAAGCCTTCTGGGTAGTCACTTCGCTCCAAGTGAGGTACCGACCTCCCTCGATCTGAAGTGGTTATGTCATGGGTTGAGGGCACTTCTCCCTCGGTCTTGAGAGTATTGGGACACATCCCATTTTCACGTGAATGTGCAAAACCGAGTGACTAGGGCAAATAGCGAGTGAAAGTGAGAAGAATGGGACGCAGCCTTAGTATTTTACGATTTCTCGGACTTCATTCGTTCTCGAGATAGCTTTACTCTATCAGAGAAACAATCACAAATAAGTTTAATTTACAACAAATATGCCAGTGTAGTGTCATCAGTATGACACCGAGCTAAGCTACCAAAGAAGAACTGACAGTGGATGTGATATTGAGACTTGAATTCCCTTTTCTGGATGGTGAAAACCGCAAAAGTACAATACAATGAATTGAAACCATGTGCTGATAAGTTCACAAAAATGAAGCCCATAATGTCACGGTTGCCATGGTGCCCAATTGGCCCCGCCCGTGTGGTGCCAGCTTCTGTCACGGTTGCCATGGCGCGCAATTGGCCCCGCCTGTGTGGCGCCAGCTGCAGCTTGTTGACAGATTGGCTCCCTTTCAGTATTTAAACTCTGTCCTGTCAGTCCCCATTTTGTCGGTCCACCTGCGAATCTCTGTTTTTACACGGCAAGTCCTTTTTCGCCTTTCACGTGTTTTTGCTCCTGTTTGTCTCCCGCTACGATCTGTTTGATCTCGACCACGTCTGCTCTCCCGTCCCGGCTTTCGATCTCTTTTTCTCCCTGACCACGTCTACTCTCCTTTCCTGGCTTAAGACTCGCTTACGACCAAGTTTTTGCTCTCCTGTCCCGGCTATTGACCCATTTTTCTGTTCCCGACACCGCCATCGCTCGTCACGGAAGATCCACTTCCGCGTTCAGAGCTACCTGCAACCCCTTCCCTTTCTTCCAAAAAAAGTTGTGAGAAACGCAACGCAAGTGGGTCCTGACTCTGTTCTGTTCCTGACAAAAACTACAGTATTAAGATAAGTAAGATAACATTAAGTAGATGAAATGCGAGTTGACTATGAGGAAGAGTTACTGATATCCGCCTACCTGTCAACTTACCAGCATTTCCCAGCATTTCCCAGCGTTTTTTGATTAGTTCAAGTTGGGATCCTATATAAAAAAATTAACATAAAAGAAACCCATTTCGACTCTAGTCCTGATCGTATCGGTCTCTGGTTGCAAACGACAACGTCATCGTAGATTCCTAAAATTGTCGCGGAATTCTACAGTCTGTCTTGGTTCTGGTAAACAGTTGTGTTGTGTTTGCAAGGTTTATTATCTATTACTAAGGGAGAATTGCAACCATACTACGGGAACTAATTGGCTGAGGTTGACAAGTATGAGATTGAGAGACTGTAGATCAAGTAATAATGATTTTCTTTTAATGCGCGTTTTAGGTGAAATTCAGACATTTTCAGATGCTCGCTGTGTTATTTAGAGGCTTTACAGTAGCGCCCCTCCTCCCCCTCTGTGTGTGAGTGTGTGTCTGCGCGGTGCCTCGCAAAGGAGGAGAGATCCGTGTTTTAACCCTCCCACAGGAACACCGGCGCGCGATAAATGAACAAATCACGACAGCTCCTCCAGCAAAAATATCTCATTCTTTTCAGCCAGCGTGGACAGTTGACTGAGGCTTTGGGCAAAAAATGATCGTGCTGTTTGTGCATGATGCCTCGGGAGCGTTGTACCTTGCTGAGCAAGTGGTAATGTCATTGCGAGACGAAACACGAACATGAATTCAAGGATGAGTCTGACAAGACGGAAACATTAAAACGCGCAGTGTCCAGGTATGGCCAATAAACACAGACCCTGAAGACCTTTGTCACTGCTACAAACACCACCACTGAAGCAAGCTATCACATTGCTCACTGCATGGCAAAGCACGGAAAACCATTTACTGATGGCAAATATATTAAAGGTGTGTGTGTGTGTTTCAAGTTTTGATTAAGAGATAAGAGAATAAGATTTTATTGATGAATAGTATGGTAGCTGACCATATCACTTGTAGTTTGATTGTAGTTCATTGTTGATGAAGAATGGTTGAAGTCATGGATGTCTACAGGCCTTTCCACATGTTGCTCACATTCATACTTTAGTTTGTTGATGAACAAGAATAGTGGAAGATAAAATTGGTCAGTTATACGATTTCAATGTAAATCCATGTGGACTGGGGTAAGAGGACAGCTCCGTTGGATATACAAAAAAAGTTGTGCGAGTCATTAATCTTGGTGTGGCACACTGATTTACAAGGACATTTGAAAGTGGCACTCCACACCGAAAAGGTTGCTGACCCCTGCTGTAGATCATGCGTAAGAACTCACTATACACTTCAAGTTTCCGTAACTTTGAACCACTTAACGATCACACACATTTTCAGCTTGTAGTAGTTTGCATGCGCAAACGGTTACACGCTGATTCTGGAGGTGTGCAGTCGCAAGCAGTGAGCGGACTCTGGTGGTAACCTCTGGGACTGCTCGTGACCTGGATTTTCCTTCATATAGCAAAATTCTCGCATTTAGAAGTGCCCGTACAAAGAGGTACCAGAGTAAAATAAATACGTATATGAAAAAGGAACTCACCCTCCACCAGGGATGTGAGCAATGTGACATTCGCGGCTTTCCTCCGGCCGGCGGGCAGGTTGAGGCCGAGACGGTCTAACTTCTCCCGAAGACAGCGGCCACCGTTCTTCGACTTGGCCCTGCGGAGAAATCGGCAACTTTCATCCATCGTACCGTATTTTCCGCAATATACAGCCCCCAAACCGTGTTTTTTCATATATAACACGCATCTGACTATAAGTCTTATGGAATTAAAGCTAAAGTAAGGGCTAAGGTTGCAAAATAATATAAAAACTATTGTATTGATCAAAGGGCAGCACGGCGGCGCAGTGGTTAGCGCGTGTGCGGCACAGTTCTGAGGGCATGAAATCGAACCTCCTGTGTGGAGTTTGCATGTTCTCCCTGTGCTTGCGTGGGTTTCCTCCGGGTACTCCCACATTCCAAAAACATGCATGTTAGGTTGATTGGCCGGTCCAAATTGAGCCTAGGTGTGGATGAGCGAGTGAGTAATTGTCCCTTGGTGTGAATCAGCGAGTGAGTAATTGTCCCTAGGTGTGAATGAGTGAGTGGTCTGTCTCTGTGTGTCCTGCGACTAGCTGGCAACCAGTTCAGGTTGCTCACTGCCTGAAGATAGCTGAGATGGGCTCCAGCACCCCCGCAACCTGAGGATAAGCGGTGCAGATAATGGATGGATGGATGGATTGTTCAATTGAAATACATCACTGATCACAATGGCATTTCATTGGATGCAACGTCAATCAAACTTGCATCCTGCAGGGAGCACCCTGGTTGTCAAGGCATGAGGTTTTATCTCGGACTATTTTTAGTCACAGTACCACATTGTTGATATTATTATTGTCAGACATTAATACGGTCCGTGGTACAGAAAATAATGGAATACAGAAATACAGTATTGGAAGTAATGTATCACCAACTTGCAAAGTATGAATGAAGACAAAGGCATTGTGGGAAGTAATTGCTTTGTTCTCGATTGATTGCATACAAAGGCATTGTGGGAAGCTATCCTGTCATCCTGAAAGATATGCCAGCACATGTTTAAACGTTTGTCACGCGACCTATTTTAGCAAAGCAAAATGTTATACTGATTTTTAATCACTTCTTTTCTCATTCGTCTACCACATCTGGTTCGTGAGTGAAAATAGACCTAATGCCTTTTCATGTGTCCTCTATATCCTTAATGGTCTTGTGGATAATATCCGGTACTTTTCCCTCTGCGATCCGGGTTCGATTCCCGTTGCATGCGATTGTAAACAACCGTCAATTGTTCCTGGCTTGTTGAGATTCGGTGCTCTTACCATTGCTACTATTGATATAGGGCGGAACAGGAGGTAGAGCGCTCATTGCAGGTGATATGTTGGAGTGTCCTTGGGCAAGACACTGAATCCCTAACGCTGCTATCGGTGTGTGAGTGTGTGTCTGAACGGCCTAAGCCTCAGTGACTTGGAAAGCGCTATATAAATGCAGACCACGATACCCGTTGCGCCTTTGTCATGCAATCGTAATCAGCGATAAATCCCACCGATCAATAATCGAACAAATATTGCAACGCATTTCCAATTTCGCCCACATATAAGGCGCGCTGGATTATAGTACGTTCAAATTTCTTGCTAATTTGGGTTTTTCGGTGCGCCTTATTGTCCAGAAATACGGTATATTGCGTTCTGAAAAGTCCGGTTCTGAAAAAAGAATATATGTAGGGTACAGACAAGCTTGATTATGACAACTGCATTATAGTAATGAAAGCCTGAATAAATTAAAGCCTTGCGGACAACCGTTGCGTCTTTAATCGTAGTCATTTGCATATTTAATGCGAGATTTGTAATTTCCCTCGAGTTTCGTTTCTTTTTACTGTTATTGCGCGTTTATCTTCGGTAAAATGCGTCCTATTTTAGATGCATGTCACTATAATGTCACTATATATATTTAGATATTGATTACTTTGTTTTAATTATGCTAAAAAAGAACTTGATGAGCTTTTGGGGGATCAATGGGTTTAAATTAAAATTCAATCATTTAGAAACAAAGCTGGACAAAAAGAGAGATGATGTATCTGTATTTTCACTCTGGCCGGCATCCTGCTTGCGTATCCAGTATCCCGTATCGATCCCGCCTGTTTCGTCGTGTCCGGTATCTTGCCCCAGTCTCCAGTATCCGGTATCGGTCCCGTCTGTCTCTTCCTGTCCGGTATCTTGCTCCAGTCTCCAGTATCTGGTATCGATTCTGCATGTCTTGTCCTGTCCGGTATCTTGCTCCAGTCTCATGTATCCAGTGCCGATCCCGTCTGTCTCGTCCTCTCCGGTATCTTGCTCCAGTCTCCAGTATCCGGTATAGATCCCTTCTGTCTCGTTCTGTCCGGGATCTTGCTCCAGTCTCCAGTGTCGATCCAGTCTGTCTCGTCCTGTCCGGTATTTTGCTTAAATCTCCAGTATCCGGTATCGATTCTGTCTGTCTCGTCATGTCCGGTATCTTGCCCCAGTATCCGGTATCGATGATGTATCCCATAATAGCATTTACTTTAACTGTCGTGGCAATTCTATATTATCATGATAGCCTTTTCTGTGTATTCTCAAAATGCACCATGTGTCAAGAACCGGAACAGGTTCAGGACTCAATCGCGTGATGTTTTCACACACACCTTTTATTTTATGGGAAATGGGGAGTCATGCACGTTAGGCAGCCGCTCTGGCGTGGAAAGACAGGAAGCCAGAGACCAATGAGATTGATGACGAATCAGGATATCAAAAATAAACAGGAGAAACTAGACGGGAACAAGAACTGGAGAAAATAACAACAGGACAAAAACAGACGGAAACAAAACTGGAACCTGAAATTAAACGGGACAAAAATAAAGGGGAACAATACCGGACTGAAAATATCAACAGGGAAACAGGACTGAGTCAGAACCCACGTCTTGTGGGGCAGAGGTTCGTTTGACGGGCTGACAAAGGAAGCAATCGATACCGGACAGGATTGATATCAAAACTTGATATCGAAATGAAACAGGACAAAATAGATGGGAACAAAATCCGGACAGGAAACACAAGCAGGAAACCGGACAGAGTCAGAACCCACGTCTTGTGGGGCAGAAGTTCGTTTGACGGGGTGACAAAGGAAGCAAGAGAGCGCTGAGCTTAATATAGACAGAAAGCCAATCTCTCAACGAGCCGACCCTGGCGCCACACGGGCGGGGCCAATTGGGCACCACGGCAACCTTGACACACATGTTTATAATATTGGATTGGCATAGGGTGCCAGTTCATTATTTGGACTATTATACCTCACTGTTGTTTCTTATTTTGACTATATCACACTTTTTTCATCAATATCAGCCAATCATGTTGTCGTTCTTTGACATCCACACCCTTCAGGGCGGATCTGCTCAGGGAAGTGTCAGGACCAGAACGGAAACAGGACCCAATTGCGTTACGTTTCTCAGAAGTTTTATTAATGGAAGCACTCTTTGTGTCTGTGGATGGTAGTATCATGGCGCGGGAAGCAAGTCGCTCTCGTATTCGGATTGTGATCCGAACACGGAAGTGGATGTTCCATAGCAAGCGATGGGGGTGTCAAGGACGGAAAAACAGGTCGATAGCCGGAACAGGAGAGCAAAAACGTGATCGTCAGAAACGGGTCTTAACCCGGGGCGGTAGAGCAGATGTGGTCAGGATCAAAACGGGTTGTAGCCGGAGACGGGAGCAAAAACGGGAGCAAAAACGGGACAGGTGGGAGTCTGAGTTGGAAAAGGCTTGCCTCGTATACACTGAGGTACGCAGATGGACTGACAACAGGGGACGGACAGGACTGGGTTCAAATACTGACAGGGAGCCAATCAGAACCCGCGGCAGTTGGCACCAAATGAGCGGGGTCAGAGGGAGTCTCATGCTTGGTGTATTTTCTAGCGTTAGCCAACTTTTATAGCTCTCCCACATGTAAGTGGTCGTTTTTATAACCCACAGAAACTTTGACATTTGGCTGATAACACGAATGTGCGAACGGTGAGAAGCAGACAACTGAAGTTGCGGTTTCCCTTTGCCCCTATACAAGGCTTCAAAAAAGGCCTACAAATCTTGCTCTAAAATGTCATAGAGAGACTATTGCTAAGAATGTCTAAAGACTTTTATTGTGGTGGTTTCCAGAATATATTTTGCCAATAAAAACTTCTCGAAAAGCAATTCCTCTCCTGCCTTTAATACTGAAACCTGAAGGATTCTATACATTTGACTATAAAGGATCTAATACGATTGAATACAAGTTACATTTATTGAGTTTAATCCAAGATATATACTGACTGGGCTGTAGTTCAATGACAGGTCACACTGTTCCAAATGCAGAATGTTTTGACTAGGGAATTTTGATAACAGGACTCTGACGAAGGACAGCAGGCGATGTTTTGAGAACAAGGCCCTGATGACGTAGAAACGCTCGGTGTTGTTCTGAGTTTTCCAGACATCGGGTGAGATGGTGGAGCCCACGTTGTGCTTCTTTGGCACGTCCGTGGGAGGAGCCGGCACACCATCTTGCGGGGAGACGTGGGCCAAGGAGAAGAAAGCTAAATGACTTCAGAGAAGGCTTCCCAGAGACTCCGAAGAAACTAAATCGGCTGTTTTTCGATGGAGTACACTTAGTTAAATTGTTAAAGAAATACAATCTGCCCCGTAAAAATGTTGGCTTTCTTGTTCATCTTTTCCATCAAGAAACGAGCGCGCATAAATTGTTGGGTGAATGTAGGTAGTGTTTGGTTAATGGAGTCAGAAAACTGATTCTAACAATTTGGTAAACGCTACATTTTGATAATTAATTCCTAACAAACCTTATTAATAGTAGGATTGTTATAACAGTATGAACAAGTCTACATCATCGTGTAATAGATCTCACTCGCTTTTTGTGATGTAAACCATACAAAGTCATATCTTCAGTCGCCCCAAAAGTAACATAACTGTCACATTTCTAGATATTTTTGTACAAACCTGCGCAGAATTCCACCCAGCAGAGAAGCGTTGAGGCACTCAGGCGGTGACAGTCTTCTTTTCACCTCTGCAATAGTGACTTTATACTTGGAGGTGGAGCTGAGTAGTGACAGTCGACCCGGTACGGAGCAGAAGAGATCTGTCGGATTCACCACGCAAGTTCCACCTGCCGGGGAAACGCCAGACAATTTGTCAGAAAAATACCGCAGTCACTTTTCAGGGCATGGACTGACACAGATCGAAATACATTTAAGTACATGATTTTTTCATGGCTGCCATGGCGCCCAATGGGCGCCAGCTGCGGCTCCTTGACAGAGAGGCTTCCCTTTCTGTTTCAGTGCTCTCACTCACCCTTTGTCAGTCCGTCAACGAACCTTTACACCCGCAAGACAATGTAAAGAGCGGAGCGTTAAATACCGTCTGTGGGGTGGAATTTGAATGTAAACATAGTTAACTACCACTAGATGGTGCTATCGCTTTAAGAATGCACTCGAAAGACATGTTGTAAATATGTGACGTCTGTCGCCTAATTGTATGTGCGTGTGTGTATATATCCATCCATCCGTTATCTGCACCGCTTATCCTCAGTAGGGTAAGAGGGGTGTTTGAGCCCATCCCAGCTATCATCGGGCAGTGGGCTGGGGACACCCCGAACTGGTTGCCAGCCAGTCGCAGGGCACACAGAGAAAGACAACTCACTAGCTCATTCACACCCAGGGACAATTACTCACCCGCTCATTCACACGTAGGGACAATTGGGACCGGCCAATTAACCTGACATGCATGTTTTTAGAATGTGGGAGGAAACCGGAGTGCCCGAAGAAAACCCACGCTAGCACGTGGAGAACATGCAAACTCCACACAGGAAGGTTTAATCCTATGACCTCAGAACTGTGCCGCCTATGGTATATACATAATAAATACATTGAAAAATATATACAGTACCATAAAATTTTCCATTATCAAACATTTTTGAAAAAGGACCAGGGAGTCAATAGAAAGCGCCAAAGAGCTGCTTGTTGCTAAGACCTGACTTAAACCAACGTGCCAAACCAGTGAGAAGGTACCCTTCCAGTGCATTGTGGGTCTGTATTCTATTATTTATCCGCCTCGATATCAAATCTAACAGCGGGGGGTGAGTCGCTTTGTTATCAGTCCATGATTTGATGGAAACGGAGGCAAAAATACCATTTAGGCCAAGCAGAACAAGGCTCCCGGCGATAATGTCCGTGCCAGAACTTGATGCAATGAGGGTGGCCAACGTGGAAGCATTTGGCCGGTGACTAAGGTTTCTAACCTACATTTGAGAACAAGGAATACATTATTTAGCGGTAGAACAAATGTGCCAGCCCTTGTGTTACTCTCCTTACCAGAGAAACAAAATGAAGGCTTCTGAGGACATACTAGATTTCATTAGTGAGTGTTTGACATACATTCCGTGGCGAGCGATGGCGGTGTCAAAAACAGAAAAAAGGTCAAAAGCCAGGAGAGGAGAGTAGACGTGGTCGAGAACAAAACAGGTCGTAATTCGGGACGGGAGAGCAGACGTGGTTGAGATCAAACTGATCGTAGCGGGAGACAAACGGGCAAAAACATAGGACAGGTGAAAAACAGAGATTCGCAGATGGATCGACAAAAGGGGACTGACAGGAATGAGTTTAAATACTGACAGGGAGCCAATCTGTCAACAAGCTGCAACGGGCGGGGCCAATTGCGAGCCATGGCAACTGTGAGAGAAACTGGCGCCACACGGGCGGGGCCAATTGGGCACCATGGCAACCGTGACATTATGGGCTTTATTTTTGTGAACTTATCAGCACATGGTTTCAATTCATTGTATTGTACTTTTGCGGTTTTCACCATCCAGAAAAGGGAATTCAAGTCTCAATATCACATCCACTGTCAGTCCTTCTTTTGTAGCTTAACTCAGTGTCATATCGGTGACACTACACTGGCATCTTTGTTGTAAATTAAACGTAATTGTGATTGTTTCTCCGATAGAGTAAAGCTATCTTCAGAACGAATGAAGTCCGAGAAATCGTAAAATACTAAATTTATCGAGATCGGAGAACAAGGCAGTCATGCGCGGGAACACAAACGCCAGTGTTTCGGCAATCACTGGGCAGAAGAGATCGAACCCGGACAGGACATACGGGATCAATACCGGTTACTGGTTGCACGAGCAGGATACCGGACAGCAGAAGACAGACAGGATCGATACTGGATACTGGTGAATCGAGCAAGATACTGGACAGGACGAGACAGGCGGGATCGATACCGGATACTGATTACACGAGCAGGATACCGGACAGCACAAGACAGACGTGATCGATACTGGATACTGGAGAATGGAGCAAGATACCGGACAGGACGAGACAGACGGGATCGATACCCGATACTGGAGACTAGAGCAAGATATTGGACAGGATGAGACAGACGGGGTTGATACCAGATACTGGAGACCGGAACAAGATACCGGACAGGATGAGACAGGCGGGATCGATTCCGGATACTAGATAGATAAACAGGATACCGGGCAGAGTGAAAATACAGTCTTGCAAGTGCAGAGGTTCGTTGACAGACTGACAAGGAGTGAATGAGAGCACTGAGTTTAAATAGAAGGGAAGCCAATCAGGCAATGAGCAGCAGCTGGCGCCCAACGGGCGGGCCCAAGTGAGTGCAATGGGCAACCGTGACACAAATTTAGACCTATTTTTCCATTTTTTTGGTAAAATGTTTGAATATAATAAACATTCCCAATTTGCAGATGAATGTATAACATGCTTAAAGTCATGGAGTGTGATATTTAGTGCCTCCTAGCGGTACAATAAAATACTTTCATTCATTTTGTTTTAAAATACTTATAAAATATTTATATTTTTAATACATAGTGGTATCCCTAGCTAAAAGCCACCGCCATGTTTGTCTGGCATCTTGCTGGTATGCTTCGCTCTTGGTACCAGTTTACGTTATAATATACAGTGCCATCTAGTGGTCAAATATTAAAAACCAGGGCTTTAATAATCTGCACCCTGTGTTGAGTCAAGCGTATCATGCTTATTATTTTTCATTTTACTTTTATTTTTATTTTTTGTACTTTTTTTCAACTGTTAACTGTTAACTTTCTCACGTTCGACTGTTTCATTCCAATTTATGTCACGATGCAATGTTCAATCGATAATAATTTATTTATAAATGTAGGATACTTTCATAAAAACAGTCTCAAGGCGCCCTCTGCCGGAGCAACGTGGTACTACAATCCTCAACTTGACAACAACATTCAATGCACTTTATCCATGGTCGATGAAGATTACAGACACTATTGATAATCCATGTTCATCGATTAGTTGTTGCGGCCCTAGTAGGAATGTCATGTAAATGCGTCCGAGTCTTCAATCTGTGACCTGTCAGTCAGATTCACACACCCTGACAAGGCTGGTGCACCCCTCAAAGCCGCAGGTTCACCTCCTATTAATTCCCCCCTAAAAAATGTTTTGATACAAAGTAGTTTGTATTTGACGTTGCCAAGGGCGATCGAAAGCAGCTATCGCTGCGGCAGAGTGGAGCGTGCGGGCCCAGAGGCGATAGCGCTATTTAAGCGACGGAGAGTAGCCTGGGGCGGCGGCGCGAGCGGCGCGAGCGGCGGGCGGGATCACACGCAAAATCAAGCGCTCCTTTTAAAAGCCCTTTGCTAGAAATTCCAGTAAAAGAGGAACGCTGGCCAAAATGGTGTTTTTCTCATTGTTTAACATTGTTTGCGACGTTCTACATGCACGCGTGTCTGGTGACTCGTTCGTTGAGGGGGCGGGGGCGGGACGATCCAAATGTCGATATATTAGATACCGAGAGTACTTGGATCAGGTCGATACTCGTTGTCTCTTGTAAAGTTGTACTGTAGGATTTGTGTTAAGCTGATAAGACCGATAAACCTCTGCCATCGAGTAGTCTGCTAGTAGCGCCCTCTGGTGGCTAAATAGGGAAGATCAGATTTCATTTATCGGTTCCCTTGAGGAAGGGGTGTTCAAATCTTTTTAGCCTGTGGGCCGGGATAGTTGATGAAAGAGAGAAAGAAAGGAGAGAGTGAAAAAGGGAAAACGAAAAAGACAGGGAGAGGGTGAAAAGGGAACATGAGAGAGATTAATCAAGGAAATGAGTAAGAGAGAAAGAGAGTAAAATGGGAAGATGAGAGATGAATCGAGAAAAAAGAGTAAGAAAAAAAAAGTAAAAAGGGAAAATAAGAGGGGTATATTGAAAAAAAGAGCGAGGGGGATAAAGGGGGAGTAAAAAGGGAACATGAGAGGAATAAATCGAGAAAAGATAGAAAGAGAGAAAAAGAGAGAGTGAAAAGGGAAAATTAGAGGGATTCATCGAGAAAACGAGTGAGAGAGAAAGAGAGTAAAATGGGAACATGAGAGATGAATCGAGAAAAAGAGTGAGAGAAAAAAGTAAAAAGTGAAAATTAGAGGGATGAATTGAAAAAAGAGCAAGAGAGAAAGGGCAAGTAAAAAGGGGAAATGAGAGAAAGAAATCGAGAAAAGAGTAAGAGAAAGAAAAAGAGAGAGTGAAAAGGAAAGGTTAGAGGGATTCATCGAAAAAAAACGAGAGAGAGAGAAAATAGAGAAAATTTGAAAGGGAAAATGAGAGGGATAAATTCCGAAAAGTGAGAAAGAGCAAAAAAGTAAAATTAGAGAGCGGAAGAGAGAAAAAGAGTGAGAGGGAAAAATAGAGTGAAAAGTGAAAATGAGAGAGGTAAAGAGTGAGAGAAAATGAGAGGGATGAATCAAGAAAGAGAGAGTGTTTGTTTTTTTTCTCCTGTTCTAGGGTTTTTTTATTTATTTATTTGCTTAAAATTCTTACCTTCATTTGTTTTTTAGCTTTTATTCTTCCCTTTTTCTTTTTTTTCCTTCTTTTTTTGCTTGATTTGGACCCTTTTCTATGTCATTTTGTATCTACCGCTACATAATCATCATATATGGATGAAACCGAAAATATCTGAGCAGCGTGGTAGGCTAAAGATTCGACTCTTTTTAGTGAGCCGAGCCAAAAGAGCCGGTTCAAGCAAACGGGACAGAATTCCAATCGCCTCCTCATCGAGATGTTAAGTCCGCGGACGACACATCTCTATTTGGGATGCGGTTATCCCTTGCTGTATCGCGGTTCACTTATCACTTTTTCGCTACTTTGGGATTTCCAATGTGTTCTGCATTATGATTGGCTAAGCAGTCGCCCCGCCCCCTTTTTGTGGTTGTACACGTATACTTGAAGAACATATGTGCCAATCTTTTGCTTTTTCAGGGTTCTCTGAAAGCCACCATGCTAACAATGGAAAAATAAAGGGTCTTTCAGTGAATATGGATACATGCTGTCAGGAAACGGACCGAGAAGCAGGGAGTCAAAACTCATATGCGTAGACGATCTGTCACTTTAATTAGGAAATAAAAGTTGTCTGACACACAAACGGACCAAAGGCAGGCAGTCCCAAAAGGAGCGTTTAAGTACTCCAAAAGCAATCAGTCCAATGCGTCTCAGCCGGTGTCAAGGGGCGGGGCCAGCTGGGCGCCATGACAACCGTGCAGGACATGACACATGCAGTACTGTATGAATTTCCTTTCTTATAAGGTCTATATAAAGCTTTTGATTTTTTCGCAGGTCCAGACATTTTGTTTAAAGACTAATATGGCTCTTTAAACATTTTGTATCGCCAAGCATAAAGGAACATCGTTGCAGTTTTCTGTTACATCCACACGATGGCGCCAAAGTAGAGTGTGAAGCAAAAAAAAAGCTCATTAGTAAAGATTATTTTGAACATTAAAATTTATACACATTTATAAAGCAAAGTACTTCTATTAAAAATTTATTTGTACTTTGGTTTTGTACGATGTAGTGTTTTATAAATTGTATGCCCACTTCTATATTGGCATGTCAAAGTATAATTCTGTATTATAGTACTACTGTTGTGGTATTTTCCTAGTATTTACATAGAAGCATTTTTGTTGTATTTTCGTAGTATTTTGACATATTACTGAAGATGTATTCTTCTAGCATTTCTGTATTATTTTTTGTATACCTCTGTTGTATTATAGTGTTAGTGTAGTAGTATTTTTATGGATATCCATGGGACTAGTCTGTATTATTTTTGTAGTGTCATGTAGTATTACTCTAGATTTATTTTTTAGCATTGGTGGTATTTTTGTAGTCATATTTTTGTAGCATTTCTGCAGTATTTTGTAATGTCTGTAATAGTATTTCTGTTTTGTAAGATAGCTGTAGTAGCATTTCCTTAGTAGTATTTTGTTGTATTTTGTAGTATTACTCTAGATGTGTTTTGGTGAGGTTCTTGGAGTACTTTTTTTGTATTTCTGCAGTAATTTTATAGTATTTCTGCAGTGTGTTTCTAACATAAGTGTAGTTGTATCTTTGTATCAGGGTATTATTGTAGTTCATTTTTTGGGGGTATTTCTTTTTGTAGTACTTCCGTCATATGCCCGTAGTAGTATTTCTGTGATATTTTGAAGTGTTACTGTTAATGTGTTTTTATGGTATTTCTGTTTGTAGTAGTATTTTAGTTGTATTCATGTATTGTTTTCCTAATATCATTGATGTATTTTTGTAGTACTTTTGTAGTATTTCTGTGATATTTTGAGGTATTATTGTAGATGTGTTTCAATCGTATGTCTGTAGAGGTCTTCGTGTAGTATTTCTGAATTCATTTTGTAGTATTTTTGTAGCATTTTTGTAATACTTCTGTAGTAGTATTTCTGTATTATAGTGTTAGTGTAGTAGTATTTTTTTTAGTATTTTCATAGAAGTGTTTTGAAGTTCTGTAGAGGTATTTCTGTAGCATTTATGCAGAATTTTTGTAGTACTTCTGTTGTATTCCATAAAATTACTCATAGTAAGTCTGTGATATTGTTCTAATATTACTGGTGTATTCTTGTAGTACTTTTGTAGTATTTCTGTAGTAGTATTTCTACATTATTTTTCTAATATTAATTATGTATTTTGTAGTAATTCTGTATTTTTTGTAGTATTCCTGCATTATTTTTCCAATATTACTGATATCTTTTTTCTTGTACTTCTGTAGTAATATTTTAGTCATATTTCTGTGATATTTTTCTAATATTGCTGATGTATTTTTGTAGTACTTCTGTAGTATGCCCGTAGTAGTATTTCTGTGATATTTTGAAGTATTACTGTAAATGTGTTTTTATTGTATTTCTGTACATAGTAGTATTTTAGTCGTATTCCAGTATTATTTTTTTAGTATTATTGATGTATTTTTGTAGTACTTTTGTAGTATTTCCGTGATATATCATATTATTACTGTAGATGTGATTTGATGTTATTTCTGTAGTATTTTAGTCCTATTTCTGTGATATTTTTTTAATATTACTGATGTTTTTTGTAGTACTTCTGTAGTATGCCCATAGCAGTATGTCTGTGAAATTTTGAAGTATTACTGTAAATGTGTTTTTATGTTGTTTCTGTGGTATTTTAGGAGTATTACAGTATTATTTTTCTAACATTACTGATGTATTTTCGTAGTACTTTTATAGTATTTCTGCGCTATATTATATTATTACTGTAGATGTGATTGTATGGTATTTCTGTAGATTTCTAGTAGTAATTCTGCATTATTTTTCTCATATTACTGTGGTATGTTGTAGTACTTCAGAAGTACTTCCATAGTGCAAGTACCACAATTTTTTAATTTTCAACATAAAAAATATGATTTTTTTTTATTCAGAATGGTAAATCGGGGGTTGTATTTCTGTCATATTTTGAAGTATTACTGTAGATGTGTTTTACGGTATTTATTGGAGTATTATTTCTCAAATATATATGTTTTGTTGTCGGAATGAAAGCAAAATGATATGTAAAATGATTTATAAGGTCCCTGTTTTTGTAGTTTTCTGCAGTCGTATTGCTTTCAAACCCCGACGGAATGCATGTGGCCCACGGGCCGCAGTTTACCCACCCCTCCTCTCAGGATGATGAATATTCATGCGTTCGACTCCACAGTCAGAAAGAACAAGACGAATATGATGTGTGCTGAATCCGGGGCCGCGCTCTATATTAGCATATGAAAGCGTCCGCCCGAGGCGAGAGAAGCTATCGATACGGGAGCGCGCACTAAAGCAAAGATTATTGGTTGTGATGCGGCTGAGCTCAGGGCCAAATTGTGCGCACCATTAAGCGAATGTGATGGCGGAGGGATTCCCGCGTCAGTCCCGTAGAAAAGCCGCAACATCGAAGGACTGATGAAAAATTCAACTGAGACACGTGGCTTTTCCTCCCTGGGCGTGCACGTGGAATGAAAAAAACACGCACGATTTCCTGAACAAACACGGATAAAAACACACGCGCACACGAAAAACTACGTCTCAATCATATATAAATATATCTATGATATAAAATCCCTGTTTTAAAAACTAAATTGTATGTTTAGTTTTCAGTATTACTGTAAAAATATTTATAGTACCAGTTAATTTTCCATTATCATTATCTTTGTAGTATGTCCGAATTAGTTTTGTACTATTTCCACAGTAGTGCTTCTCTAGTAATCATTATGTAGTATTTCCAAAATAGAATACTTTAGTATATCTCTCGTATATTTGCAGTATTCCTGTCGTCATATTTTTCTAGCAGTATGTTTGAAGTATTCCTGTCATATTGTTACTGTAGTATGTTTTTTATTGTTTTAGAGTATTACTATATTTTTGAAGTATTTCATAGTGTATTTTTGAGTATTGCTAAATATTTTAAGTAGTTTCTTTTTGTCGTAGTTTGATGATAATATTCTTTCTGTATTTCTGTAGTAATATATAGATATAAACTATAATATAGTAATAGCATAGTAGCTGCATATTTTTAGGATTTGTGTACAGTATTAATATTCTAGTGTTTTTAAGTACTTCATAGTGTATTTTTTTGTGAGTATTGCTTAATATTTTAAGTAGTTTTTTTTTGGTAGTATTTCCATGGTAATATTCTTGCTGTATTTCTGCAGAAATAAATATATATATATAAATATATATAATAACTATAGTATAGTAATATCATATTAAGTGCATATTTGTAGTATTTTGGTATTTTTGAATTATTTCATAGTGGATTTATTGCTAAAGATTTTAAGTAGTTTCTTTTTGTAGTATTTCAATGATAATATTCTTGCTGTATTTCTGCAGTAATATATATAATAACTATAATATAGTGATAGGATAGTAGTTGCATATTCGTGGTATTTGTGTACAGTATTAACACTGTAATGGTATTTCTGAAGTATTTCATAGTGTATTTTTTTGAGTATTGCTAAAGATTTTAAGTAGTTTTTTGTAGTATTTCCATGGTAATATTCTTGCTGTATTTCTGCAGTAATATATAAAATAACTACGATATAGTAATATAGCAGTTGCATATTTGTGTACAGTATTAATACTGTAGTGGTATTTTTGTGGTATTTCTATTGAATTTTATTCGTTTCAGAATGAAAGAAAAATCAATATTTTAGGTTCCTATTTTCAAGCACTACATTTGATATTTAGTTTTGTAGTACTATTGTAGTAGTATTTAGTTGAATGCATACAAAGGGGCCATGGAGAAAATGGCACCAATAAAATATATATATATATATATATATATATATATATATATATATATATATATATATATATATATATATATATATATATATATATAAACACAGTTTATTCAATGTATTTCGTTTTAATGGTATTCAAATAAAACATTCTTGATTCTTAGTTTTACACAAAAACGGTGTAATCATTGGCAGTAAATACATTTGTATTAATAAATAGGCATGAAATAATAATCTTATTCTGAGTTACAGGTAAGAAGATGACGAGCAACAAGGACAATGACGCAATAATAAATAATAAACAATACACAAAAGAAACAATCAGTAATAAACGACAGATAGTGAATCATCAACAATAAATAATAAACAATACACAAAATAAGTCATAAATAATAAAAAATACCTAATAATAAATAATCAACAATAAATAATTACAAAATAAATAATCAACAATAGATAATTAAAAAAAATCTGCAATTGGGTCTTACCTCTCCGGATGACACCCCCTTGACCGTTAAGCACAAGCCCACACTGCGCTTCCACGGAGCCCTTGGAAGGAAAACCCACGCATATTAGCAAAAACATATACAAAATTATTTGGATTTACCAAATACGCCGAATTACAAGTCCAAAAAAAAACAATAAAAATGTACATACGAAATGTGTTAAATACGTAAAAAATGTCAAGGTTGATATTCTCGCAGACGCAAAACGGTTTGTTGGAACCAAGCCAGATGATTTGTTGATATTAAGCTTTTTGTATTTTTATTTATCGTTTTTAAAAGACGTAGATGAGGCTACGATATTAAACAGGATGAACACGCAATAAGGTAAAAAATTGCAGGGTAAATAGGCAAACCTAAGCCTGAATTTTAATTTATTTTGGATTAATAGTGCAACATAACAAAAGTCCAACATATTTTTATACATTTTGTGGTCAATTCAATTTTTTTTATTCTTTTTTAGGATTATTAATATGTAAAATACTAGAATCGAGCAAAATGATCCACTGTCCATCATACCAGAGTATTTTACATATTACATTTATATTCTAACATAGTTTCATGAAAAAGAAGATCCTTAGAGTGAGCCAGGTTGTCTCATATAGCAGATCTAATTTGACATATTTTTGGTAAAACATTATCTGACATTTTCAAGATCAAATATATATGTGTTTATGTGTATAGTTATGTATTTTACTACGTTCAAAGTACTCATGAATACGCTCATTTTGTATTCAACGATTTTTCAATATTGGTGGGGCTTTAGTTGATACCATTTTTTTTATGTAATGGGCCTTCTCAGTCCAATAGAATTAATTTCTTTGACTACTTTTGTAGTCACAGGAATCAGTATTCCAATTATTGCAAGTGACACTATTTTTTTACTTATTTTCTTCACTCATCTTGAGTTAATCTTGTTTTTTTTAAATATTATTTTATGCATACATGGGTATAGTTTCTTTTTTTACGCTGGCAACTGTGCGGACAGCAAAGTAAGAATTTCATTCATCTTTTTAATATTCGTAATATTCTTTTATGTGTATTGTCTCTTAGTTTCTATTTTTATGCTGGAAACTGTGTGGACAGCAAAGTAAGAATTTCATTTATCGTGCATTTTTATCTTTTAATATTCATAATATTCTTCTATATATTTAGTTTTATAGTTCCTATTTTTACACTAGCAACAGAGTGAACAGCAAAGTAGGAGTTGTATTTATCTTGTGTTTTTATCCCTTAATATTCGTAATATTATTTTATTCATGCATGTATTCAGTTTTTTAGTTTCTATTTTTACGCTGGCAACTGCGTGGACAGCAAAGTAAGAATGTCATTAATCGTGTATTTTCATGTTCGTAATATTATTTTAGGTATACATGTATTTAGTTTACTGGTTTCTATTTTTACGCTGGCAACTGTATGGACAGGAAAGCAAGAATTTCATTAATCTTGTATTTTTATCTTTTAATATTTGGAATGTTCTTTTTATGTAAACATTTATATGTTCCCGCGACCCTACTGAGGATAAGCGGTGCAGCTAATGAGATGAGATGATTTATATAGTTTCCTAGTTTTTTTTTTTACGCTGGCAACTGTGTGGACAGCAAAGTGAGAAGTTCATTAATCTTGTGTTACCTTTTAATATTCGTCTCATTCTTTTATGTATACATGTTTTTAGTTTCCTAGTTTCTATTTTTTATGCTGGCAACTTAGGGGACCACAAAGTAAGAATTTCATTAATCTTGTATTTTTATCTTTTAATATTCGTCATATATTTTTATGTATATAGTTTCTTAGTTCCTATTTTTACGCTGGCAACTGTTTTGACAGCAAGGTAAGAATTTTTTTGGGTGGTGTATCTTTATCTTTTAATATTCGTAATATTCTTTTATGTATACATTTATATAGTTTCTTAGTTTCTATTTTTACACTGTCAACTGTGTGGACAGCAAAATAAGAAGTTCATTCATCTTGTGTTATCTATTAATATTCGTAATATTCGTTTATGTGTACATGTATATAGTTTCTTAGTTTCTATTTTTACTCCGGCAACTGCGCGGACAGCAAAGTAATATATTCATTGTGCAGGAAACCGTGGTTCTTTCCTGTTTACCGTTCTTTACTGACCATAAACACTTTGAATCTTAACACATAAGTATTTTGAAATGTTAATCCAGACCTTGGCAAGCATTATGGAAGTATTTAAAATAGGTGTCAGTCCAATTTGATTGTGCAAAATCAAACGAAAACGAGCTCTTTCATCGATCACAAACAAAGGTAAACACAAGTATTCCCTCGAACAATTCACACTCATTGGGAATTCTGAGAGTGCACGGAGTCCAAATAATTAAACATCAAAGACATTTTTAACCTCAAAAGTCAAAGTAGCAAGCAAGTCTGATTTGCATAATCAATGCGCGGACGATTCGAACGTCCAACCTTGTCTGCACACGTGAGCACCGCGTGCCGGTTTTTACTCTATACACAACATCACCATGCAAGGATAGACTCTCTCTTTCTTTTCTTTTTTTAATTCGGTACCATAATGCCCCCGTGCAAGCCTCAAGGTCTGTGCCCCGTAAAAAAAGCCCACCACCCGATTATAATAGAGTGTGCAAAAGCGATTTATTTCCCACATAAAACCGGCTCCTCTTCTGTCCCTCTTTCTCCCATTGCAAAGCTAAAGTGATTATAAGATCAATATACAAAAGGCAAAGATCTTGCATGAATTAGCTTAGCAACCGGGGGGGCGGCTTTTGTTCGCCTTCAAAATCGGTTGCGGGCGTGCACGTATGACAGTGGATTTGGTGCACCGCAGAATCGTCGCATCTGCTCCCCTTTTCGCCTCCAGACAGCTCACTTTTCTTTCTTTTTTGATCATTATTTCTCCGTATATTTTGTTCTACTCTGAATAATACGAATAAAGTAATAATTATGATAAAATGTTTCCGAAGCGTCTTTTAGGACACTATAGGTTGTTGGACACAAAATAAAAATCAGTGATATCGATATCAAAACAAACAAAATTCAGTATGCGACGACCACAATTATTCTCTTTCAAAACAGTTTGAATTTCCAACATAAATATCATAATTTTGGCTCATAATGGTAAATTGGTGACCATATATGGTTTCTTAGCTGAAATTATGTGCGGCTATTTTAATTTTTATGCGTCAAAACTGCTTGATTTTTCCATTTTATACCATATAATTTGTGCACAATGGTGACTTTGTACAGTGAACTTTCTCAAAATTGAGAATATTTACAATTATTATCCAACAAAACAGTTTGATTTTATCATCATAAATCATAGGATTTTGCATATAATGTCAAATTGGTGATTGTATACTCTATATTACTATGTATCACGTTCCCTATTTTTTTATGAGCTGAAAATATGTGCAGCTACTAAATAAACAATTCGGCAAAACTGTTTGAATTCCCAACTTAAAAAGTACAATTTTCTCCATTATGGTAATTGTTGACGATATGAACTTGGGCAAAATTATTTCTCATTTGAAAAATATGTGCGGCTACCTCAATTATCAAACTGTTTGAATTTCCAACATAAATTGTATAATTTTGGCACATCATGGTAAATTGGTGACTATATACTCTTGACTTGCCCGAGATTATTTCTTAGGTGTTAATATGTGCTACTAAACTATGATTATTATCCTGCATGACTGTTTGAATTGACAAAATAAGAAGGATCATTTTCTGCATTAAGGTAATTGTTGACTATATTAACTTGTCCTAATTTGCTTCTTATCTGTAAATATGTGCGGCTAAACTATGTTTAATATCCTGCAAGACTGTTTGAATTTCCAGAATAAAAAGGATCATTTTTGCATTAGGGTAATTGTTGACTATTTTAACTGGTCCTAATTTGCTCCTTATCTGCAAATATGTGCGGCTAAACTATGATTACTATCCTGCAATATCGTTTGAATTTCCAGAATAAAAATGATTATTTTCTGCATTATGGTAATTGTTGACTATATTTATTCGCACAAAACTTTCTCATCCAAAAAGTGTGTGCAACTCCATAAAGTACAATCCTACAAAACTGTTCGAATTACCCCCAAAATAAATATAATTATGGCGCATAACAGTAGTTCGGTTTCCACTTAACATGGCCCGAAAATGGTTTCTCACACGTTCGAAAAGGAAGCTTGTTTAAATCCGATCAGATGTCGCTGCATAAGGAACAAAGTTGATTGACGTTAAGTCGGTAATTGGATCAACTACGGTGCTTTGTGGTGTTCTCGGAGACCTTTTGTGTCCGTTAATCCTTCTCGGCTGCAGAATGGAGAAAACAGCCGCTTTTCTTCGCTTCACGGTTACACCCGGACGCCCATGCGCATGCACAAAAACAGGTTGTTTTTGTTAAAATCTCCACTACTTCTTTAACGGTGTAAAGCGGGTCGCGTGTGCACGTGGTGGAATAAAAGGTGCGCGGCTTTTACGAGGATTGTATAGACTGCCAGTCAATTAACCTTTGCGGGAGGGGGAAAAAAGGACGCTTGCCTTTTGCAGGCGCGGCTCAGTGCACTTGACATTTACTCGCTGCATTCAGAGGAACGCCCCCCGCCCCCCAAAGCCCACCGCCCTTCTTCTTTTCTGGCAAGCATATGATCCAGACTTTTATATTATGCATCGTTCTTCGCCTTTTTCCTTCGCATTTATGGAGCGAAACAGTCAGCAGACTGGTAGACATCTGGCGTCCTCTTTTCCACTCATATTTTGGAATTATGCTGGTCTTAGTGGGTGGGAGGGAGGGGGTCTTGGCCAATGTGGCATGGTCGCCTGGGGGTTGACCATTTTATTAAGACGGGACTAGAATTTTCTATACCATATTTCTTGCACTATAGAGCAGGCGCGCCCGTTAAATGATTGAAAAAATATATTTTTAGTTTTTTTTTTCTAAATAAATACAAACCGAATGCATTGCCGGGTGTTTCTCCTTTTCTTTCTCATACCCTTTCTTCTATTTTTCTTTATTTTTTTCTCTATCTTCGCAAACTGAGAAAAATAGAGCGTTTCGATCATTTTTTATCCGTAGTTTGTATTCTTCCTTTTGTTTATCAGCAGTCGGACACCACCCGGTCGCAAAGTGCGCATTATACCCGAGTGTGCGTTATGCACAAATAAATACGGTGATTTTTATACACGAGCGCGCGTTTTACACGAATAAATATGGTAATTTCTCGACACAAGTGCGCGTTATACACGAATGAATGCGGGGTTGTTTTTTTACATTAGGGTGGGAATTATATACAAATAAATAAGGTACTTTCTTGTTAGAGCTGTGTGTGCGTTGTTAAACATGAATAACTGTGTTAATCTTTATACACTAGTATGTGTTATACTCGAATAAATACGGTAATTATTGTTGGGTGCAGGTTATAAACTAGTGCGCGTTACACATGGATGGATTCAAAAATTTGGATATACGGGTGTGCACTATACAGAAATATAAACGGTATTTTTTTTTGTTTGGGGCGCACGTTATACACAAGTACGTGTTATTTACGAATAAACACTGTCATTTTTCGTTTGGGGTGCACGTTATACACGAGTGCGCCTTATACATGAATAAATTCCCCAAAATGCATTCACGAGTGTGCGCAATGCATTAATAAAAACGGTAATTTTTAGTATGGCTGGACGTTATAAACAAGTGTGGTTATTTACGAATACAAACAGTCGTTATATTTGTCAGAGGTGTGCGTTATAAATGAATTAAAATGGTCATTTTTATACACTAGTGTGCATTTCACTCAAATTAATATAGTAATTGTTTTTATTGGGGGCGCCGTTATAACCCAGTGCGCATGATACACGAATAAACACGGTTTCCTTTTGTTAGGTGTGCGCGTTAGATGAGTGTGCGTTACACATGAATAATTACGGTAATTTTTTTTTTCGTTAGAGCTTCACTTTATAGACGAATATTCGCCGTATTTTCTGTTAGGTGCGTGCGTTACACATGAATCCGTGTTATACACTATTAAAATGGCAATTTTTCTACATTACGCATACATTTTTGTTAGGGGTGCAGGTTATACACAAGTGCACGTTATACATGAATAAATACGGTATTTCTTTTCTTTTGGGCTTCACTTTATACACGAATAAATACGGTATTTTCTGTTAGGTGCGTGCGTTACACATGGATGCGTGTTTTACACTATTAAAATTGTAATTTTTCTACATTACGCATACATTTTTGTTAGGGGTGCAGGTTATACAGAAGTGCGCGTTATATATGAATAAGTACGGTAATTTTCTTGTTTGGGCTTCACGTTATAGACTAATGAATACGGTATTTTTGTTAGTGTGTGCGTTACACACGAATGCGTTTTATACACTATGAAAATGGTAGTTTTTCTGCATTATGTATACATTTTTGTTAGGGGTGCAGGTTATACACAATTGCGCGTTATATATGAATACGGTCATTATTTTGTTAGTTTTAGACAGAAATAAATACGGTATTTTGTTTTCTCAGTGCAGGGCCCTACCTGCAGGTCATCCGCAGTCGCAGGGAGACCGAGTCCGGCTGCGGGTAGCAGTCTCTGGTCCGGGTGGTGCATCCCGACCCCATAGGCCTGGGATCCGTGCGAGGTCATAAGGGAAAGGTCGTGTCGCCGATACGCGTCCAGGCAACCCAACTCTCGCCGTTGTTGCTCGTCCAGACATGACGACTTGAGTGCCGATCGCGCGTTGTGCAGATTGATGAAGTCCGCCGGTTCCCCGTGGTGGATCTGCTGGTAGTACTGACCCGAATGGAGCGAATTGAGACCGTAGGCCTCCGGGGCCACCGCTGGGTGCGAATGCTGGAACTCATAATGGAAGGACTGGTGGTGCAGGGGGGTGTACTGGTGGTTGGCGGAGAAGTACGGGGAGGCGAACTCGCTTCCCGTCGGTGGATACGTGAGAGGGGATGAGGAGGAGTAGGCCACCGAGGAATTGGCCACGGATTCCAGGCAACCCAGCTGCATCAGCCGATAGCTGTTTGACCCGTCGTGTCGTATCTGCAGGATCCAAATTCCAAATTTACTCACTTTTCCATTTAAAATGCTGCATAAAAACATGAATTGTACTAGAATCTAACACTGGGGGTCAGTTGAGTCCCTTGCAAATCCCTGGTGGCGCTCGGACGCTTTTTCGAAAACTTTGTTAATGGAAAAATATACAATTTCTGTAGGAGGACAAACGTTCCGAACATTTTCCAATGAATATGGAGGTATTCAGTATTTATCAAGGGTCAGCAACAGGCGGCGGTGTGGCGGCACTCGGACGCTTTTTCAAAAACTTTGATAATGGAAAAATATACAATTTCTGTAGGAGGACAAACGTTCCGAAAATTTTCCAATGAATGTGGATGTACATTATTTATCGAGATTCAGGATCAGTCAAACCGCATGCGGCTCTTTGGACCGCCGGCGTTTTTTCAAAAATTTGATCATGAAAAAATATATTGTTTGTGTAGGAGGACAAACTTCACTCAGACATTCTGAAGATTTTCCAATGAATATGGATGTACTCAGTATCGAGGGTCAGCAACAGGTGGCAGTGTGGCGGCACTCTGCCGCTTTTTTGAAAATTTTTGATAATGGAAAAATCTACAGTTTCAGTAGGAGGACAAACTTTACACAAATATTTTGAAAATGTTCCAATGAATATGGATGGATGCAGTATTTATTGAGGGTCGGAGGCAGTCGAACCACATGCAGCTCTTTGGAGCTCCCTGGTGGCGCACTCGAGTATTTTCAAAAAAATTGATAATGGAAAAATATATGATTTCTGTAGGAGAATAGGCTTAACACAAACATTTTTGAAAATTTTCCAACAAATATGAATGTATACAGTATTTATCGAGGGTCGGCAGCAGTCCAACTGCATGCGGCTCTTGGGAGCCCCCTAGTGGTTCCCTGGAACTTTGTCAAAGATATTTGCTAATGGGAAAATATATGGTTTTCGTAGGAGAACGTTCTTAACACCTCCCAATGAATATGGGATATGGGGAGTGTAATTATACAGTATGTGTTGCCTCCCTTATAAGACTTAAATAAAGCTTTTATTTTTTAAGGCTCTGACATGTTGACATATAGTTTTTCCTTTAACCTGAAAGTTATAACAACTTAATATTCCTTACAATATGGATTTCTTTCAAATATCATCAAAATGACGCATCTCAATTTTTTAAATCTTTTTTAAATTTCTTGCTTAAACGGGTCACATAATTTAGACAACTGAGCAGCATGAGTGGGAAGCAAATTGACCCGTCGTCCCTTTTACTCAGGATCCAGATTCAACTCTGAATCCAAAACCGAATGTATTTTGATAGCGGTTCTTAAACACCGACGTCCAACTCAAAGTACTTAGTAAGTACATACAGTACACCCCCCCAGTATAGATGACATTTATCTTTTCTTAAAACCAAACCATTTAAAATCGATTTAATATTCCTTTAAATCCAGATTTCTCGCCAATACCTTGCCATGTGAAACAGACGCATCCTGATAATTGTTTATGTTTTTCTTTTTTAAATGTATTGCAGTCTTTAACATTGTAAACATTGGAAAAACGAATAAAAACTGGAAACACGTCTCTCACACACACACGACAGTAGCGATCATGTAAATGCAAAAAAACGAATTCATAATTTAAAAATCTCTTATTCTAAATTATGATATAACTCCAATTTATTGTACAGTGACCCTTTTTATTCTGAGGTACTTTAAAGTCGGCTAACTCATATTCACATCACAAAATATAATTAAAAATATTGACTTTTCAGTGTAACAACAAACTGATATACAAGAATAAACTTTACATTTTGTACGTCACAAAAAATCTAAATGAACTCATTATCCCTGAAAAACACAGGAAACCTAAATCAAAATATTGGTTCCACCCCATAAAAGTGATTTTTCTGTAGTCTTGCGAAAAGACGCATTTGCTCTGGATTTCCTCCTTTTTTCACCCGGTGTGCTATCCATTTGGATTTTTAATTTTATTTCATTTATACGTTTTCGGTTAAAACAGAAATAAATAAGTCTTCCAGATCAATTTAAAATCTGACTGACAGAAAGAATTGAAGACCTGGGTTAGCTCGTGAGCAACTTAACACACAATATTATTATTATCATTATTATTATTATTATTACTATGTTATGCTATTTCTAATATTCTCATGTTTAACACAGGAGGAGAAGTATACGGTAAAAACAACTCAGAAATTGAGTATGTGACAATATGATCGTGTCTTAACTAATTGATATAAGAGACAATTTAATTTATTTCGGGGGACGGGTCTCTTGAAAACCTTTTCATTTCATTATTTTCGTGATAAGAGTTTTTTCGCAACACGATTTAAAAGATAAACTTTATTTAAATCAATTAAAATAAATACATATATATATACTAAACAGGACGTACTTTAGATAAATATACAACCTTTATTTACATTCATTAAAATAAAAAATATATACTTATACATTACGTACTTTAGATAAATGTACAACCTTTATTTACATCGACTAAAATAAAGAAAATATATACTATACAGTACATACTTTAAATATACAACCTTTATTTACATCAATTAGAATTAAAAAATATATACTATCAGTACGTATTTTAGATGAATAAACAAAAGAAGATTAACATATCAAAAGTGTCTTTGAGTATCATATATTATAGGAGTTAGGAGCGATACTATTTTAATTTTGTAGCGTAATTTATTTGTTTTTCAATTTCTGTTTTCTTATTTGATTTTAAATATTTCGTCAGAATATTGTAATATATAACATTGTCGGGTAATAATGTTATTTTTGTGTAAATAGTTAATTTTTAATGTTAATTTTTGTTAATTCCTGAATTATATGAGAAGGAAAATGTTTAGGTTTGGTCACGTTGAGTTTCCGTAGTTTGTAGTCTTTCGGAGCTTTTTAGTACTTGATTTTCAGTTTTAGAAAATAAAAATAATTCAGTGATCCTTTGATATAGTGTTAAAGGAACACGTCAAGGGATAGTGTGTAAGATCTGACCACTAGATGTCACTGTATTGTGTCCTGCATGGGAAAACGAGTAGGAAGATTACGAATTACGGGGACTCGGAGTGACCAAACCGCACTAATTATCTTTTTTTTAGGGGGCCAGTATTTTGCATCGAAATAAAAGAATGAAAGGGGGAAAAAAAGAAGAAAAAGTGCAAAAAGAGAAAAAAGGATGAAAGAAGTAGAAAACGAAGGAGAAAAATGGAAGAAAGGGGGGGGAATAAAAAATGGGGGGAGGAAGAAAATGCTGTATTTTAATCTAAAAAGAGGAACACACACACAATTGAAAAAAACAAGAAAATACAAAAATGATAAAGGAGACTAAAAACAAGATATAATAGTATTACTTGTAAAATTCCTTAAACGTATGTAGCCGGGTGCAAGAAAGCCCTTTTATTTATCTGTATAATTACGTTGAGGTTCATTTTACAGTCTTTAAGTAATCGAAATTAATTTGTTCTCAGAATAAAATGCCCGAACTAAAACTACAAAAAGTAACATTTTCATAAATAGGAAGCCAACAAGAAACGAGAGGAATAAATAACGGATGTATTCTCGTTTTAATTGTATTCCTACACATGATTTCGGGCTAACTGATTCGCTAATTGGGGCGCGTTACCCCAAATCTAACAATACAAATTGAACCATTTAAATTAGAGCATTAATAACAAAGTATTTGTTTTTACTTGATTTCAGTGAACTATGCATATAAGATGCTGACGTCACGAAGCCTTGATAAATAATAATACGCGTTATTTTGCATGGATTTAAATTGTTTTTTTTTATATTTTGAGGGGACGGTTTTTTAACAAGCCTTTGGTGTTTATTTCATTTTGGGATTGCATATAAATCAAAAAATAAACGAGGAAATACACAAAAGCGACACACGGGTTTCCGAAAAGTTTTGCATCAAAATGCCAAATACAAGAAATCGAACATCTTACCTCCGCGTCGTGGACTAGTCCTGGGAAGGTCGCTGACATTGTGTTTTTTGTCTCCACTGCCGCTCCCCTCTCTCCTCTCCTTTGTTACTTACGAAAAAAAGCCTTAAAATCCAAACCCAAAATGCGCAAGGAACGGAAAGACACCAAGCACCTCCCGCGTCGGTAGCAGCGAGCGAGCAAAGCGAGCGTCTCCCCTCTGCAAAAAACGGGGGTTGCTTCACGGATTTTGTACTTGCAGGCTATTTCTCGGCTGATGTCGTAGGTCCCTTGGTAATATGGAAGTTAACAAAATGAAGCATCGGCGCCGAGGAATGGGAGGACAATAGACGGGAGTGGAGCGTCCCAGGAGACCTGCAACGAATAAATATTATATCTTCGTCTTGAGGAGCGAGTACTCGCTGCTCCTTTTACGTTTTTTTTTATTTTGTTTCCCTATTTTGGGACGGACGCTTCCCGTTTTTTGACTGGTTTGGCCGTTGGATTTCTTTTTAAACTTGATTGCATTTGCGTCTTTGTACCTTTTTTGTACAATTTGCACAGAAATGCCAATTAAAAACAACATGTCTTTTATTTTTCTACTGTTATTTTTTGGGTTATTTCTAGGAAAAGTTCTAATACTTAAATATCATTTAGGGGATTTTGGGGGGGATTTTAACAACAACAGCACTCCTGTTTTCTTTTGTTGATATTTTGCAAACGGATTTACCAAATACAATGTAAGTTTGATCGATATAATCAATACGTTTAGGCTAAGAAGTAATACTCGAGTATTTAATTGTTTGAAAACTAGATTACACTCTATGCAGTTTACTATTATCGCTTTTGTCTTGTGCAGGCGGACTTGTTTTGTTTTTCCTTCCGTGGCTAATTTCGATAATGGGTCTTTTTTTACATTCTGCGGCCATGACATGAAATGAATATTTTATTCTTGAAAATGCAAAATATATGCGTTTTGTGGGAGTTCTTTTTTCGGTATTTCGATTTTAAAGGGGATTTTTTTTTTTAGTTTTCGGTTTTTATATTGTACTATAATTGCGATACTCCATATTCTTATTCTATTGTCATACCTTTATAATCACGACCTTGTCATTTTTATTGCTCTAAAAGTCTTTTGTGTTATCTTTTTCTCTTTAAAGTATTTATTTCATGTTTACCCTGGAGCGCCATAGTTAATCCCATTGCATACAATGTGATCCCACGTTGATATCAATGACAATAAAGACAGTTTTCTGCTATTCTTTATATATGTCTTTAAATGAATATTTTATATTTGAAAATGCAAAAATGTATGCGTTTTGGGGAGTTCTTTTTTCGGTATTTCGATTTTAAAGGAGATTTTATTTAGTTTTCGGTTTTTATATTGTACTATATTTGTGATACTCTATATTTTTATTGTACTGTTATCATACCTCCATAATCACGACCTTGTCATTTTTATCTTTCTAAAAGTCTTTTGTCCTATGTTTTTCTCTTTAAAGTATTTATTTCATGTTTACCCAGGAACGCCATATTTAATCCCGTTGCATACAATGTGATCCCACGTTGATATCAATGACAATAAAGACAGTTTTCTGCTATTTTTTATATATGTCTTGAAATGAATATTTTATTCGTGAAAATGCTAAATCTATGCGTTTCGGGTGAGTTCTTTTTTAATGTTCCGATTTTTAAGTGGATTTTTTTTTTTCGTTTTCGGTTTTTATATAGTACTATGTTTCCGATACTCTATACTCTTATTGTACTGTTATCATACCTCTATAATCAAGACCTTGACATTTTTATTGCTCTAAAAGTACTTTGTCTTATTTTTTCTCTTTAAAATATTCATTTCGTGTTTACCTTGGAGCGCCACATTTAATCCCGTTGCATACAATGTGATCCCACGTTGATATCAATGACAATAAAGACAGTTTTCTGCTATTTTTCATATATGTCTTTAAATGAATATTTTATTCTTTAAAATACAAAACTATATACGCATTGATACGCATTCGGGGTAGTTGTTTCGGGAAGGATGCGGGGAATATCGAATTATGTCATATTTAAAATGATTGTTTCTGGGAAAATTTATTGTTTTTAATATTATTCCACTGCTTCTTAATGCACTATTAATATAACCTGGGCCAGTCTCTAAGCACTAGGTTGTAAATTGTTTTGCCTATTTATTCAGACAGCCTTTTGTCTCATTTTTCACCCAGGAGTGCAGTGTCTAATCTCTTTGCATATGTTTGAACACTTTGATATCAATGACAAAAGAGTATTCTGTTCTTTTCTGTTCTGTTCTATTCTATTATATTCTATTCTATTCCATCCTATTCTATTATCCCATATCATATCATATTCTATTCTACTCTTTTCTATTCTATTATCCCATATCCTATTCTATTACATTATATCCTATTCGATTCTATTATCTAACATCGTATTCTATTCTATTATCCTATATCCTATCCTATATACTATCCTACTCTACTATCCTATAAATTATCCAATTATCCCATATCCTATTCTATTATCCCATGTTCTATTCTATTATCGCATATCATATTCTATTATTTTATTCCATATCCTATTATTTTCTCTTATTCCATATGCTATTCTTTTCTATTATCTTATTTTATTATCCCATATCCTATTCTATTATCCCATATCCTATTCTATTATCCCCTATTCCATTCTATTGTCCAATATCCTATTCTATTCTCCCATATCCTATTATATTCTATTATTGCATATCCTATTTTTTAAATTCCATATCCTATTATTTTCTAGTATCCCATATCTTATTATATTTTCCCATATCCTATTTTATGATCCCATATCCTATTCTATTATCCCATATCTTATCCTATTCTATTATCCTATCCTATCCTATCCTTTTATCCTATCTCATATCCTAATCTTTTATCCAAAATCCTATCCTATTCTGTTATCCTATATCCTATCCTATTTTATTATCCTAGATCTTATCTTACTTTATTATCCTATATCTTATCCTATTATCCTATATCTTATCATATTATCCTACAGCTTATTCTATTATCATATATCAAATTCTATTTTACTCTATCTTATATTATTCTATTTTATCCTGTCCTAACTTATTATTCTATTCTATTCTATTCTATTCTATTCTATTCTATTCTATTCTATTCTATTCTATTCTATTCTATTCTATTCTATTCTATCATTATCGAATGCGTTCATCTGTCCAAATATTTGACCAAAGGTGCAAAAATCACGAGTGTCTCTCCCCCCCTATTCACCGCGAAAAATCGATATGATTAAAAATGTGTATTTACTGCATCCCACGTGCAAAGACAAGAAACAATATATCGCCAATGCCCAAGGTAAGAAAATGACAAAGCCTGCAGAACTGCAAAAGGCCGGTGATGTGTTTTGGGGGGTGTTCCATGTCTCGTCTAAATTCAAACTGTCACGTTTTTTGGGGTTATTTTTTTTTCTTTTTTTTTTGCACGTCAGCTGGATAAGCTTAGCATGATCTGGAGACGCGCATGCAGACGCCACCACGCATGCACCGAGTGAGTCTGCCTACAATTTAATTAAGAAACTATTTATCCCGCCCATCTGTTCCATGCCCGCCCGCCCTTCATTCTGTTATTAGGCCTATTCAATACAGTACACTCACTTCTGCAATCAAGTGGTGTCCCAATTCATTACAGGTTCATGCAGGTCTAACCCGGGTTGCGTGAAGGCGGCTGATTTTATCCGTGGTTGGATGAATAAATGAATTGATGAAGGAAAAGATGAATGAACGAACAAACGAAGGAATGGGGTCGCATCTCGATGGAGGTTGAGGTCCAACCTGAGTTGACCGTTGGGAGAAGAAGAGAAGAAGAAAAGAGACATTAATGCCATTCATATCAACGTGATGAAAACATTAAAATTAGACATAGCATTCCAAGGTAATTGCAATAAAGACTTCAAAACGAGATAAATAATATGAAAGATATCGAGATCATACTCCTATTTTATTCCTGCAGTCCAAATTATCAAAATTGGATGATTTAGTAAAATTTTTCACTGCACAACTGCTATTTAAGGTCAACAAAAACATAGTGCCAGAACACATCCATAAATGATTTATTCGGAAAGAGGGAAATTATAATTTAAGGGGCTGTAGTAAATTCATAATCCCAACGGTGAGCACCAACAGGAAAAGTAAATGTGTGTGGAGTGAATCTTTGGAACAATTTACAAGACGAGATCAAACAATGTCCAAATATTCACCTGTTCAGATTTAAGTACAAAAAAACATTACTGGCGGAATACAGAGAGGAAGTAAATGGGTGATACGAGAGATTAGGAATAGTGCGTGTAGAACTATGGTTAACTTTGTTGTTATTGTTGCTATTGTTATATCATAACTGTTATTATTTATATTATTACTATTGTTGTTATTATCATTGGTGTATTTGGTGGGGAAGATGAAGGGGTAGGGAATATAAGCATTTGCTTCTTACTACCCCTTTTCGAACCTATTATGTAACATTATATTGCTGTTGAGTTATTGTTTTTGTTCTGTTTTTATTTTAATGTTCGAATAAAGTTTTCATTCAAAGACTGTGAGAATAAATAGGCAAAAATATCCACAACATAGAGCTTAGAGACCGGCCTACGGTTATAATAGTAGTTCAAATGAAGAATATTGCAACTGTGCAAAGAAAAGTGGTGAAATAACACGAGCAGCAATAAAAGGAAATCACAAAAAAAGTCGCAAAACGGACGTTTTTGCAGTTTTGCGCGCTTGTTTATGTTGGTGATGGCCCTGGGGAAGAAACTTTCTCTGAGTCTAGTCCTTGACGACTATGTGCACGATTGGCTAAAAAAAGAGAGTAGAAAGAGAAGAAAACTAGCTGGGGAGATAATAGTTATCCAATAAATGAATAAATGAATGAATTAACTAATTATGAATGAATGAATGAATGAATTAATTGATTAATTAACTATGAATGAATGAATGGATTATTAAATGAACGGATAAGGATCCTTTGGCAAGCACGATGATCTTTCTTGCGGTTTTCACTAAGTTATCAATTAGTCAGCACAAACCTACCTATATAGTAAAATACCAAGTGCTAATTTAACACTGAAAGAGTAAAAATTAACACTGCCCTAATATGAATGAATAGATCAATCAATGAATGGCCTTCATTGTTAAACGAAATTGGAGAGCAAGTAAAAGTAATTCAAAAAGTAAAAATGGGCAACGAAAAATAAAAATAAAAAAGTAAATATATATATATATATATATATATATATATATATATATATATATATATATATATATATATATATATATATATATATATATATATATATATACATGTATATAAAAATATAGAGAGATATAGAGATATTACTGATAGGTATAGATATATTAAGGATAGATATAGAGATATTACTGATAGATATATACAGAGCATCCGAAAAGTATTCACAGCGCTTCACTTTTTCCACATTTTGTTATGTTACAGCCTCATTCCAAATTGTATTAATTTAATCTCTTATCTCAAAATTATACACAAAATACTCCATTATGACAATGTGAAAAAGTTTTTTTTTTTTTTTTTTAACTTTTTTTGAATTTATTAAAAATAGAAAACTAAGAAATCACAATTACATAAGTATTCACAGCCTTTGCTTAATACTTTGTTGATCCACCTTCTGCAGCAAATACAGCCTCAAGTCTTTTTGGATATGATCCCACAAGTTTAGCACACCTATCTTTAGGCAGTTTTGCCCATTCTTCTTTGCAATAAGTCTCAAGCTCAATCAGGTCGGATGGGAGACGTTTGTGCACAGCCATTTTCTGATCTCTCCAGAGATGTTCGATCGGATTCAAGTCTGGACTCTGGCTGGGCCACTCCAGGACATTCACGGAGTGGTTCTGAAGCCAATCTTTTGAGATCTTGGCTGTGTGCTTCGGGTCCTTGCCTCAAGACAATCCTGTCTCGCTGGTCTACAGACAGTTCTTTTGACTTCATGCTTGGTGTTTGTGCTCTGACATGCACACTCAACTGTGGGACCTTATATAGACAGGTGTGTGCCTTTCCAAATCATGTCCAATCAACTGAATTTACTGCAGGTGGACTCCAATTAAGCTGTAGAAAGATCTCAAGGATGATCAGTGGAAAAAAAGATGCACCTGAGCTCAATTTTGAGCTTCATGGCAAAGGCTGTGAATACTTATGTAAATGTGATTTCTCAGTTTTCCATTTTTAATAAATTCAAAAAAAGTAAAAAAAAAACTTTGTCACATTGTCATAATGGAGTATTTTGTGTAGAATTTTGAGATAAGAGATTAAATTAATACAATTTGGAATGAGGCTGTAACATAAAACAAAATATGGAAAAAGTGAAGCGCTGTGAATACTTTCCGGATGCACTGTATTAATGATAGATATAGATATTTTAATGATAGACATAGAGATATTTCAATGATGGATATAGATATATTTCAATGATATATAAATATATATATATAAATATATATATATATATATATATATATATATATATATATATATATATATATATAGGGCAGCACGGCGGCGCAGTGGTTAGCGCTTGTGCGGCACAGTTCATGTCATGGGAACCTGTCGTGGGTTCAAATCCAGCTCCAGAATTTCTGTGCGGAGTTTGTATGTTCTCCTCGTGCTTGCGTGGGTTTCCTCCGGGCACTCCGGTTTCCTCCCACATTCCAAAAACATGCATTTCAGGTGAATTGGCCGGTCCAAATTGTCCCTAGGTGTGAATGACCGAATGAGTTGTCTGTCCCCGCAACCAGTTCAGGGTGTCCCCTGCCCACTGCCCGAAGATGGCTGGGATGGGCTCCAGCCCCCCTGCGACCCTAATGAGGATAAGCGGTACGGCTAATGAGATGAGATGAGATATATATATATATATATATATATATATATATGTAATAAGGATAGATATGGATATTTTAATGATATATATAAAGATATTTTAATGATAGATATAGAGATATTACTGATAGATATAGATATGGAAATATTAATGACATATATAGATATTTTAATGATAGATATAGATATTTTCATGAGTGATAGAGAGAGAGAGAGAGAAATAGTTCACGTATTTCTGCTTATTATTCAAATTAATAGTGTTCTCTTGATGACCTCTGGGAGGCACTCGACTCACACACTGTCCCTTTAAACGATGGCTGCCGATCTAGGGAAAGGCTCACAATGGCTTGAGGCCCACGTGTAAGAATTGATATCAAAATATCGGCTCTTCATTATCTCAACGGGATCTCCAATGTTTTCTGTGGAACCAAAAACGCTTCTCGAAACGCCTCTCTGCGCATGCGCCGATTTTGTTTCCCCCCACTCTCGCGATATTAAACTCAGGCCGGCGTCTGTTGCGTCGGGCCTCGGAATTGTGCGCAGGCGGATTCGAACCTTTTCCAGACGGATAACGATCCGCGCTGTCATGGCGGCGTGGAGGCTTGTAAACAAGATGTTTTTTTCTTCTGCCGACGTAATTAAACTGAAATGTTGTCTGACCTAGATAAAGGAAGCGCAGGTTAATATGCTAATTGTGGCTCTGGTAATTATAGGGATTGTCGGTTGAGAGGATGGGGGGGGGGGCAGTTCTGTCTTGTTTTGCAGTAAATTAATTTGCGCAGTGCGTGAGGTGTATGCGACAGGTGGTCGCCGTCATATGGACGCTCAGTAGAGAAACAGACACTTCATTCGTTTGTGTTCAAATGAGACACCCTTGGCGAGTTTGGAGCGATATCCTCTCATTTCCCTGCAGGCGTCAATATCTATTATCGCCGGTTTGTGTTTCTCCCTTTCACTCTCTCTTTTCCTCTATTTATTTCTCTTTCTTTTTATCTCTCCTTTTCTTCCTTTTCCTTTTTACCCCTCTACGCTCTTTTTTTCCTCTCCTTTTTTCTATTCATGTCTTTTGTTTTTTTCTCTTTCCCTCTGTTCTTCACTCTTCTCTTCTTTATTTCCACCCATTTTCTCTCTATCTCTTTCTCACTCCCTTAATATCTCCTTCATATGCTGACTCTTTTTGTCTCTCTGTCTCCCTCTCTTTTCCTCTTCTCTCAATCTTTTGACTTTTCCTCTTTTTCACTTTTTTCTCTATTTCTCTCTCTTTCTATTTTGCTCTCTCTATTTCTCTCACTGTTTCTCCCTTTTTCTATCTCTTTTAGCTTCTCTCTCTCTCTCTTTTACTCAGTCTCCGTTGTTATGGCTCTCTGTTTCTCTCTCTCTCTTTCTCACTATCTATTTTTCCTTCAGTCTTTCTCATGCTTACTCTTTTTGTCTCTCTTTCTCTCTCTGTCTTTTCCCCTTTTCTCCAACTATTAATCTTTCTCACTTTTTTTCTTTCTTTCTTTATTTTTCTGTTTCTTTCTCTCCTTTTCTATTGTGCTCTTTCTATTTCTTTCACTGTTTTCCCCTTTTCTGTCTCTCTCTTTAACTCAGTCTCCCTCGTCATTACTTTCTGTTTCTTTCTTTCTTTCTTTCTTTCTTTCTTTCTTTCTTTCTTTCTTTCTTTCTTTCTTTCTTTCTTTCTTTCTTTCTTTCTTTCTTTCTTTCTCATTCTGACTCTTTTTGCAGTGCGTGAGGTGTATGCAACAGGTGGTCGCCGTCATGTGGACGGTCAGGAAAGAAACAGACACATCTAAAAATCCTTCAATTTTTTTCTTCATTCGTTGCGAGTTTTATGCTATATTGTCTCATTCCCCACAGGCGTCGAGATCTATTATCGCCGGTTGGTGTTGCCAATTAGAGCGTTGAATTGTTCTTCTTTGTGTGCAGTGCCGGAGTCAAGTGGGAAGTCCATTTAGGAATGGGGGGGGGCATTGGTGCAGACACGTGTCAAAATAGGGCAGCAAAATGGACAATCTGCCACCAACGGACACGCAATTGACCGCCATGCGCGATTGCTTTGTGTTAATTAATAGGAGGGAATAATAACAAGATCGCAGTGGTGACCACCCTAAACAGGAGGACAGACTTATGAAGTCTTAATTATTTCCCTCCGTTTCTCTTTATTTCTTAATCTTTTTTTCTATCTAGATTTCTTTCGTTTCTTCAGTTCTCTTGATTCGTTAGTCTTTTTCTTTCCTTCTATTGTTCTCCCTCACCCGTTTCTCTTTATTTCTTGATCTTTTTCTTTCTATCTTTCTTTATTTCCCACGTTTCTCTTTATTATTTAGTCTTTTTCTTTCTATTTTTCTTTCTCTCTGTTTCTTTTTATTTCTTGATATTTTTCTTTCCATCTTTCTTTCTTCCCCCCCGTTTCTCTTTATTTCTTAGTCTTTTTCTTTCTATTTTGCTTTCCCTCTGTTTCTCTTTATTTCTTGATCTTTTTCCATCTATCTTTCTTTCTTTAGTCCTTTTCTTCCAATGTTTCTTTCTTTCCCCGCTTTCTCTTTATTTCTTAGTATTTTTCTTTCTATTTTTTTCCCTCTGTTTCTCTTTATTTCTTGATCTTTTTCTTTCTATCTTTCTTTTCCCCCCCCCGTTTCTCTTTATTTCTTAAGTCTTTTTCTTTCTCTTTCCCCCCGTTTCTCTTTATTTCATAGTCTTTTTCTTTCTCTTTTTGTTTTCTCCCCCCGTTTCTCCTTATTTCATAGTCTTTTTCTTTCTCTTTTTCTTTTCTCCCCCCGTTTCTCTTTATTTCTTAGTCTTTTTCTTTCTATTTTTCTTTCTCTCCGTTTTTCTTTATTTCTTGATCTTTTTCTATCTATATTTCTTTCTTTCTTTTCCTCAGTTCTCTTGATTTGTTAGTCTTTTTCTTTCGTTCTATTGTTCTCTCTCCCCCGTTTCTCTTTATTTCTTGATCTTTTTCTTTCTATCTTTCTTTTCCCCCCCCGTTTCTCTTTATTTCTTAAGTCTTTTTCTTTCTCTTTCCCCCCGTTTCTCTTTATTTCATAGTCTTTTTCTTTCTCTTTTTGTTTTCTCCCCCCGTTTCTCCTTATTTCATAGTCTTTTTCTTTCTCTTTTTCTTTTCTCCCCCCGTTTCTCTTTATTTCTTAGTCTTTTTCTTTCTATTTTTCTTTCTCTCCGTTTTTCTTTATTTCTTGATCTTTTTCTATCTATATTTCTTTCTTTTCCTCAGTTCTCTTGATTTGTTAGTCTTTTTCTTTCGTTCTATTGTTCTCTCTCCCCTGTTTCTCTTTATTTCTTGATCTTTTTCTTTCTATCTTTCTTTAGTCCTTTTCTTCCAATGTTTCTTTCTTTCCCCAGTTTCTCTTTCTTTCTTAGTATTTTTCTTTCTATTTTTTTCCCTCGGTTTCTCTTTATTTCTTGATCTTTTTCTTTCTATCTTTCTTTCCCCCCTGTTTCTCTTTACTTCTTCAGTCATTTTTTTCAATGTTTCTTTCCCCCTGTTTCTCTTTATTTCTGAGTCTTTTTCTTTCTCTTTTTCTTTTCTCCCCCCGTTTCTCCTTATTTCATAGTCTTTTTCTTTCTATCCTTCTTTCCCTCGTTTCCATTTTTTGGTCCTTCTCTTTCTGTCTTTATTTCCCTCCCTCTATTTCTCTTTATTTCTTAGTCTTATTCTTTCTCCCTCATTCTTTCTCTTAATTTCTTTCTACCTCATTTTTTCCTCCTTTTTCTTTATTTCTTAGTGTCTTTCTTTCTTTCTATGTTTCTCTCCTCCCGTTTCTCTTTATTTCTGAGTCTTTCTCTTTCTCTTTTTCTTTTTCCCCCGTTTCTCTTTATTTCATAGTCTTTTTCTTTCTCTTTTTCTTTTCCCCCCATTTCTCTTTATTTCTTAAGTCTTTCTCTTTCTCTTTTTCTTTTCCCCCCGTTTTTCTTTATTTCATAGTCTTTTTCTTTCTCTTTTTCTTTTCTCCCCGTTTCACCTTATTTCTTAGTCTTTTTCTTTCTATCCTTCTTTCCCTGTTTCCATTTTTTTGGTCTTT